>NC_063045.1:51610078-51940078 GCF_018812025.1 Megalobrama amblycephala
ATGGCAAAAGCTGATGTGTCAATTACTGCTACATTGCCTTTTCACAACAAGCAGCCCACTGTGATCTCACACTGTGATGTGTTCCTACAGTAATAGACTTTTTCCACCATTTCCACTTTAGAGAAATCTCAGAGGGCTCGGCTGTGTGTTGGAAATCCTAAAAGAGGATATTTTTCTGAAGTGTCGTTCTGGGTAACAGTTGGAATCAGTGGAGATGTTTTTTGTTCTATTGCCAGTTTTATGAATCCAATCTGTGGCATTTTCTTCAGTTGATTTGTAGTTACTGGTTCTTGCTCAATACTTGGGTTAGGGATTTGAACAAGTATTACACTTGTTTCTGATGCATAAATCTACACATGAATGATACCTTAAAAAGTCTTGTTTGAGAGAGATGTGCTATTCAGACATTCAAGAAATTTTCACCTAGTGGACAATGAAACGGTTAAAAAAATATTTTTTAAATTATTTAATTATTGTTTTAAATCTGCTTTTTGACAATATATAAAAATCAATAAAACATATTGACAACAAACAAAAATACTATGTATTAATATAAAATGAAACAAATAATAATAGTATTAAAAACTATTCTAAAAACTATTTTAATAACAAAATAAAAATAAATAAAATAAAATGTATATATTAAAAATGTATTATATTGTATTAAAACATCAAAAAAGGTTTGCATAAATAAAACTAAAATACAAAATAAATAAAATAAAACAAATCAAAAGTTGGTTGGTTGGTTGGTTGGTTGGTTGGTTGGTTGGATGGATGGATGGATGGATGGATGGATGGATGGATGGATGGATGGAACAAAATAAGGAAGGAGGAAGAAAGGAAATAAAGAAATGAAGGAAGGAGGGGAAATGATAATGATGAATGGATGGATAGATGAAAAGAAAGAAAGAAAGAAAGAAAGAAAGAAAGAAAGAAAGAAAGAAAGAAAGAAAGAAAGAAAGAAAGAAAGAAAGAAATACAACATGGTAGGAAGGAAGGAAGCATAATAGATGGGAGGATGAACAAAGAAAACAGAAAGAAAGAAAGAAAGAAAGAAAGAAAGAAAGAAAGAAAGAAAGAAAGAAAGAAATACAACATGGTAGGAAGGAAGGAAGTATAATAGATGGGAGGATGAAGAAAGAAAGAAAGAAAGAAAGAAAGAAAGAAAGAAAGAAAGAAAGAAAGAAAGAAGGATGGATGGACTTAGCAATCATTGTGTTGGTGACTTTTGTACAGAAAAGGATCACTTTTACAGTTAAAAATTCACAGTTTGCATTTTCTTAGTGCTTGATCTTTGAGAGAACAGATGCATCCTTTGTAAACACGTATCAGATTGAGAATCAAATGGTGTTTCATCCACACATTCAAAAAAAAGAAAATCTATTTCCTCCATCTGTTTTCTTGTGCACATCACCATATGCACAGGACAGAACGGTGTCATTCCTGTGAGAAAAAGCTTTTGTGCATGTCCACACAACACTCAGCAGGAGGGCGCTGGGATTGTTGCGTGTACACGCATGTATGTGAATGCGTGTGTATGAGGCGGTCTCACTGGACTCATGTGCTTTGGATACAGCGCTTGACAGGATCAGTGTGCTGCCCATTAGTGTGGCCCTTCCCCTGTTCGTCGCGAGACAAAGGGACGCATCCACGCTACAAAGTTAGCGTGACGACCCCCATCGAGCACTTTCGGAGAGGAAGTTTTCAGCCCAGCCCCCGTTTCTGTCAGTGATGTTTTGTATTCATGGGGTAGTTGTGCCAAAGGCTTCAACACGGGGTGCCAATCTTCACAGAGTTAGGGGGATTTCATAGACTGCAAGACTTTACACAGAAGAGATGAGATGGTACTATTGCGCAGAGAGGGTATCAGATGGTAATACCATAGTACTTTGATATAGTCCATGGTGCTACATGATTATCATAATCATATACTGTGGTGTTTACGCAGTATTTCAAAGAATATATTGGTACTATCATGCTAAATGTCCAGAAAATGTTCATTCTGAAAATTTTTAAAACTTTTTATTAATATGGCCTTAAAAATTCTTTAGATATATTGTTACATAAAATGTTATTAAATAACAATAAAATAAAAAAGAAGGCTCCTCTTTCACAGGCCAGTAGTTCTCAAGTAGAGTTAATTTATTATAAACTTTTTCCCATTTCTATTACATTTATGAATTTGACAGATTTATTCAAAGTGACTTACAATACATTCATTGTTCACCAAATGTTCAAATTGAAATCTCTGGCATTTGATTAAAGAGGCCATATTATACATATTTTACAAAGTCTTGATTTTGTTTTGGGGTCTTCTAGAATAGGTTTTTAATTGTCAAATTATTTTTCACATATTTTGCATTGTTGCAGCACCTCTGTCAGTATCGCTCTGTTTAGTACACTCTAAAAGAACAAAAGGTCAAATATGGACCAACCCAACTGTTAGTTTACAATTTTAAAATTTCGTTTGTTTGCTCTTGCTGTAATTTGATGTCATACACCAATTGGTCTGCGCAGTGCTGCTTCAAGTCAAACACACTCTATGAAGCCCCTCCTTCTGAAAAGGAGGGCTCTGATTGGTCAGCTGGACCAGTGTGTTGTGATTGGTCAACTGTTTCAAGCTTGTTTCGGAAATGTTACACCTTTAGCATTATGTGAAATTTAAAAAATGTGACGCTTTGAGAGCTGCTGAGTGGATTCGTAAAAACCACTGATTGGCCATTGTGTTGAAGCGCCCATCAGATATGTCTGTGATTGGCTTCAATGATCAACGCATCAAAAACGTTGTGAATAGACGTCAATGATGCTCTTCACCAAGCGCTTACACAGATACACATGGGAGCGTTTGAAAGCAGATGTCTATCGCGGACCAGTCCGCTTTCAAATGCTCCCATGCGTTGATCTTTGTAGCCAATCACAGACATATTCGATGAGCACGTGAACACAATGGCCAATCAGCAAATCTGCACAACAGCGCTCAAAGCGTCACATTTTAAAAATTTTTTGACAACTCTAGATCGCTTGTTTCAGCTTCTGTAAAAAAGCTGTGTTTCTTGGACATAGCAACAACACACTACTAACGTAAATCAACCAGTAATCTCTTCCTTTTTATGAGTATATAAAAAATTATGTAAAAATAAAAATGTACGTTCCCTGAAAAAAAAAAAAAGGCTACAATCAAGACATTTCAAAGAATTCAAAATCTTTGCTTACTGATATAGAAGATAACTCCCTTAGGAGTGGACTTCGTGCTTTGTAACTTTGCAGACCTTTTTCAAGCTCAAAAAACATCAACATTACACACTAAGGCCCCGTGCCCACCAAAGTGTTTTTTTCCAGAGGTTAGCATACTTTTCCAATTGTTTTCAATGGGAGTGCCACGTTTTTTTAAACGCCAGGAGCGTAACAAGGCACTGAGCATCTCTTTCAATCTCAAGCGCTGAGCGCTCGCCGTTTTTTACCGGTCGCCTTGAGTTGAATAATGTTCAACTTTGAGTAAAACGCTGTACACATCACTGTCACTTTTTAGCCAGCCATCCGATCAGAGTGGAGGAGGGGCGGGACAAATACTACACCGACCAACTGTCACAACCAGTGTTGCCAAGTTCGCGGTTTTCTCGCAGAATTGGGCTACTTTTACACCGTTCCCGCAGATTGTTTTTCATGTCTGCGGGTTGAAGCGACCCTAAATAACATGATATTTAGCCCCTGGAATGCGAATTTAACCAGTGGAACCCCGCCAAAAACGTGGATTTTACCCCCCTGAACGCGATTTTTACCAGGAGACCCCCCTGAAATGCGACAATGACATCAACAAGCAGAGAAAGGAACAAAATGGATGAGAAATTAATATTGCTGGTTTCCAAACATAGCAAGTAAGGCAATTTTATTTGTATAGCACATTTCATACACAATGGTAATTCAAAGTGCTTTACATAAAGAAGAGTCAAATACATAATAATAAAAATGGAACGCATAAGAAATAGAAATAACAGTGAAAACAGAGAATTTCGCTATCTGGATGGAAGAGCTAGGAAGTTTCAGGGAGTTTTTTGTTGTCCGTCAGAGCGGATCTAAATGGATCTTCCTCACACATCAAGACAGCTGTCTAGCTCTACCTGTTAAGGCATTTCGAACTGATACGATCCCCACCCCCAAGCTCGCAACTCTATAATACATTGCATAAACAAAGTTCATACAGCTAATATAACCCTCAAAATGGATCTTTACAAAGTGTTCGTCATGCAGCATATCAGATCATGTAAGTATGGTATTTATTTGGATGTTTATATTTGATTCTGAATGATAGTATGCTGCGGCTAACGGGCTAAAGCTAACATTACACACTGTTGGAGAGATTCATAAAGAATGAAGTTGTGTTTATGAATTATACAGACCGCAAGTGTTTAATAATGAAAATAACGACGGCTCTTTTCTCCGTGAATACAGTAAGAAACAATGGTATCTTTAACCACATTTAACAGTACATTAGCAACATGCTAATGAAACATTTAGAAAGACAGTTTACAAATAGCCCTAAAAATAGCATGATATCATGGATCATGTCAGTTATTATTGCTCCATCTGCCATTTTTCACTATTGTCCTTGCTTGCTTACCTGCATAAAGTCTGTTGATTCGGCTGTGCACAGCTCCAGGCGTTAATACTGGCTTGTCTAATGCCTTGAACATGAGCTGGCATATGCAAAAGTCGAGGGCGTACATATTAATGATCCCGACTGTTGCATCACAGTCAGTGTTATGTTGAGATTCGCCTGTTCTTCAGAGGTCTTTTGCACAAATCAAATTTACATAAGAAGGAGGAAACAATGGTGTTTGAGACTCACTGTATGTCATTTCCATGTACAGAACTCTAATTATTTAACTATGCCGAGGTAAATTCAATTTTCAATTCTAGGGCACCTTTAACTAGTTCAAATTTCCCTGTCCTGAAAGTACTCTACATTGTTGACATTTTTGTCTGAAACAAATTATCTTTGAAATCAGTTACAAGTAACAGTGCCGCAAATATTCTATATCATAGCAACAAAGCGTCTCAACTGAAAAAAAATTGCTGCAATGCCGAAGCGCTCTCAAGCGCTCACAGATAGGTGTTTTCAGCAGAGCACTAAAAATGCTATGGTGGACATGCAGCCTAAAGACAGTTGAAAATATAAAAAAAGTATAATAGGTACACTTTAAGACTTTGGTATCTTGCCAAATCTGAGTACAGTTTGAGACATAATTGAGACTTCTAAAACTCAAGTGGAGATAAATGTAAAACTACTCAATTTTTTTTCTAAACAAAAAAAAAAATCTGAAGGCAAAAGTCTTCATTTGTTTTCCAATTTATACTGTCTGACAGAAACAAATGAGACCTCAAAGAAATCTTATTTGTAGTTCTGTCCTATAGGACTATATGTAAAGATGCTACATGAACAAAACGTCACACTCATATTTATGAACTTTGATCCTGCAAACAGCAGTTCACTTACACAGCAGTTTCATTGAAATGCACCACAAATAGCTCATCAGCTTGTCAATAGATGTGATACGTGCTGAATGTGGCTGCTATGGAAACGCAAGACTAGCTATCCATAACCTAATTCTCTTAGAAAGATGAAACCAATACAGCAGTCATTCTTTTGCTCTGTCAAACTTTAAAGCTCTGTGTGAAGTTAAAAGACATGCACAGCTTGCATGATCATCACTGAATGTTTCATTCTCTAACATGCTGCTGAAGTGTACACTCATTCAACAAACAACCAAACCCAACCCATAATATGTAAACTCTGAACTTACATGTTAAAGATGCAAAACAGATGCCTTTAATCATTTCAACACCAAACAGTGCTGAACAATTTATATGAAGCATAAAACATAAAAAATAAAAAGTCTTTAGAATTTAAGTGCCTTTGGTTAGGAAGAACATAATGATCTTGTTATGATCATATTCTTTCCTCTGTGGACCCCAGCATGGAGTTATTGCTCTCTCATGGGTACTAAGGCCTAGTCCACACATACATGGGTATTTTTATAAAGAGTTTTTCATCCTTCTTTAAAAAAAAAATTGTGTCCACATGAAAAGCAAAAGCGAGAGAGCATGCAAACTATCAGGTGGCGATATAACCCTAACCGTAAAGCCATTGTGGCCAATCAGAAGCCTGGAAAAAAGGTTACCGTTTCCGACGTCATGAGGCAAAATCTCCGGTTTCACCATCTATGCGACAACACTGTGACGAGCAGGGCGGGCGAGAGCCGTGAGGGAACGGCGCGAGTCTCTCACGGAGGAGCTCCGGAGGCATAAAAGGAGGAGCGACGACAGTGAAGGACGAAAGAGGACCAGGCCTGGATTTTATTTGATGTTTTATTATGTTTTATTACATCCACGAGGGTCTGCCGGCATTACTTTTGTTTTGTATTTGTTTATTTTGGAATTAAAGTTTTGTTGAATGTTCGCCGGTTCCCGCCTCCTTCTTCCCGTACATACAAACTGTGTTACACACTGCAACCGGAGTTTTCCAAAAAGTTCGGTTTCAGTGACCGGATACTGCGTTTGCATGTGGACAAATGGCCAAACTGCACGGAAAAAGCTGCGATTTTGAAAATACCTGTGTTCGTGTGGACATATTATAGTGCCACAAATTCACAATTTTACTGAGAAAGTCCAATAAAAAGTTCATTGTTGCTCCAATCCAACTAAAAACTTCAGACAGAAATGATTTAAATGTTTCTGAACACTATACAGACAAAACACAAAGCCAAAACTTTGCAGACACCTTATATACTAAGTATTTTAACTATTTTTACCACTAACAGGTGCATAAAATCAAGCATATTGCAATGCAAACTCTTTACACAGCATGGTCCATAACAAAATGGTTTTGAAATCAAATATTCAAGATTAGATGTGCATACTTTTGGCCATTTATAACAAAACTAAAACTGCAAAGTTATCACTAAGGAATACAAGGTCCAAAGCATCACAATCCAAAAGAAAAAGAAGACAAACTGCTCAGGTTCTTCCTCAGGATTTGTATTCATGAATACAACATCCACACTAACACAGGATTAGCACATCATGTAGTTTTACACATCAATGCAAACTACTCTACAACAGAAGAACTTTATTTAATGCCATTTACCAGGCTGGTAGCAGTGGAACTTTGCTGTTTTAAAGATTCAGTTTTCTGCTCTCTCTCTGGAATCCTATACAATCCTTTAAATATGGCCCCTAACAGTCACATCACGGCTAGAGAGCTCTGTGAGAGAAATCGATACTGCGCTCAAGACAGCAACCGTGCCGTTTTCCCTTTACCTGCTCGACACCGGCACAATCGAAGACTCATTACCACAGATTCTTCCACTCTCTCTGCGGACTCCAGAGCAATCAGTCTGACTCAATTAAAAGACACATGGACCGGCACCTCATTGATAAAACTTTACACCACCGGAAGAGCAGCGAGGAGACGCAGGCTTTGTTTTCTTGAAAATCTATTAGACTTGTTCTTTGTAATGCCAGCTGCCAGAGATTTTAATTTGTGTTTTTGTGTCACCAACTGACTGCCCTGAAATATAAGTCTGCCGCTGTTTGTTGTTATAGTCTCATATATCTAAGAAGTAGGGCTGTCAATTCAACTAAGAATTTTAAATTAAATAACATGATAAGCAGATTAAATAGTCAAATTTATCGAACCACAACTATATATATATAGTTATATACAGAACCCTTCCTAGAGCTGGCCGTCTGGCCAAACTGAGCTATCAAGAGCCTTGGTGAGAGAGGTAAAAAAGAACCCAAAGATCACTGTGGCTGAGCTCCAGAGATGCAGTTGGGAGATGGGAGAACATTGTAGAAAGTCAACCATCACTGCAGCCCTCCACCGGTCGAGGCTTTATGGCAGAGTGGCCCGACGGAAGCCTCTCCTCAGTGAAAGCCTGCATGGAGTTTGCTAAAAAAACACCTGAAGGACTCCAAGATGGTGAGAAATAAGATTCTCTGGTCTGATGAGACCACTTTTTGGCCTTAATTCTAAGTGGTATGTGTGGAGAAAACCAGGCATGGTTAAAAAAAAAAAACATGGTTAAAAAACAACAAAAATATGCATAACATATGCATATTTATATTTAAAAATATTTTTAAAAAAAATTATTTGTATGTATTTACTTACCAATGAAAAAAAAATTATATACACTTGGTTTTATATTTGATATTTATTATATATTTTTAATTTGTATGTATTTATTTATTATTTATTTATAAATAATTCATTTCAGTACAAATAAAAATATATAAAATGTGTGTATATTGTTTGCTGGTGGTATTATTTATGGGTCAGGGGGCATATTAAATTGTTTTAATTTTATAGCCATTTGGAGTGCAAAAACGTCAGTTATAGTCAGTTCAACTATACCTCACCAAGAACATTTGCATTACATTCAGCATATATTATATCTCTCTTCTAAACGGGAAGATACTTAACAATTCATGTAGCAAAACAGAAGGTTATACACATGATTTAAGAGCAGAATAATCAGTGGGCATGTTGACATGTGATCTCACACACACATGGCAAGCTGACACGTGCCATCCTGCTCATGGTAAAAGGTATAGAGATGTGTCTGGTCGGTCTGGGGTGTGTACGTGGGGGACACATTCTCTCAAAAGACCTCCAGCTAAGATAATAAAGATCACTGCCAGTGTGCCAAGCTGTGCCAGGGCTGTCTGAAGCAGCTGTGCCGGGGTCTGGTATAATTCTCTGCTGGGATGCTTATGTTATGACGGACCTGTCATTAGGTTTGGATGACGCGTTGGACCTGGGTTTGTGTGAAGTGGGACCATCTGACAGATTGGTGATCTTGGGGAGCCCAGAATCCAGGTGCAGCCACCAGGTCCCACAGCTGGATGTAAAAGCTCCAGCAGGGTAAAAACCCTTTTTGTAATTGGGTGTCTTTTGGCTCTGGCACAAACAGGTTCTGACCTTTGATGGCTAAGCATTTGGTCTTCTTCATCATTAGGCTGGTCTGCCCATATGCCAAGAGATATAATTGGTCCTTTCCTTCTCAATCCAGCCTGAGCAGAACGTTCATTGTCTCTTGAGAGGAAATGCCACGCCATGGAAAGGTTCTTCACCAGTTCCTCTGCTTCCACAGACAAAAAAAAATTGACATGCACATATGCGACCTGCTCCATCATTTTGAGTTTATGCATTGAATGAAAATCTGCATGTGGAATTTTGGCTCTCAAACAAAATTCTATGTGGATTCCTACTGAAATGACTGGATTTCACCCATGGAAATTCACCAAACAACAATGAATGTGACCACCCTTAATATATTTACAATGTTAGCGATATGATAATGGCTAAAGTTTTTTCTTACAAACTAACAAGCTATGGGTATTGAACTTTGCTGAGATAAATGTAACGTCACAAATTTCATTGTTCACAAGATGTTTTATTGATGTCTTTCCTCAGTTAAAACACTGTGATTACATGAGAGATTTTAAGTTGCATTAAGTTTCTACTGTATCTTTCAAGAACCTTCTGATGTTCATTCAAGTTTTTTCCATGCTATAACTAGTAATAAAGAGAATGAGATGATCTTTTCACTCCCGGGGTGCTGTTTAATCTGTCACAACACATTAAAGTGTACCAAAACAACATTTATTGTTTTAATGTCAAAATAAAACTGACAAAACATGAAAGCAAAGACCTTGTTTTCCAAAAATAACATAAAACAGTCAAAATCTTGTTTCTCCACAAATGGCTCGTTGCGTCTACAGACTTACAATAGAGCACGTCACATAACCCGATTCCCTCTTTTGTGAACATTAAGTCAAGGAGGTAGGTCAGGGTGACAGAAGCAATATGTTGGGGTACCAAGGGACTATTGGCTGCTAGGTGGCCTAGGGGAACACTGGGGGCAAAGGTGTACAGAACTCAAACAAACCCTGTTCCTCAGTCAACAGAGTTAACTCTCCATAACCGCTAAGCAAACTCAGCATAATCGCACAACAATAGCACAATTAGCCGTAACCCCATGGATATTAGCTTGGAAAGCACGCCCCCTTGATTCATGGCTTTCAGACATTTGCATTATCATCCTTTTTTTTTTTCTTTTTTTTTTGCCTCAATCCCTCATTTTATTTTAATTCCCCCTTTTTTTCTAAAAAGCTAATTTGTGAAAATGCTAAACACTCATTTAAATATGCATAGAGCAGCACCCCCATCTAAAATGAGGTGGGAATTTAAAAAACCTTCAGACCATGTCTGGCTCATGTCTGTGTCTGAAGCTTAGAGCTTAACTCAGCAAATAACTAGCTCTGAATTGAGCAAAGCATTCTGCTTTAGCATTCACAATTTTGAAAGACCTTACCGGTACTTAGCAAAGCCCCTCGATCTCCTACAATCAGTGTATCTCATTTTGAACACAGGAGAGTTCATCTCAATCAACGCTGGTGCGACAGAAGAGGGCTCAGTATTGACTGTTGAGGATAGATGAACTACTTGTTTTCGCTCCAAAGTGAAAGGGAAAAGGAGTCCAGTGATTGGCTTTGCTTCTGGAAAAATGCCTTTCGACTGCCTGTTGAGAAGGACAGACCTCTGCAGGTGAATTAACCTTGCTGAAAATCAATGCTAGTCTGATCAAGTCCCTCGGAGAAGAATTTCGACTTATTCGCAAGGCAATTTGCAGATGGAACGGCTGTTGTCATTGAGCAAATCCTTACAAAGCACTTCCACATATATGAGAGATTCCATCTTGTTTGTTGTGTTTGTAAGTCTGCAGTGGTGATCAATTGCATTTGGAGTACTGAAAAGTCAGCATAAAAAGAGATTGGTTTTAAAAGAGAGGGAAATGCATGTCCATCAATCTCACTGAAATACAAGAGTGTTTGTTTAACTCTGGACATCTTAAAATATACTTTTTACACTTTCACTGGTTTAATTTGTCTTAAGTTGATAAAACAACACAAAACAAGAATATTTCAAATGCTTATACAAGCGCTCCTACAAATTCCACTGCTTATACAAAGACCAATTCCACATGCCAAGAGTATATGAAACTATGACAGCATTAGATCCATAGCTCCATTGTTAATGAAGTCGCCTGTCTATTGTTCACCCTACACAGAGACAGGAAACCGCCCATTGGGTCTGTTAGAAAAACAGTGTATGCACAATGTAAAATGAACACCATGCATCACCAGTCAGCTCTGGCCAGGGGCCCGTCCCCAACAGCTGAGTCCCCACCGCAGGGCTGGCGGGAGGGGTAGAGTAACAGGTAGCATCCCCAGGTGCTGGAGCTTCAGCAGGGTCGCTAACCCATTGCGCGCAGCGCTAGCAAAGCTGCGCTTAATTAGCCGAGAGGGAGCCCCCATTGGCCCGTAATGGGCCAGTTTGTGAAGCTAGAATGGGGTACGCTGAGGAAAAGATGAAGAGATGAGGGGAAGGTGGGGGCTCTCCTAAACCCTTCTCTGCATTATGGATTTGCCCATCTGGCCAAGTGAAGAAAGTCCCATCGCTGGACGAGTTAAACAAAGACTGAGGTAGAGGGGGGCGTTTCCGAGATCACACGCTAAATTACGGTGGCCGTCACTCAACTATTGTGTATCTGATGGGCTGGCTATTCACAGCTGGGCTGGCCAAATTGTTCTTTTATACTCTTTTATAACCCTTTATTGAAGCCAGAGGCGTGAGTGAATGATTAACGGATGGGACAATGAGGTTTGCTCGTCTTCAGCCTCTCTGACTCAATTTAATTCGCTTTTTTTTTTCCCCCATTCCCTCCTTCCAAGATGCAAATCCAAAAGGGCTCGCTTGGTTAACTGTGTCCACGGTGATCACATGCTGGAAAATTAAAAGTTGCTCTGCAGACAATGAAAAGCCTTCCAGTGGTTTCGGTAAACTGTTTGTGCTGTTCGGGTTTTTGCCCATATTTCTTTGCTCTTAGTTTAATTTAGTTTCACACATCAAAGAAATTACTAAATAAATATCACTGCCTGGTGTACACAATTTATATTTGTTCAAACAACAATGTAAATGAATGAAATTACAATTAAAAAAAGAATACTAGTATTAAAGAGTTCTTTTTATTTTTTTAAGAAAGAAAATAAGGCAGATATGGTCAGGACAACAAAAATACATAAATATAAATAATAAAATAAAAAACTTTAAAAGCTTTGTCTGGAGTCTTAATAGTGCACATCATTTTAAACATATTTCTAATTTATCATCATGTGCTTTTGTTTGTAATTTAAAGGTATTTTTTCCTCATTAAAATGTTTTACGCATTTTGTACATGCGGTCTAGCCAGGCCTCCCACTTTTTGTTTCATGCCTCTCTCTGATGTCCATTTTGCTTCCTCTCTTAGTCTCCTGAGGGTACAAGCTGCTCAACAAACCTCTCGAATGAGGCTTATCCTCCTCAAACCCACCTACCCCTCAGGACCCCAGCCTGCTGAAGTTTGGGGGCAATTATAGGGGAAGTAAGAGGCTTTTTTATTAGTTAAACAAATGAAGAGACTGGCTGGTAGGGCTCCATCACCCGCTGACATCCTCCAGGTAAAGACTGAGACCTGCCATGGCTCTTCCCTCAGATCTCTCACACTGAAGCTATTAGGACCCCGCACTGAGGCCAAGAGCTAACGACGTTCAGAGGAAATGACAGGCTTATAATGATATTTCTTACAGATCTGAGGAACTGTTTTATTGAAGACTGCTTTACTGCAAGAGGACAAGAAAAATTCAGGGTAAAATTTGGTTCGGAGGTCAGAAATCTCTGAATGACTGACTGCAGATGTGTCAAGCACCTAAGGCAGATGAAAATGATTTCAGAACCAATTTACAGGTCAATGACATATAACAGTGTCCATGATAAAGATAAGAAAAAAATCTCAAATCTCATCTCAAAGTCTCATATGGGTTTTAAAAACATTCATACAAAAATTCAGTTAAATGACCATTTCAAATATATGTTAGTATACACATTTTCAATATTGTTTTAAGTGCATTTACAAGGGGAAAAATGTATTTAATTTATAAATATAATTTACGATATTTGAATATTTGAAGTTGCACCATATGAGATTTTACAACCTGAACTAACCATGCATTGTCATAAAAGCTCAAATTATCTATTTTGACAAAGTCATACAAAGTTCTGTCATGAAATTCTAGATGTCACAAGCTGATAGGTCCTTAACTCAATCTGCTTGCAATCGCATCACCCTCTATAGGGCACAGCTGATTGGTTCCAGCTTTATCAGTAGCCAGTGAACTCGCTGCTCAGCCTACAAATACTTGGTCAGCATTTGAAACCCTCCACCTTCCCCAGCTCCACCTGTATAGATCTGCTATGGCTAATTCATGTATGCTATATTATACAACAGCAGTATGTCTTACTTGTTCACAGCAGTGTGTATTGGCAGTAGCAAGTCCCATACTTGATCTGAATCAGCAGCAGGAGCATTAATAGCAGCTATTCAGCTAAGACTAAACAAATCAACTTCATCATATGCATTACCATGCCAAAAACTCAGAGAGTTGTCATGACAGAAATTAGGTTATGCAAGGATCCTCTATATGACATAATTTCCTGTTTCCTGAACAGTTGTATCACCCTGACAACTTGGACTGCATCAAAATTAATATTCAATTCTCATCATCAAAGAAGTGCCTTTTTAATGAATTTTTAAATAAATTAACAGACAGGAAAAAAAGCTCAAGCTCTTTAAGGGGCCATTCACATATTGCGTCTTTTGCATGCTCAAATTCATTATTTCAAATGTAGCCGCTCGACATTTGAATTTGGCAGTTGATCACGTGATGCACTGAATGTTCCAATCACACCAGTGTGATCGTATGCTCCAGGGACCAGCCAAGACTGATCACACCGGTGTAATCGCATGCGTCAAAGGGTTAATGAATTAATAGACAGGACTCAAAAAATGAGCTTTAATCCCCATTCACACCAAGGATGTTAACTATGCAAGAGTCCACTTCAACGGACAATAACTTTTGTTATAAGCATCCGCTGTTATGTCATCTGCTGCTTTAAAGGGTTAGTTCACACAAAAATGAAAATTCTGTCATTAATTACTCATAATTATTCTGACGTAGAACCTGGAAGCGTTGAACGTAAACAACGTAGGAAAATGACACAGAAGAGAAGATATTGTTGAAGGTCGGTATTTTTGTTTTGTTTTTGCACACAAAAAGTATTCTCGTCACTTCATAAAATTAAGGTTGAACCACAGCAGTCACGTGGACTATTTTAACTATGTCTTTAGTACCTTTCAGACCTTGAAAGTGGTGGTTAAATTGCTGTATATGGGGGATAAAAGACCCCTCGGATTTCATCAAAAATATCTTAATTTGTTTTCTGAAGATGAACGAAGGTCTTACGGGTGTGGAACGACATGAGGGTGAGTAATTAATGACAGAATTTTCATTTTTGGCTGAACTAACCCTTTAAACATTTTTCAAATCTGTAGATTCTGATGCTGTCAATGTTTTTAGTCAATCATCAGCTTGGAAAAAAATGACTCTGAAAGTTATTCCAACAATGTCGTTGTCATTAGGACTTTAGAATGATTATTAAAACTTTACTGTTATTATCATCTTTGGTGTGAATTTTTGGTTAACTTTTTTTTTTAACTTCTCTTTTGTTAGTTTTAATTTGATAAATAGCATCGCATTTTTACAACAAACAAACGCACACACAAAAGCTGACAAACTGATTACAGAATAAGAACACAGCCAGGGTGAGTGCTGCATCCCCGAGGACCCCGTCGCCCTCCAAGCACAAAGCTTATTCCCAAACCCACTCTAACACAATGAAGAGAGCCTTGTAATTAGGTTCACATCTTTTCATTCACATAATCATCACACCCTTGTCACAATTTGACGCACAATCAACTTTCTGAAGAGGCCTGAAGTGCACAGAGCCGACCTATGTGCTCCTGCATACACAAACAAGCTTATGTTTGCCAAACACAATTAAAAGTTTTCTTGAAACACATATTTTGTTTGCTCCCTCATCCGGTGTTATCTCTCAGTTTTTCGGGGGAACAGTAAAGCCGCCCTCTCTGGCCATTTTGAAACACTTGGAAAAAGCTGCATTGCATTTCAGTCACGATGCTCTGTGTATTTCCTTTGTCCTCTATTTGTATCAATTTGCTCCTGTCTTACAAACAAAAGCAGTGCTGGAATACCAAATGTAGAGAAGGCTCTACTATATCCAACTCATTACTGGGATTCTTTTTTCTAATAAGAGGCTTTATTAAGGCCTTGCCCTTCATTTGCACTCCTTCCAATTCATATAAAAATATATATCACTCTTTTCTACAGTCAGATCAAATTTGGACTGTCCTTGAAGTGTCTGGTGAATTGGTGCTTCAAAACACCGAACTGTCCTTCTCTCACCAGAAAAAAAATGATGTTTAGTTGGTTAAACTTACAACAGTACACAAAAAACAGCACGCAATTTGTATGTATGAGCATGTCCACTCTGGAGATGAATGATAGGTGTTCGTATAAGGCATGAGGCCTTTAATTACCCGGTCGTTCTCGTGGGACACATTATTGAGGGGAATCCATGTGGTCTTTATTAGTGCATTTTAATATTTGGGGGGTTGATATGGCACTGTTTCCCTTACCAGAGGCACATTTGTCCTGCTTTAGGGGGCTTGTGGGGTATCAGTTGAATATGCATGGGCTGGTATGGACCGGTCCCCAAGAGCATCAACCAATGACAGTGTGATGGACGAGGATGCCTGGCATCATCCAGAGGGGGGATCAGAGAACAAAGAGCAGCCCAGACCCCCAGACTTTAACACGGCTAATGAAGGGGCCATGCTAATGAGGGACATGCCAACACTGGGGAAAAGAGTTCCAGAAGCAAGAGATGGAATTCTCTGACCCTTTCTAGAAGACGACATGGGAGAATTCCTGGAGATGAGATGAATACAGAATTAAGAACTCGGAAGACGACTTGGTGAAGGGTTTTGACAAGATTGTAAAAAGTTTACCTATGAGCGAAGTTGACCATGCAGTACAAGTCAAGAGTGAAGTTTGAAAGTTACGCATTATCTACAGATGTTTCAGAAAGTGTTGTTAGTGGTGGCGTGTGATGAGTCTCTAGGATATTAATCAGCTGATTGTGAATTCAATACAAATATCACCTTTGTTGCTGAAAGACATCTAGATTCTTTTTTTTCTCTCGCTCTATAGTTCTCATTCAGCCTCCAACCCACACACACACACACACACACTCAATAAGCATATACCCAGAAATAATGCATTCTCTGGAGCATTGGATTCAAATTGGGATCCGGGGACCCACAAGGGGCCAACAATGCAGTAAACTAATCAGAAGTGTCAGTAAAGACAATTATAATGTTACAAAGGATTTCTATTTCAAATAAATGTTTTTATCAAAGAATCCTGAACAAACATATGATGGTTTCCACAAAAATATTAAGCAGCACAAGTGTATTCAACATAGGGCTGGATGATTAATCGAAAAGTAATCGAAACCGAAATTCAGAACCTCTAACCGACGTAATTTTCCCATGTCGGTTATTTCGGTTTTTTAATCCTGTTAATACTTCCCCCTTAAAAACATAACTGCGTGTGTAGCCACGTGACTCCGCCCCGTCAGTCAGTGGCATAAAAGCAAAACACGGAGGTGAACGCCGGTTCAACACATAGTGATGGCGCGCGAGCGGTGAGCCTTCGCCTTGCGCCTTGCGTCTTCACTAAACTTTGTCAGTTGTATTTGTTTTATGGTTTGGACATTCGAGCGATTAGACGATCGGATGTGTATTATTATATCGAGCTACCGCGATATATATACATATATCTATGCCGCACTCGCGCAGCTGCATGTGGCACGAACACTCACACAAACAGCTGGGCAAAACGTGAAGATCGCGCGCACACAGAGGAACGCAGAAACTTGTTGTCAGCTCTGTCCTGTGATTTATCACTGAAATAGCTTAGAAACTTTAAAAAAAGAAAGTTATAGCATCTATTTTTTCTACTTTTGAAGGAACTATTTACAACCCACAGCTTCACAATTAATAGAGAGACGGTATGACTAACAACGAGAAATGTTACAAACCATAAATAAAATAGCCTAACTGCTGATAGTGAGCTATGATGTCAGATCACTCTTTCAACAGGGAAAAAAAAATCCCACCTTAATAGTCAATCATAGGCTATTTACAGTACAAACCTTGTCAGTGAACTATGAGGGCAAAAAAAAAAAAAAAAAATCGTTCATTAATCGTAATCGAGGTAAAATGTTCAATTAATCGAGGTTTTGATTTTAGGCCATAATCGTCCAGCCCTAATTCAACATTGATAATAATAAGAAATGTTTCTTAAAGGTGCTAAAGAGGATCTTTTCGTGAGGAGTTTTTGAAATGAGCGCATGCGTAAGAATTTCGAGGGAACGCCTCCCAAAACTCGTGGACGACTATTGGAACGCGAGTGTTTACCACCGGCATTCGCCGTGTCATGTTAGTGGATTCATTAAGTCGGACTTACCACATGTAACTCATAATCTGCAGTTGTTATTCCTGTCTCCGGACAAAAACATTGCATGCGGCGCATGTGGAGTGTGGAAAGTTACTGGAGCGGGCAGCCGCGCTCGTCTCTCACAAGGAACGTCATGGCAGTGATTGACAAGCCAGAGGGCCAATCCGCGCATGTCTCTCACAAGGAACGTCACGGCAGTGATTGACAAGCCAGAGGGCCAATCGTTTACGCGATGATTGCGTAAATGATTGGCTGATGTTTTTAAGGCCCTACCTCGTGCACAGATGATGTATATTAACATTATTCCTTTCAGTACACCTAATAAATAGTCTTTTATCAGTTAGTAAAGACAGTTTCAAGTAATATTGCAAAAATGTATAAAACAAAACATCCTCTTTAGCACCTTTAAGCACCAAATCAAGAGAATGATTTCTGAAAGATCATGGGACATTGAAGACTGGAGTAATGATTCTCTGAATGGAATTCAGCTTCGCCATCACAGGAATATATTACATTTGAAAATATATTAAAATAGAAAAGTTATTTTAATTTGTAATAATTATTTACAATATTACTGTTTTTACTGTGTTTTTGATCACATAAATGCATCCTTGGTGAGCATAAGAGACTTATTTCCAAAAAAACAAAACAAAAAAAACGGTATATTAAAGAAATATGTTTAACAAGAAATATTAGTATTCTGCTTCCTAAACATCATTTTTATTGTACTGACAGTTTTTAACAGCAAGGAAAAAAAATTCCTCAGTATAATGACAATAAAAATGGTAATATTTAATTTAGGAAACAATTATTTCATTTTATTGTTTTTGTAATATTTCTCACACATGGTTTTTAAATGTAAAAATATATCTGCTTTGATATTTTAGGCAGGAGGTCCCTCAAATATTGAGAGGTCCTTGGTTTCAAAATGTTTGAAAATCCCTACTCAAACAAATAGACATGAATAGAAAGTCATTCCTCTAAATGGTGAACTGTGGTGGAAGTCTTGGAGAAACCTTCTGGGGGAAAAAAAAAATATATATTTTTGTTGCAGTTCCACTTTGTGCCAGTAGTGGTGCAAGAGTGACAATGCAGCTTAAAGTCTCAGTTTCTCTCTACAATACCCACAATAACTAGCTAAACAAAAGGCTACCGCTTCATCAACACTTAATAATGCAATCCATTGATGTTATGTCTAGATATGGCTGCTTTGCTTGCTAAATTATTCCAAACCAAACAAACATTGACTTTTCTAATCAACAAAAGCACCATTATATCTGATGAATGCAATTAAATCCTTTTGAAATAGGGCCAGATTAGAATGTGAATGAGACCACAATGCCACACAAATGCTCCCTGACTTTCCTTGCAAATGCTTTAACTACTTTATCTCCAAAAGAAACATGAAACCAAAATTGCCTAATCAATGTGAGTGAAATTGCCAACTGCCATCAATGCGAGTAATGCTTGTCTATCTATAATGTTCCACCATGACGCTATGATGCACTGGGTGATTGCTAAGTAATGTTTTGAGTGGTTGCTAGGGTGTTGCTAAATGGTTACTAGTGTGTTCTGGGTGGTTGCTAGGACATTGCTAAGTGGTTAATAGGATGTTCTGGTGGTTTCTATGTGTTTTTTTTTTACTGACTAGTCAGAGCCCACCAATAAGTCTCTATGTTATTCTGGTCTTATTTCAATGCAAGTCTATGGGATTTTTCACTATGTTCTTGGTTGCGTGATGCTAAGTGGTTACTAGAGTGTTCTGGGTAGTTTCTAGGTTGTCGTTAAGTGGTTACTAGGATGTTCAGGGTGGTTGTTAGGTGGTTTTTTACTGCCTAGTCAGAGACCATCTATAGGTCTCTATGTTATTCTGGTCTTATTTCAATGCAAGTCTATGGGTTTTTTCACTGGGGTGTTGTTGGTGGGTTGCTAGGGTGTTGCTAGTAGTTACTAGGGAGTTCTGGGTGGTTCTTATTGTGTTGCCAAGTGGTTACTAGAGTGTTTTGAGTGGTTGTTAGGGTGTTGCTAAGTGGTTACTAGAGTGTTCTGTGCGGCTTCTAGAACGTTGCTAAGTGGTTACTAGGATGTTCTGGGTGGTTGCTAGGTGGTTTCTTACTGCTAAAAGTCAAAAGAGCCCACCTATAAGTCTCTTTGTTATTCTGGTCCTATTTCAATGTAAGGCTATGGGATTTTTTGACTTGTGCTCACCAAAATCCTAAAAAAAACACCTTTCCTTTTCAAGCTGCAATTCTACTTAAATAGAAATAGTGATGCATGACTTATAAAACACAAAAAAACTACCGCATAACAAAGAAACATTAGGCTGCTATGTAATGTTTACAGTAAATGTTTATAGTCTGAAGGGTCATTAGTGCATGCCGTTAATCAAAGGCAGAAGGAAAGGAAGAGCCCCGGTGGGCCCCGCTGCAGCCCCTCTGTTTCCAGCCCCTTTTAATTAGACTCACAGCAGGGACACCTTACCCACACACGTGCCTCTCTGTCTCGCTCCCTCCATCACTCTATCATCCGCTCATCCCCTCCACCCAGTGTATGAGTTACTGTCTGTGAGCCCCAGTGGGGCCAGAACATAATCATAGTCATGTGCTCAAAAGACCATTTCCCTGCCTCGGTCTGTCAGTAACCAATATTAAATAAGAAAAAGTGTGACTAAGAGTCTGAACTTCATCCAATAATAAAATGAACAGGATTATATGAAGATTTAAATAGTTTGTACAGGACTCAAAATGTGTCCTCTATGTGTTGAAAAACACTACTATGCAAAACCTAAAGAATACCTGTCTGTTTTAGGATAAAAGGATGCTTATTACCAAAGGGGAGGATTGGAAGTGTTGCTGGCCATCTGCCCAGTCCCCTGCGCGCTGACATTTGGCTGTAGACCTTTAACCCTGCTGGAAAATGTCATGCCACAGAGTTTTCACCCCAGGACAACGACCCCTCAACCCCTGAAGCAGAATGACACCGCAATACAATACGATTCATTAATTATGATTTTCAAGAAGACAATGGGCCACTTTTAATATCTTAAAAGTATCTAAACTCCAGAAAACCTCAAATGAGCTCATTTTCTCCTAGACAAAAGCAAAACTAAATGGCAACTTTTGCTAATGACTGTTATTCTGAGAAAAATCCATTACTCTCACAAAAGTCTCAAAAAAGTTACAAAAAGATCTCAATGTCTTAAACTGTGCTCACATTTGCCAACAAACTAAAGATTTCAATCAAAAGTCAAACAATTTCAACATGAGCTCAAACATTTCTCATCAAATTCATCCTAGATCAAATGATCAGCACTATGCTATCTACTAGACCAATAAATGATAAATGATACATTTTCTAACCCTATGAAAAATGTATATTCATTTTAAATTGTGCTAAAGCTTATCATTTACCAGTGTTATTAAATTATACGTTTTTAAAAATTAACTTTAAGTGACCATTAAATTAATGTGAAAGACATGTAAAAAAAAAAAAAGAGCATATTCAGTATCATCCAATAAGTATAAATGTCTCTCAGCCTACAACCAATACGATATTGTGTGTCCCTACTATCGACATTAATTTTACAACTTACTGAATGGCAAAAATGGTATAATCTCTCTTCACTGTATTTGAGACAAAGTTGTTAGAAGATACATAACTCATCTATGTCTCCTGAGCTTTGAAAGAGCAACCTAAGAACAATAACATTATCCTCTAGGTTAAGATTGGTTCTGGATCAAAGACTTTATTAAGGCTCAACTGAATGTCTCTTGATGTAAACTTCAGCTATAGTATCTCCGCCCATGTATCAGGCCTAGTAATAAAGAAATCCTAACTGCCTTAACTGCAGACAGAAACTGAACGCCCTCAGCAGGGAGAGATAAGACACATTCACCGCGTATCCTCTTAAGCTTCGATTGTGGTTATCAATCAAGAGCGAACAAAGTCAGGGGACAGCAAGTGAGCCAATTTCCACATGCAGAGCGTTCTCATTATGAGGCAGCTGAAAGGTGTCGACTGAATGAATCACCGTGCAGAGATTTAGAAGGCCAATGTCTGACACGGCATGCTGTGATGGATTTCATATGCCTCAATCACACGCTGCAGCCTCAGTGGAAAATTCTGAGGTCGAAATTCTTATTGAAAATGACAACCTGTGCTTGTGTATTTGGATTTCATGCAAACTTGACTTACTGTTTGTCAAGCACATGTGGAAGTGAACTGAATCAGTCCTGTAAAGAGGTTCATTCTATAGAACAACCCTGGGCCGTAACCACAAATAATTAGAAATGACCAAATTGTCCCCCTTAATATTTGATATTTTTGATGTTGCTGCACTCCATTACACACCACTTTGTTTGTTGTTTTAAAAGTTACATTTTTAGGCTGGCCTCACATCGTGTCCTAACCAGCCGCGGCAAGCGGTAAAAGGTATCTTTTCCATGTTAATCTGAGTTTTTGTCCTAACCAGCCATGACGGCGACACGCAAATATTCTATTTTAGAAACGGTTTCTATTTCCCTGCGACGTCGCAGCTAGAACAGCAACACAAAGTATGGCAATGATAATATCAGGTACTGTTTTTGTGCTTTATTTAATGTTAAAAGTGTCTAACGTGAGTTTGAATATCATTCTGTGTTCCCAGCTTTTTAGCTGTAATGAAAACAACAATGGCTAATTCACCTCAGATCTTGAAAATAAATAAATGGGCACAAGAACGTTCAAACTGTCAACTCAGTGTGAACACACAAGTGTATTCTATGACAAAGATTGGTTCAGTCACTCCGTATGTACTTTAAATAATGTTTAAATTGTGTAATATTTATGAATTTTACTAAGTACTTGCCCATTTCTTTGTGTCCGCTGGGCTCTTACTGAGAGAGCCCACCCACACTCTCTTCTGATTGGCTGTGGTTTTTGATTGATTTTATCACTTCTCATTTTCGCGTCGCGTCTAGTGTGGACAGTCAAATTGCTGGAATCTTATGACATTGTGTCTGGTTAGGACACGGTGTTGGTGACAGCGTTTGTCAATGTCAAAATGATTGATATGGCCAATCAAATCAAAGAAGGCAGACCTTACTGTTCACAGAAGATGAGTGCAAATTCCAACGCAACACTCATTTTAACAGTGAAAGAGTGCACTGTAAGATATAAGTAGCTAAACATTTAATATTTGACAACTGTTTTTCTGATAGAATCTACCGACAGAAATATGATGCAAACTACTCAACATTTTTATCAAATTTCTAGGCCTGCCTCCTGATATTTAACTAATCGTTAGTCGACTAGAAGAGGCGTAGTCGACCAAAAATGTTATTAGTCAGTTAGTCACAGAAAAAAAAAACAGTTTGTGATAGGTCGATATGTTAACGACGGGTCCTTGTGGTAATTACAGTATGTCGGGCAGAAAATCCAAATGTTCGCCTATCATTCATCGAACTCAAATATTTATTATCATTTGAAGCATGTAAGTAGTAGCAACTTTACATGGCTGCTCACTCTAACATTAACCTAGATAAATGTGTGCTATTATTAGGCGCATATCCAAGTGTTTTAAGTATTAGCGTTTACTGCAAGACATGAGGGTGCCAGCGCGATCCTAAAATACAGTCATTTTTGGTCATACAAATAAGAATAATACATCATTCGAAAGGTCTACTTTCATTTGTGTATACTCAAAATAACAAGAAGATGTTGTGCCTTTATAAAATAATCAGGATATGGTTTTCTGCCATCTCGGTCTCTTTGAAATTGAGTGCATCAAAAAAAATCTCACTGTATACTTGCTTCGCAGAGATGAGAAATATTTCTATAGAAAGCTTGAAATGTCAACCAACTGTCAACCAATTCAAGTAAATATTCTGATTATGTAATCCTAACTAAATGTGATGAGACAATAAATGTTTAGCATTTTTGGCATATTAGACATATGCATAAGAGTAAATGTGTGCATAAAATATTATTTGAAAATAGTTTAAACATTACCTCATAACTACAATTAGACCTTGAACTTGTTTTACCATTCTTATTATAAATAAAAAAGACCATTACCAATAACCCCAATAACAATTATGTGTTTAGTTATTTATTCAATATTTATTCAAAATTATGGCAGAATGTGCATTGTTATTGTCCGGTATCGATTATAAAACCGATACAATTACCTCAAAACTGCCAATTTTCTATGATTAATTAGCCTGGCTTATTGCTGCTTACAAATAAATGAAGTTATATGGCCAAAGAAGCTGCAATCTGCTTGCATGCCTTGTCAAAGCTGCCATGTGTTCTGCAGACCCTGTTATAATGAGCGGTGACCGAGGCATGTGAGTTATCAGTGGTCAGTGCAGCTGCCGGGGGTAATGGTGTATTGAACGACGGACAGTGCTGGGGTCAGGGGCCGGACCGCATAGATCCATTCGAAGGATGCAGCTGCCCCACACCTGGGCCACAGAGGACCAGAGAACTGCCCATCCTCAGCCATCCTCCTGCCCACACCACCATCAGGCCAGTTCATCACTCACTAACCTCATCAATACAAACCGGAGTCGAATACTCAATCAACTCATATATCAAACTCATCGCTATGTTGATGCCTTTATTGACTCCCTTCACAGTTACTCATTCTGACTGGGAGTTATCAGCGCTGACTGTGCATTAAAGAGAGCAAAATAAATCATCATAAAAGTGGATATGCTTCACTAAGTGCTCAGTTGGGCTTCAAAACCTTTGAAACAAATTTAAAAATGTTTTGTTTGCTTTAGAGTCCTTAATTTGCTTTTATGAGACTACTTGTGCATGTGCATGAAAAGCTGTCTTGTAAATCCTTCAGCTTTTGAAGTGCTGGTCATACAAAAATCAATGGAAATGAAGTGATTTTCTCCTTAATGTTTTTGCTCCATCTTATTATATTTGCAAATGAAGAGGTCCATGGAGGTGAGGGGATAAAGGGATAATGAGGGCAGTAGCAACCATCCCTGACCCCTCACACAACACTTGAACAACATTTCTAAAGAAAAACACAACTGTATCTGTTTAAAGGACTGCTGAAGGTTTCTTATTTTATTAGTCCACTTCTATGTTCTGCTTGTGATTGTAGCACAAATACATAGGAATATCTGCTTCTTTAGTGTGTAATGCTGCTGTTTGAGCATGAAAAAGGACTGCAAAGTTACAAAGCACAAAATCCAATCCAAAGTTATTCTCTGTATCAGCAAACACATTGAACTGCCTTCATCTGAACAATATAACACTATTTACTTTATAGAGCTTCTTTACAGAAGAATTGTATGGAAGCTTGTTTCTGCACCTAAACAAAAAAAAAAAAAAAGTTAATTGTGACTTTTTATCTCACAATTCTAAGGCCTTTTCTCAGAATTTAAACTCGCAATTGCAAGTTATAGTCAGAATTGTGAGATATAAAGAGATATAAATCCTGACTTTTTTCACGCAAATGCAAGTTTTTATCATGCAATTCTTTATAAATCTTTATAACTCGCAATTTACTTTTTTTCTCAGTTGCGATATATATACTTGCAATTGCATCTTATAGTCAGAATTGCGAGAATCTGAGTTTATATCTCACAATTGTGACTTTATAACATGAAATTGCGAGTTATAAAGTCAGAATTCTGAGATATAAATTGGCAATTGCAAGAAAAAAAGCCAAAATTGAGAGATAAAATGTCACAATCACCTTTTTTGTTTTTTATTTCATGGCAGAAACAAGCTTCAATAGAATTGTATTCTGTTTGCATCATGGAATCATTATTTTCCTGTTTATAACTGTAAAACTGCTTTGAAACAATCTGTACTGTATAAAGCCATGTATATATAGGTGACTCGACTTCTTGTTGGGCTTTTTTGACTTGGACCATAAATCACATAACCACCAAGTAATGACCATACAGAACCACTCAGATCACCCTAGCCCACACAGGAACCCACTGTTTAGATCATCCTAGCATTTCAAATTGCAAAGTTTAGGGTTCATATAAACAGAACTTTCAGAATCTGAAATCAGACTGGATTCATTCGGAATCCGGATTGACAAAAATCAGTAAACATGCCTTGTGTGAGCTGTGCTTTATTCATTGCTACACTATTGACAGTGAACCTATTTTGCCTGTGAAATTTTGCTAATGTAAAAGCACCTTAAGACCAGACATATTTGTTCAGAAAAAAGGTTTTGTTTTGCAAAACGAAGACGTGCATTGGGTCTCATCTCAAAATATTTTCTACTTTAACAATGGATCAAATGATACGACAAAATCACAAAGCACTTTGATAATTACATTAGATGCGCACTTAAATTCAAACAGCAAGAATCTCAGATGATCTGACCAAATATGTTTACCAACATGATATAATGCACAAAATCAACTATCTGTATCTGGCGCAGCTCATTACAAGACTCCTTCTGTAATCAGAAACTCCCTCGACACGCACAGAGAGACGGCCAACACCAATTCAATCTTGCTGAGCCTTGAACTTGGATGCCGTCTAAGCCAACGTCACGGCTCCGTTCCCATTCACCATCACCCAGGCGTGACATGGCTTTGGCCCTGACCGTGATCTGTTATTGCACTTGAATATCAGAGCCTGCCGTCATCACAGCCTCTCTCATTAGCTTTGGCCGTGTCCGCTGCGCTCTAATGAGACAAGTCTTTAATGTAAAGTTGCTCTCCGGTGAGGGCTTGCTGATGAGGGTGCACGTGTGTTTTGGAGCCGCCACTGAATTACCTTGGCGTCTGACTGAGGGGAGACACCTGGGCCTCGCCGCCGGAGGGGGGTTAGCCACGGATACAGTGCTCCCACGGGATCAGGTCCCATCTGCGAGAGGTGCTGAGGTAAATTCTCATCAGGCCGGTGGGTGGCCACGTAAGAGACCTCGTCTTTATCTGTCTGATGGGCATGAGAGGCTTTTGTTTGAAGACATGCAGGAGAATTTGGGATGACGGACTAACATAATGAACTAAAGGATGCTGCCCATATGAATCTCTCTGGCATGTGGTGTCATTTTAATTTGTCTGTTTAGGTATTCATTTGGCATGGTGAGGATGTTGGAGAGGTTTTCCACTCAAAGTAGTGAATGAACACCTATTTACATAAATCATAAGGTTTGTAAATACTGTGGATTAAGTGGAAAAATTATATAACTGTAATTCTCTCTTTAAAATACTAATGTGGACAAACAACTATGAGCACAAAACTGTAAAGAAAGTGGCTTTTTGAATGTAGCAATGTCTGAATTGTAAGGGTTTAATAATATATTGTTACAATATATCGCAATACAAAAATGCAGCAATGTCCGTATTTGTATTGCAATATATTGTGGCATATGATATTATATTGATATATACATTATATTGATATATTGTAAGCAGCAACATGTATCGTGTATAGTTCACCCAAAATGAAAGATTAGACATTTCATTTAGATTTTCTTATTAATAAGTTAAAAATAAAATATGTTATTTAATAAAATACAATATTTAAAACCTTTTAAATGTATGTAGTCAGGGACAGAATCCAAGCATATGTGTCATATGTGAGAATAAAGGACCAAGTCCAAGCCTATTCAAGTTCACCCCTGATGTAATATCAAATTTAGCATTTTAATGCATAGTATTTTTTACCATATGTGTTAGAAGTAATAATAATAAAAAAACTTATTGGCTTTATTCAAAGTATCATAAGAGTACTGTATTTTGAGATCAGTATCGTGCATTAAACTGAATCATACACGAGTGAATAGTTATACCCATACTGCTTTGTGAATGAATCCTTCTTTTGAGTCAAATTTTTTCAATGAATCATTTGAAATGATCCACAAAAATGGTCTGGGGTGCATTTTACAAAACCATCGTTAGCTAAATATGGTCACAAGTTCCATCGTTAGGAACATAGTTCAACGATTCGGTTTTCCCTAAAACCATAGTTCCAACAAACTTTCACAAACAGCATCGCAAAGTTGTTTGTTCAGAACTACAGCTCTCGACATATGATTAGAGGAATAGTTTCTTGTTAGTAAATGGACTTTAATAGATCATGCTCTCGAGAAAAATAAGCAAGCTAGCATGCAATACAAATTATATTTCATTACATATTGTCACAGTTCCAGTCATTCCCGGACTTCATTTCCCATAATCCTCCCTGGTCATCACCTGCACTCAGCTGCAGCACATTATTTGGACTATTTAAGCTAGTCACATCCTCACACACATTGTGAGGTCTTGTATACTCTGTTGCAATTCTGAGCGGTTATCATTGTGTCTGTCTGCCCGTTACTGTTCCTGTCTGTTCCCCGTGTACGATTCTCTGCTGCCTGCCCTTTGGACTCTTTGCTCTGTTTTGGATTTACGATTGTTATCTGCCAGCCCTGACCCATTGCCTGTTCCTCGACTATGATTCTGCCTGCTCTCTGCCATACCTGTTTGCTGTTGTTCTACCGAAGCCTGTTGACTACGAACTCAGTTTAAATAAAAGCTTCCATATGGATCCTACCCTGAGTCCCGCCTCATTATATATATATATATATATATATATATATATATATATATATATATATATATACAAATTTCATTCTACGTCTCTTCTCTTTTTCAAAAGAATGAAAGTTTTGTTTTTGAAAAGCTCTGTAACATTACATATAATAAACATTAGCCTTATAAATGCACTTTCATTTTTTTTCATTTACATTATGCATACAAAATGTAAAAGAGAAAAAAGCAACAAAAAAATATGAATTTACATATTGTTACAACCCTTTATTTTGTCTTTTGTCTTTTTTTTTGGGGAAGTGTTTGTGTCCAGGGATGGTGCTGATTGGCTTATGCAGGCTAATGAGTGGTCTGTCCTGATTGGTAAGAATCAGAAAGATTTATTGCACACACAAGGAATTTACCTTGGAAATGAAGCTTCCAGTAGACACATAAATATAACAGGACTAAATGAACCGGACTAAATAGGACTAAATTAATTTACATGGATATTGCAAAAAAAAGTGGGGTATTGCTCTTGGATGGCATTTAAATGTTCAAGAGGGAAATCGCCTGTGGGAAGAAACTGTTTCTGTGCCTAGATGTTCTAGTGCCTAGTGATCTGAAGCGCCATCTGGATGGAAACAGTTCAAATAGGTGGTGGCCGGGGTGATCGAAGTCTGTGATGATTTTACTTGCATTCTTCCTTACTCTGGAAGAGTACAGGTCCAGGAGGGTGGGCAGAGGAGCACCAATAATCCTCTCAGCAGTCCGGACTGTCCGTTGTATTCTCATGATGTCTGATTTGGGGACTGATGGTGGTCATGATGGTGAGTGGGATGTTCCTTCTGAAGTCCACCATTATCTCCACTGTTTTGAGCATGTTAAGCTCCAGGCAGTTATGACGGCACCAGACAGCCAGCTGCTCAACTTCAGACTCATCACCGTCCTGGATGAGGCCGATGACTGTGGTGTTGTCTGCAAACTTCAGGAACTTGACAGAGGGTCTTTAGAGGTGCAGTCATTCATGTACAGGGAGAAGAGCAGAGGGGAGAGGATGCCAACCTGAGGAGCACCAGTCCCGATAGTGAGAGTCCTGGATGTGAGTTTCCCCAGACTCACTAGCTGCAGCCTACCTGTCAGAAAGCTGGTGATCCACTGACAGATTGGGGTGGGCATAAAATGCTGGGTCAGTTTGTATGAGAGAAGATCTGGTCTGATGGTGATGAAAGCCGAACTGAAGTCAAAAAATAAGATCCTTGCTTAAGTCCCAGTCTGTCGAGATGTTGCAACTTGCAAGATATGTAATGCAGTCCCATGTTGACTTCATCATCCACAGACCTGTTTGCTCTGTAGGGAAACTGAAGAGGATCCAGCAAGGGATGTCCCTCAGGTAGGCAAACACCAGTCTCTCAAATGACTTCATGAACACAGATGTGAGAACGACAGGTATGTAGTCATTAAGTCCAGTGATTTTGGGATTTTTGGGGACCGGAATGATAGTAGAGCAGTTGAAGCAGCAGTCAATAGGTTGTTTGCTCATGACGTCACAGCAGCAGCGCGAATGAGTCTGGAGGGCAGGGAGTGATTTTTCTATATAGGAATCCTATCAAAAACTCAAAATCCATATGTTTTGCGTCGTTTATGGTTGCTCAAATCGATAAAATCGAGAACCCAGGTGTTTATATCGTTTACATAACTTATACTGTTTTTTATGACTATGACTATATGACTTTTATGACTATATTGTTTTTTTACTTTAAAAGTTGTCGCCTTTAATAGCGTTTTGCATCTGCTGATACTGAAATGAAGATGGATACCTGCTTACCTTATTTGTTTTTGACTTGGTTAAATATCAACATTCTTCATGGTATCGTTTGCAGGGAAGATAAGCTATTTTATCCCAGTGAATGATAATTTGATGTTTTCACTTCAGTTTTGTAGTATTCCGTTATCAATGTTGATCTGGTTACCATGAGAACAGTGTCAAGCGCTGCTGCTTCAGCCATCATATGGTAGAAAATGCCCAAATAAATAAATGTTTAAAAAGCTGACAGACGTTGATTCAACAAAGACAACACTTTCAAAAACACTCAGCTATGTGATTATTTTATTGAGTGATAGGGAGTGGGTTAAATCAGTGACATTATTAGATTTGATACGGCGTCTTCCACAAATCCACGAATGATGATTTTTAACTCCAACCGTTGCCGTCTGTCAGTCAAATAATGCTAGTGGATGGGAACTTCTACTATAAGAGTAAATAAAACTTGCATAGACAAGTCCAAATTAAACCCTGCGGCTCGTGACGACACATTGATGTCCTAAGACACAAAACGATCGGTTTGTGCGAGAAACCGAACAGTATTTATATAATTTTTTACCTCTAATACACCACTATGTCCAACCGCGTTCAGCATTCGCTTAGTAAGGTCTGATCGCGCTCTGACAACGGCAGTGATGTCTCGCGCATATACTTCAATGAGAGCGGTTAGAGTTAAAAATCATAATTTGTGTTCTACTGAAGAAACAAAGTCACCTACATCTTGGATGCGCTGGGGGTAAGCAGATAAACATAAAATTTTCATTTTTGGGTGAACTATCCCTTTAAGAGCTCGGTGATCATTCTTAATTAGAATTAGAATTTGTTAATTAGAAATTGTAAGTTAGAAACTGTTTGGTATTTTGACCCCATTGCCTGTTTACCAACTATGGTTTGCCATCTTAACTAAATTGTTCTGGCCTTGTAATAGAGCTTTGTAAATACATTGTATAAGAATCTGGGAAAAATAAGAAGTTTGATGCCATTTTGTTTGCTCACTTTTCTTTGTTTTTGGATAGGTAGGTAGGGAAGTTAATTGAATTTTGCTTTTCTTTTGTTTTCTTGTTAGGTTAGCTAGTGCTGCAGTCAGTATAGACTTTTTATTTGTTGTTTTGGCTTGGTCAGCTCCTGAAGCAAATTTCCCTATTTATATGTTTGATCGCTGTACTTGTGTTTATATCATTAAAACCCTCAAAAGATCACCTGTTTCCTCTCTCTCATTTCATGTTGCCTCCTTTACCGCAAGATGAGGTATAACAAGGTACAATAGAATATAAAAATATATAAAAAAATATTTTATCTTTCTCATTCAATGACTGTCTAATACAGTACAGTCTTACTTCAGCTAACAAAACCATACAGCTGGGTTTGCGAATGTGCTCTAGTACAGATTGAATAATGGACAAAGTTACTAAGGTTTCAGAAAACAGTCATTACTAGTTAATTTCTTCAACGATGCATCATCATACTATGGTGGTTAAGGAGTGAGTTATGTAGTTGTATGGGAAACACACCCCTGAGCGATTTGTTCAAGATTAAGACTGAATCCCTCTAACTGGTTTCAAGCAAGTCAACACACTGATGCACTGAACCAAGAATGTCTCTTTCAGACATGTCTGACTCGCCGTGATTCAAGTAAACAACTCACCAACTCGTTGAACCTGAAAATCGTCTCTCTTACAGAGCTGCCTGTCAAAAAAACTCCAAAGCGATTCCACTGCCTGACTCAACTTTGGTACCTGTGAAGAAAAAAAAAACTATTAAAAATGTTATAATACATATGAGTTTAAAGGGTTAGTTCACCCAAAAATGAAAATTCTGTCATTAATTACTCACCCTGATTTCATTCCAAACCCGTAAGACCTTCGTTCATCTTCGGAACACAAATGAACATATTTTTGATGAAAGCGGTTTAATCCACATTTTCTGAAGAAATTCCATTGCTTTTGATGATAAACAGATTTAATTTAGACTTTTATTCACATATAAACATTGATCAGCGAACATAAGCAGAACCTGAATGACGTGCAAGAACAAACCTCTTCTGGAATGAACCTCATTGGTTATGCAGCACGTTTGAGCTTCCGGAAAAGGTTTGTTCTCGTGCGTCATTCAGGTTTGGTTGAGTTTCTTCTTATGTTCGTTGTAAAAGCCTAAATTAAATTTGTTCATTTATATAATTATCATATAAATCAATTGTGTCAGACAAATTGGACTAAACCACTCAATTCATATGGATTTGTTTTCTGATCTCATTATGAACTTTATGAAGCTTCAAAGTTTCAGTTGCGTAGGCTGTCTATGGAAGGACAGAAAGCTCTGATTTCATCAAAATGATCTTCATTTGCACTCTGAAGATGAACGAACGTCTTACGGCTTTGGAACGACATGAGGGCGAGTAATTAATGACAGAATTTTTTATTTTTGGGTGAACTATCCCTTTAATCAATTTCTCTTTCTTTACGATTACAATTAGCAAGTGTTTAACAAGCTAACCGGTTATCATTCTCTACAAATTTACATTAGAAATATTCATCACCTTTAAAGCTATAGCCTAACTAAAAAAACTCAAAAATCAAGCATAGAAACAAGAATGAAATATGGTTTGAAGAATCAAAAATAGGTTCGTTTATAATTTCTCAAGGTACAAAAACTATTCAGCTCCCTTTAATGTCACGTATAACGCAAAGTGTTCGGATGAAAAAAGTGCACATATTTTAGTATTTCAGTGTGATTTCATGATGCTTTAGGTGAAAAAAGATAGAAGGCTGCCTCATAATGAAAGCCTCCAAACCAAAATGTGCTTTTTATCTGAACTGGAGTCTGCAGGTGCTGCAATCAGCCGCGCCGCTGAGTGAATCTAATGATCATTCACACCACCGTGATAATGATCTGATCTAAAGCCAGTCGAGGGAGATGAGATGAAACAGAATTTGAAGATGGGTGTAAAAAGCTCCCATCATTGACGACTCACTCATACAAAAAAAGAGAGCAAGCATCCATCAGTATCACTGGCAGAATTTGTACTTCTAGATTCTGGAACGAAATGAAGTTCTGAATGAACTCTCTTCATGTTAAGTAAAAGCTCTGGGTGTTTAGGCTTGGTATGCCTTATAGGTGAAATTATGGAAGGGCATCGCAGGAGGAATCTTGGCAGAGCACACTTTGTCAGACAAGCAGCACATCTGTGACCCTGCAGGGGGTCAGTCAGCATGGACACCCTGAAGATCCAAAATTACTGCCTGGCAGCCATCAACCATGCAGAGGTTATTTATGAAAACATCCTCACCTCCAAAACTAGCTAAAAAATCACAATTTGCTCTAATTGACTGTGAATGCATGTGCGAATTTTTGTTCGTAGGGGATAAACAGAAATATCTCTGCCCATTAGATATTATGCAAATAAGCACTTTGAGCTTTATAAAATGCAAAGGAATTTTGACTGCCAATCCTAAAAGCAATCTCTCAGACACAAATTCACTTAAACGCTTCCAGCATCTTTGCTAAAATGCTAAATTATGAAATAATAATCGTAATTATCTTCGCTTCCTCAACGCCCCTTAATGTGTCAGAGGGTCATTACAATTTCTCTCACATTCAGCCATTTAAAGGGCTTTCGTGACTTCGCTGATGATAAAAAAAAGTGCTTGATTTCACGAAGCCGTGAGTTACTATGTGATCTGACTAAGAAGTGCTCCTCTTAATGCCAGCAAGACGTTTAGAAATGCCTCTAGAGCGAGTCTAATCAGAAGGCCATGCTTCTGATCATGAGCAAACATATCCATTCCCTCATTAAGCTGAAGGTATGGTAATGCATGGCTGTGGGGTATAATATGCATACGCTAAGAGATTCCCATTTTAGATTTGCATTCACAAATATAATGTCCAGTGTTGTAGTACAAAGCCAATTTTACAATATGGGGTTGCGGCTCTTTATTATTCATATTCATCATGGTTGAGGGATTCTTTATAATGCATCTTGATGAGAAACGAACACCTTAGGCTAAATTCATACACAATTGAATCATCCGCATAGGTTTCCTCTTAACTTGTAAAATAATAGAAAATATGAGCTTAGGAGGATTCTTTTATATTTTGTAATATAAAGTTATATGGAAAACAAACTGATAACTTTATCGTTACAGCTTAGTATTCAGGTTCCATCGCCATACGTTGAATACCATGAAAATCTTTGCATTAATGTACTGGTACATTTAGAAACTCAAGAGAAGACACAATCTTGTCATCTTTGGGTTTTTTAAAGGTTACACTGTCTCCTGACTCTACATATAACCTTTAGCAGACATCAAACACAATGAAGTTGTCAGAAAACTCTCAGATACGGACATAAAATGGTGTCAGGATCGTTCACTGTTCTTAGGAAGGGCTATAACCTCTGACCTTATATAGACTCTGTTAAATCATGTGAACAGCTGTGAGGCTGCAACTCAGTTAAGTTGTATTCCCTATAGGATGGCAAATGTTTTTCAACACAAATAAATAACTCAACAGCATCATTAAATCCTTAGCATTACTTAAGGAGTGATGCATGCATAATAAAGAGCAGATACTTGGGCTTCTGAGAGTATAACAAAATGCACAATAGTGGCTGCCAGAATTAAAACTGAAACAAAATTATACTGAATTAAACAGGACATAAAGAAAGAAGAGACCTGCAAAACTAGAAATCTAAAGCTGTTATTTTATGTATTAGAGCAAGAAAAGGGCATGATTGCATGCATTATTTTTTATAGAAAAAAAATATATATATTCGTTGTGCGTAAAACACATGCAAGTAAAATTTGCCAAGTCTGTGTTTGTTGCCACTTTGACAAACTCGATCAGACACAAGGCAGAACGAGGATGAGCAACCCCGCCTAGTGATCAGCAGTGGTACTTTTCCTTGTAATGTAAAAAATATAAATAGACATGTATTGCAGCAGAGGAATATAACCATTTATAAAATGGGTAATTAATTTTAATATTTAAAAATATATAAAATAATAATAATCGTTAATGTTTTATATAGGCCTATAAAATTGTAACTGGTAGAGAGAATTTGCTGCTGCAAGTTACAGTGATGAAATGGTAAATCTGAATTATCAAATGTTTATTTGAATAATATAGAATTATCAGACTCAGAATGAGCTTTATTCGCCAAGTGTGTGCAAACATACAATAATTTGTGGATTTTAAGAGCTCTTGGTACATACACAAGAAAACAGAAAGAACATTTAAATAAGTACAATTAAGAAAAATAAGCTATAAAGCAGCCTAATATACATCTAGGTCAGAACACTTATGTTCACATGTGTGCATTATGTGGCCTACTGTATATACAACTGTACAAATAAAAATATGTATTACATGTAGGCCTGTTTATTTATTGCCTAACTCTCAGGTGGTCAAAAACGCCATAAGAGTACTGAATTGTGGATTATAAAAACAGGTAGGCTAATTGTGTGCTAGCTATTTAAGGTGGAGATAGCCTGGTGGAAACATGTTTTAGATGCTCTAGGCTAGTGCATCTGTAACGTCTGCCTGAGGGGAGAAGTCCAAACAGGTTGTGGCCTGGGTGGGTGAGAGGGGTTACCTGCCCGTTTCTTCACTCTGGAGATGTACAAGTCTTGAAGGTTGGGCAGGTGCACACCAATTATCCTCTCGGCTGTTCTGGCAGTCCGTTGCAGTCTTTTATGTCTGATTTGCAAATCGGCTCTCACTCCGAACAGTTGAAGGAAGAACGCCGTGGCGTGAACTTGGTCAAGCGGAGTGATACAAACGGTGAAGCGTCCTTTTTGTATCAGCACAATTTAATATACATATTTTTTTCCACAATATTATTATTATACTTCAAAACAGTAACATTAATGCAAATTATAACTCTAGACTGTCTATATATAATTATTACTTTTCATAATAATTACCTATAATATTTTGTATAGAATATTATTAGCTATAACGTAATTATTTATACTATTTTGCATAATATTAAAATAAGAGAGAAGCTGTCAATCTCGCTTGAGGTGAGCGCGCGTGCGCGCTTCCTCTCTGCCCCCTCCCCTTAGCAACAGAGGCAAGATGGCGGCCCCCAGTAACGCTGAGGGTTCTCCTGATCTATCGGTGCCGCTGAAGATTCCCAAAACCGAGGTTCCTTCCCCAGAATCAGAGGATCTGAGTGACAGCAACCAATACCATTCCAACCCCTCCACCCCTAACAGATTCTCTCCTCTGAACGTCGGAGCTTCGCTGTCCGGGGGCGCAGGCCGGAGTGGATCGGCCTCTGCCTCCAACAGCTTCACCGCTTGCCGAGGCATGTCGTGGACACCGTCCGAAACAAACGCGCTGATCGCCGTGTGGGGCAACGAGAGGCTGGCGGAGGCGCGGATGCAGCAGCTGGAGGTGGCCGGGACGGTGTTTTCTGGTAAGGCGCCGGGACCAGCGATGTACGAGCGGGTGTCCAGAGCGCTGTCAGAGCTGGGTTATGAAAGGACCCCATCCCAGTGTCGAGAGAGGATGAAGGTAAATAACACATCGAAACACATGGCTGTCATTCGGATATGCTCAGAGACTTGTTGTCATGTTTGTATGGCAGTTTGTTTTTGTCACACATGGCTTTGGTGAAGCTGTCAAAATCAAAATATAGATATAGATCGGTCTCATCTCAGGCATATTAGACCGATGGCTGTCAGTCAGTTGTGATCATGGAGTTGTTGTTATTTTGTCTCTGCTTCACAGAGCTTAGGTGAATATGGCAAAATCTAAACAAATGGCAGTGATTAGGGCATTGAACTTTAGATATCACTTATTAACACAAAACATAAAAGCTTGTCTGTACTGCCTGCTTCAGCATCTACCTGTGAAATCACTTATACTACCCTCAACATATATGATTTACCTTTCATCATATATATTTTATATATATATATATATATATATATATATATATATATATACATATACATATATATTGTATGGCCTCCATTGGCCTTGATAACAGCTTGCATTTTTGCTGGCATTGTTATGTACTTTTCCACAGTCTCTGTTGTTATTGACTTCCATATAGTTTCTAGTTGTTCCCAAAGACTTGCTTTTAATGAAACTTTTGTGCGATCTATCTTTGAATCCATTAAATCTCAACAATAATTATATTTTAGCATTAGAAACACTACTGTGACTAATGAGCTTTCACATACTGGTGTGGATTACAGAAACATAAAAAAAAAAAAGATTTCAATCGCCAATACTGTACTTTAGGGCAGCTGTGGTGCAAACTTTACATTGGGTGGTGGTCTAATAAATTTGTTACGCACTATATATATATATATATATATATATATATATATATATATATATATATATATATATATATATATATATATATAAGGTTGGTTATTCCATTTCCAGGGTTATTGCTACACCACACCAACTAAATAAATGTATATATATGCATATGTCCCTGCTATATAGTATGCAAATAGCGGTATGTCAAAATTGTATGATAGTGTGCACATTTCTATTTCATAAAGTTGATAAAGGAAATTGAGCGTGTCTTTTTAAGTGATCTATTTCTCAGAATTGGTTGTTCTATCTTCACATGTATTGCTGCTTTTATAAACATGACCTTAATCTCTGTTGTCCTCTGCAGACACTGAGAAGGTGTTATAGCCGAGTGAAGGAGCACGGCATTGGAAAGAGGAAGAGCAGTTACTCCATCGAGCAGCTGGAGAAGGTGTTTGGACAGGGCGGCTGGGATTCCCAAAGCTGTCAGCCTGTGCTGATCAACAGCAGCGGCCTCTACCAGGAGATGGAGTCAGACGGAAGTACTATGGAGGACTACTCTCAGGAAGACTGGTGCAATCAGGACCTTTCTGCTGCCTTCAATGAGGGAGATATAGAGACAGGTGAAAGCAATAATCTTTGCAGTGTGAATATGTTTAAAGTCACAATTGGAATATCATCTGTCTTTAAAATGAGAGCTGTAGCCTTATAGTCAAAGGGTTAGTTCACCCAGGAATGAAATTCTGTCATTAATTACTCACCCTCATGTCGTTCCAAACCTGTAAGACCTTCGTTCATCTTCGGAACACAAATTAAGATATTTTGATGAAATCCGATTCTCCATAGACAGCAATTTAATTACCACTTTCAAGGCCCAGAAAGGTAGTAAAGACATCATTACAACAGTGTGACTGAGGGAGAGTAGTTAATGACAGAATTTTCATTTTTGGTTGAACTAACCCTTTAAAAATCAGGGCAGGCAACCATAAGAGTCCTAGTCGAATTCCACAATTCACAACTGATTTCCAGATCATTTAATATATTTTTACATGCAGTATATACACACACTACTGCTTAAAAGTTTAGTTTTTTTGTTGTTGTTTTTAAATAATTAATACTTTTATTCAGTAAGGACACATTAAATTGACCAAAAGTGAATATTAAAGTAATAATAAAGACTTTTACATTGCTACAAAAAAAAAATTCAAATGAATGCTTTAATTCTTTTGAATGCTCTATTCATTAAAGAATCCGAAAAAAAAATGTATCATGGTTTCCACAAAAATATTGAGTAGCAGAACTGTTTTCAACATTGATAATAATAAGAAATGTGTCGAGCAGCAAATCAGCATATTTGAATGTTTTCTAAAGGATCATGTGACAGTGAAGACTAAAGAAGTCATGCTGAAAATTTAGCTTTGCCATCAAGACAATTACATTTAAAAATAAATAAATAAATAAATAAATAAATAACAGTTATTTTAAATTGCCATAATATTTCACAAAAATTACTGTATTTTTGATCATATAAATGCAATAGATTAAAAAATCATACTAACTCCAAATCAATAACAATATTTATTATCAATATTACATATTTATTCATATATATGTGTAATATAAATGAACATATTTTGGACTTTTTGTTTTTCTGCAATAAATAAATTCAGCAGATTTCTAATTTTATGCTAAAATGTTATAAAAGTATGCCATGTAGGCCTAGTTATCAACCACAATCTGTGAAAAATCAGCATATTTAAGACCCAACTCAAAATCTGATGCCACAAAAATATGTATTTCTAATATCCCATATAATTCAATCTTTTCTTTCACAGAGGAGAACCAGCTTCCAAAAACCAGAGTTCTTCAGATCCGACTGGAGCCATCTGAGCACGCTCAGTAAGTTTCAACCAGTGTTCTATTTCCCAAAACGTTTAAATATTCAGAGTATTTGAAGAGTTTGGTTCCAAAACGCAATAACTCCATTTTGATTATTTTGAGTAAAAAGGTGTTTTCTTTACCAAGTGGCAAGATGAAAACCCCTATTTTTAATTATTTTTATTATTTAAACTTTCAGATAGCATCTTTTGGATATAAAAACATTAAAAATTCAAATCTACATTTTGATTTTAAAAAGTTTATTATAAAAACGTATTATTTTTTTTCCCAAAATGCAATAAATCCATGACACTTTTTTTTTTTTTTTTCAAAATGCAATTAATTCGTCAATATAAAAGTTATTTTTCATTTTGAAAATACACAACAAAGTAAGTTGATTCACATATATGACAGAGTCTAAACTTTGCCAATATTTATCTTATATTCAGCCATTTTACTAAAAATACATTCAACCGTCGCTCCCAAAATGGTCATCTTGTTAATGTTATGAATTATTTGTCATTACCGATTAAAGAGTATCTGGCGCCACCGCACGGTTAAATAAACACACTTTTTTTCTGCATACATTGGTATTAAAAACGGCTTTTAAAAAAGCCTTTAATGTTTACAGTGCGTGGAATGGTGCGCTGTGATTGGTTGAGAGCGGATATATCACGTTCTGCAGAAAAAGGAGACTGGCGTTTGTTGCGTTTTGGGAAGAAAGGGAGAAAACATGACAGAATAACACGACGGATATCGCATTTTGCGCAAAACTAATAAATGACTTTTCAATACTGACCAGATACAATACTGATTTTGGCGGAAACTCAATTTTTTGAAAATGGCGTTTATCGCGTTTTGGAACCAAACTCTTCATTTCTACTCACTTCCTCCTCTCCTTATGCTTTCTACAGACGGCAGGAAGTGATGCAGAACGTGATGCGTATCCTCGAGTCAGTGGAGGTCAAATGGGAGCACTTCCAGACATGGACTGACTTCTCTCGCCTCCACCTGTCCAATAAGCTGGCCATCTTCGGAGTGGGCTACAACACGCGGTGGCGAGAGGACATCCGCTACCATTACGCAGAGATCAGCTCACAGGTCCCTCTGGGAAAACGACTACGGGAATACTTCAACCCTGAGAAGGCCGAGGGCAGGGTTATCATGACCAAGGTGCAGAAGATGAACTGGAAAAACGTGTATTATAAATTCCTTGACATCACTATTAGCGAAGCTCGATGTTTGGAGCTGCACATGGAGGTGGACTGGATCCCAATCGCTCAGACGAGAGCGGCAGGGTGCAGCAACGGCTCCCAGTACCTCCTGCCAGGGGGCATCCCAAAAACGTATGGCCTGTACGCGATAGGCTACGAGGAGACGAGCGGGTCTGATTCGTCTAGCGCAGAGGACAAGTCCTCATCCTCACAGGAAGAGGAGGAGACGGACCATTGTGAGAGCGTAGAGAAGGACAAGAGGACATCAGCCAAAGTCACTTACTGTTACCTCGGCATTGCAGAGGAGAGGACGCTACAGCAATGTCTGTTCCAGCACTTTCAGACTTCTGGCAAACACTACGGCCGTGGCGAGCCTTCGCCCATAACCAAGTTCCTGCAGGACAACTGCACTGGCCAGGCCAGGGAAAGCACCCTCTCTGGCTTACACATCTACATTAAGTTTATCGAGGTGGAGCTGGACTTTCTCTCCGCCGGATCTTTAGTGGAATGTTTAGAGACTGCGATCGGTTATTCGTTAAAGTTCAACAAGAAGGATCCACTGTAATGGTTCCATTTGCCATTGAAGCTTTTTAAGCCAGGATATTGAAATATAGACTTGAACTCAAAGTATTTATGTGGTATGTCAGGCACAGTCTGTTCCGAAATGGGTGGTAGTCTCCTTTGCAGTAATTGTCTTTATCAGGGAGCGTAAACGGGAGCAAACTGCCTTTATTTAAATCTCTCGAGCCAGAGATCCAAATGCAGGAACTGTCAGAAAAAAAAGAATCCTCAACGAGAACTCTTAATTAATCTAAGTATAAAGTCTATCTACATAGAAGTATAAATATATATATATATATATTTAAGAGTATATATTGATATTGTTAAGCATTCCAGCATTTTCAACTATAACATTCGATGAATGTTTTTCATATTTGTTTTTTATTTGTGAGCTCACACAGTGTCTTTATGTATGATTGTTTCCAGGTCACAGTCTTGTTTACATGTTTTGAAGGACAAAAAATAAATTGATGAAATTAAGCAATGTTTATTTACTTTCCATCATTTTTTTTCTCTTTTTTTAGGTATTTTTATTTATTTAAACCTTTTGGAATAACACATTAATGTTACTTAAAGGGTTAGTTCACCCAAAAATGAAATTTCTGTCATTAATTACTCACGCTCGTGTTGTTCCAAACCCGTAAGACATTCGTTCATCTTCTGAAAAGTTGTTGTTTTTTTTTATCTCCCATAGAAAGCAACGAAATTACCACATTCAAGGTCCAGAGAAGTAGTAAAGATATGGTTAAAATAGTCAACGTGACTACCGTGGTTTAAAAACCTCTTGGATTTCATCAAAAATATCTTAATTTGTGTTCTGAAGATGAACGAAGGTCTTACAGGTTTGGAATGACATGAGGTGATTTCCTGATGACAGAAATTTCATTTTTGGGTGAACTAACCCTTTTAATATTTAATTTATCTGCACCACATTTAAGGCACTTGAGATGGTCTTTTTTTGTGACCAGCAGGTGGCAGTAAAGACCTGTGAGTGGCCATTAAATAAGTTTCCATTAATGTCACGTTCTAGAATAGTAAATCATGTATTAGAATACTACTTATAGGCTCTAAGTAGTGCATGTCAAAGTACCTGTCAAACATTTGAAGTAAAGTGAATTTTGTAATTCTTAAAACATGCAATACTTTTGACCCTGATGCAGTGAATTATACCCCAAATCAGAAGATAGTTTTTTATTTGACACAGTGTGCACTTTCTCTTTGTAATGCTGATTGTGTAGTAAACCTCTTTTATGGTGTTGTAAAGGTAGTTGGAGTGCTGGCGTTGGTCGAGCATGTGCTAAGAGAATCAATAATTCAAACGCAACGTCTAATTTCCCTGCTTAGCCTGTCATATGAGATGAGTATCTCCCTCGGCCAGGAAAAAAACACTCCCAATGGAGGTTGCTACACTTCATCTAACCACAAACATTTATTATTTGCTTTATTGATTGATTTCTCTGGTTTAAAAAAAATTGGATGATGACTAAAATATATTGATTTCACTTTGATCATTGCACCTTTGTCTCATGGGTATTTATTCAATCCTTGCAGTTTTTTTCTTTGTATATTTTTTTAAAAACATTATTTAGCTTTTCATAACAGGGAACTACAGGAACCATTGATAACAGTGATCACAATTTTCTAAAATTACGTGTTCTTAAAAATACTCAAAAGTACAAAAGTAATACATGCAGTAATTGAGAAATACATCTATGAGAACCTACTTAAAAATAGTACTGTTAAACTAATTATATATATATATATAAATATAAAGAATTAAGAAAAATGTATGACTATATATATATATATATATATATATATATATATATATATATATATATATATATCGGCATATAGTCAGGGCCGATATATCCTGTCAATTAAAAGAGGGCAGGAAAATGCACTGAATTTGTGTAAAGAAAATGCTAAGAAACCAAACTGATGTTCAATATTAATAGTAATTATATGAATTAATAACATTCAGAAAGTTAAGAAATATTAGTTAAATCTTCAAATTTAGTTAATGTTCATTTGAGTAATCTGTTTGTTTATAACTGATACCATTTACTCTGAAACAAGTTGATGAAATGAAGAGAATAAAGTTTTTATTTGCATTTCTTTCAAAATACAATAATTAAAAATATAATGATTAATTATTATTTAAAATGAAAAAAAATGCATTAATTTAAAAGAAGGTATAAAAGGAAGAACCCCCAAACTATCAGTATCGTTATCGATATCGGCAGATATCACTCTGAATAATCAGCTATCCGTATTGGTGAAGAAATTTAGAATCGGTGCATCTCTAATATATATAACAATTTTTCCTAATTCATTTTATTACATTCATTTATATATATATATGTAAATAACAATTAAGACAATTAACATAACAATTAACATAAAATCATTTTTCTTGATTATATTCATTTTTCATTCATTGTGTAAGCAATAAGGTACGAGAGTGCCTGCAACCCCTTCAGCCGTGACTTCAGCCTTGAGTACCTTATTGCTTTATAAAACGGTTACCACACAATACAAATATTAAAGCCTAAAATATGTATCAGTGCAACTTTCATAAAGTAAACTTTTACTAAAAGCCTTCCTTCCACCGGAAAAAAATAGTCCCTGACCATGAACAGCAACAGAAGTTACATTATTACGCCATTAGATGGTGGCAAAGACTGTCTTTATGAGTGAGTCAGTCAGTAGCGAAGACTTTATATTGAAAAGACTGAATTGTTGTGAACATGGAACAAGACGCAACTTACAAATGCTTTGACTAGTGCCGTCAGTCACGGAAAACCCCTTAATTGATAAAAGGACAAGATATCGCAGTGGACATTTACACACATTTTTTATTATGAACAGGACTGACCTGAAGGAAAATGCTAAATCTGAATGCAGATAATAAACTCGATCACTCAATCTCTTCCTCACAATACTCTTCTACATAATATAGTAAGCTTCACTGAACAATACTGATTGAGAACATACAGTTTACGTTGCTAAGAGTGGTTGCTAAGGGTGTTGTGTAGTGGTACACAGAACCGCTGGGTGAAGCGGTCATAGCCGTGTTTTATTGTGAATAAAACACAGTTTTTGACCAATCAGAATCAAGGACAGGAACTAACCATTTTATAAATATGTATATAATGAAAGAAAATGTAATATAAATAGGAAAAAAATAATATATATATGTATATGTGTGTGTGTGTGTGTGTGTGTGTGTGTGTGTATATATATATATATATATATATATATATCTATATATTATTTTTCTTAATTGTCCATCAGTTTCTGATTTAAATCTTTATTATTAGTTTTTTAAGTAGGTTCTCGTATACATATATTATATTATATTACGTATTGAATAATAATAAAAAAAATAATTCAAAAATAAAACAAATAAAATAAAGGTAAATATATGAGCCACTATACAAATGATGGCTTATCCAGCTTATTCTGTCTAGGCTAATATTCATGTTCCTAACTTTAAACAATAACAATAAAAAAAGCCAATTAAAATCCTGAATCCTCACGGTTTTTATCTCCTGGTTGTTTATGTGTGAGCTACAGTTTGTGTGGTCATAAATGATGATGGGCCTAAATTACACTGCAGCTTGTGTTCACATCATTATCTGTTCTGTTTGCTCGTCTGGGAGCTGTGAGATGATTGTGGCTCTGAATTTGTTCTCTTGTGTACCTGTGTGACTAACAGCACTGACCTTTGGTCTGACGTTGCTTTTACAGCTCTAAATTTGTCAGTTTTGCCTTGGGAATGGCCTCTAGGACATGTTTTTGATGTGTTGTGTCTTTAGTCATTTATAAAGTAAAAATGTCCCTTTATAGTCGTTTATAGAGTAAAAATGACCCTCTGTGTCAGGGTGTGTTAAACATCTGTTAATTCTATCCCATAAACCCCAGCTCCCCTGTGCTTTGAATTTTGTCTGGATGCAGTTTGCCTGAGGTGCTCGAGTGCATTTAAGATATTAGCTTTGACTGCAAAACCACATGATCTTGTCCGAGTAGCCCAGGGTGTAATCACAGATCTGAGCTCATCTGCCCCTAATAATCCAGCAGTCCGACTGCATCCACCTCAGCCCTGTTTCCATGGCAACTTGCCATCCTAAAGAAACAGGAGTGAGGAGGTATTCACCTCCGAGGGCTGAGGTCACTGTACCACTGTGACAAGCCCCACTCCCTGTCCTGTTGCATTATCATTTCAGGTGATATAAAAGAACTGCACAACATTAGTGCTGTCTTATTGAACAACACTAGAGCAGCCTGGCTGTGCTTTTATTGGTCTTCAGGCTTTTAAAGAGTTAAATGAACCTGGATAACTGATACTGTGTGGCATGAACTGTGACTGCAGTCATAGTCATTTATTAACCATAAGTATGTACATGAATTACTGATCTGTGAAACATTATATAATGTTTTTATAATGATTTATCATGAAAGGGAAATAAACGGTAAAACACAGTGTTACCCATATTATTAGTTTTAAAAACACAATAAACATACTTATAATCATAAATTAAATGGAAATAGAAAATATCTATCTATCTATCTATCTATCTATCTATCTATCTATCTATCTATCTATCTATCTATCTATCTATCTATCTATCTATCTATCTATCTATCTATCTGTCTATATGTCTGTCTGTCTGTCTGTCTGTCTGTCTGTCTGTCTGTTAGTCTATCTATATCTGTCTGTCTATCTATCTATCTATCTATCTATCTATCTATCTATCTATCTATCTATCTATCTGTGTCTATCTATCTATCTATCTATGTCTGTCTGTCTATCTATCTATCTATCTATCTATCTGTCTGTCTGTCTGTCTGTTAGTCTATCTATATCTGTCTGTCTGTTAGACTATCTATCTATCTATCTCTGTCTGTCTATCTATCTATCTATCTATATGTCTGTCTGTCTGTTAGTCTATCTATCTATATCTGTCTGTCTATATATCTGTCTGTCTATCTATCTGTCTGTATGTCTGTCTATCTATCTATATCTGTCTGTCTATCTATCTGTCTGTCTATCTGTCTGTTAGACTATCTATGTATCTATATCTGTCTGTCTATATATCTGTCTATCTGTCTGTCTGTCTGTTAGACTATCTATCTATCTGTCTATCTATCTATCTGTTAGACTATCTATCTATCTATCTATCTATATCTGTCTGTCTATCTATCTGTCTGTCTGTCTGTTAGACTATCTATCTATCTATCTATCTATCTATCTATCTATCTATCTATATGTCTGTCTGTCTGTCTGTCTGTCTATCTATCTATCTATCTATATGTCTGTCTGTCTCTCTGTCTGTCTGTTAGTCTATCTATCTATCTATCTATCTATCTATCTATCTATCTGTCTGTCTGTCTGTCTGTCTGTCTGTTAGACTATCTATCTATCTATCTATCTATCTGTTAGACTATCTATCTATCTATCTATCTATCTATCTATATCTGTCTGTCTATCTATCTGTCTGTCTGTTAGACTATCTATCTATCTATATGTCTGTCTGTCTGTCTATCTATCTATCTATCTATCTATCTATCTATCTATCTATCTATATGTCTGTCTCTCTGTCTGTCTGTTAGTCTATCTATCTATCTATCTATCTATCTATCTATCTATCTATCTATCTATCTATCTATCTATATGTCTGTCTGTCTATCTATCTATCTATCTATCTATCTATCTATCTATCTATCTATCTATCTATCTATCTATCTAATGTCTGTCTGTTAATCTATCTATCTATCCATATGTCTGTCTGTCTGTCTGTCTGTCTGTTAATCTATCTATCTATCTATCTATCTGTTAGACTATCTATCTATCTATCTATCTATCTATATCTGTCTGTCTATCTATCTGTCTGTCTGTTAGACTATCTATCTATCTATCTATATGTCTGTCTGTCTGTCTATCTATCTATCTATCTATCTATCTATCTATATGTCTGTCTCTCTGTCTGTCTGTTAGTCTATCTATCTATCTATCTATCTATCTATCTATCTATCTATCTATATGTCTGTCTGTCTGTTAGACTATCTATCTATCTATCTATCTATCTATCTATCTATCTATCTATCTATCTATCTATCTATCTATCTATCTAATGTCTGTCTGTTAATCTATCTATCTATCCATATGTCTGTCTGTCTGTCTGTCTGTCTGTTAATCTATCTATCTATCTATCTATCTATCTATCTATCTATCTATCTATCTATCTATCTATATATCTATCTATCTATCTATCTATCTATATGTCTGTCTATCTATCTGTCTATCTATCTATCTATCTATCTAATCAGTGCAGATAAGCACAGTGGGGTCATCAATGTCCCGTGCAGTTTTATGCAGAATTCACCTGTAACAGAAGTGATGACGTGTCAGTGCACGCAGGGGGGCGTTCCGCGCGAGTGCAGGTGCATTCAACTCGGACTGAACTACCGCTAGTGTTCACCGCACTCTCGTAGTCTGTGGAGTGCGCAGAGAAACTCCCGCACTGAGAGAATTTACTGGGATATTCGCCGCTAAACAAACAGACACTTGTTCAGCCTCATACCACTGAATTCTGAGGAGTCAAAGATGATTTCCAGCTTGGATGTAGCGTCGGTCTTCCCACGGTGAACATCGCTGGTTTTGAGGAGAACACACAGTTTTAGGACACTTGAAAGAGCCTCAGTGCTTTGATTAGTTTGTAGATAACTGTTATCTACTTCACGCGCAGTGTTAATACGGACGAGCGCGCGCAGAGCGGACACTCTTCACATGCTGAGCCATGGAGACGCTAACTGCAGCGAAACTTCACACCTGCCTGTCAATATTCACATTTCTGTGCTGTATTTCAGGTAGGCTGCTTCTACACCACTGAACTGTGTGCGATGGTTATGTAAATACTTTATGTTGAATACAGAACTGGGTAGTTTCATTCAGGCTGTTTCCAGAGTCCAAAGATTACAAAAACAACAGTATTGACTAATAGGCTACTGTATATATTTAAATTGTTATACTTTTTTTTTTTTTTTATGTGTAATAGCTTTTTTCTTGCGTTTGTTGGCTGTTTTCACAGTCCAAATGTAGAAAAGTCGATCGGTAATGTTGTTAAAGACACCTGCTAGTTTAACTATACATAGCCTATTAAAACTATATGTTTATATATTATATTATGTTTTATTTCTAATTATATTTTTGTGTAGATATTGTCATATGCATATAACATATAATTCATATAATAATTTTACTTATTTTCTAATTATTTTACTTTTATTCTTATACTTGTTTAGTCTTTTTAGTTAGTAAATAAACTTAACCCATAATATTAGTGTCCCGCATTAGTGAAAGTAAACCCTTGAGTCACATACCCTCATAAAACACTGTTATCTAAACATTTCTTTGAGTAGACTAGTTTCATCCTGGGTGTGGTCATCTGCTTACTGAGCCGTTTGACAAGCTGCTTTTCTAGGCAATAATGTCATTTTCCTTGAATTATTCTATGTGTCATGTACACACAATTGATATTGTTTGGATCTGAGTGCTTTAGTAATACTGCAGCAGTTGTAACAGGATCTGACTGATGGGAGTACTGAGATTACTAATCATTGTTTTCTCATACAAACATGCAGAGAGCGACACACACATTTTGCAGGTGCGTCCTCTTCTCTGCAGTGCCTGGAAATGAGGGAAGCTGGTGAAAAAGATTAACAGCAGGGTATTTCCTTGACTAGATTAAAACAAAAAATGGACAGAACTTGATCAGTTTTAATGGAGACAAGGCGAGTGAGAAATAGTGAAATGGCTTGTGCAAACCGTCTAATTCTTTAACCAAAGAAAATGTTTGAGCTGAAGGTGAGCTGCAGGTCTCACGTTTGTAGTGCAAACCAAGGATTTACTAACACCGCTGGAATGAAATAACAGAAACATTCCATCACAGGTTTCTGCGTTAAGCCCAGGTGGCAGGGATAAAATTAGTTCAGAAGAACATCATAAGTTACAGTAATCCTGCATTGCTTTGGTAGCGTGTACAAGTCAAAGCATGGCTTTTGGTAAAAGCCCTTGTTGGCCTTTTGGCGACACTGGTAACAACAAAGCAATTTCAGGGGTAATTCAAAGGTTTAGTTTGTCCTGTCTTTATTTTTATATATAAAAGTACAAAGCAACAACTCCCAACGGACTGCTGCTCTAGAATAGAAACTGAAAACGTCATGTTGATTTACAGTGTCCCAAAAATTATTTGGCCGCTTAAGCCACACTTAAAATGTCTGAATGTCTTTGCATCAGATTACAAAAAGTCAGATCAAGTATTTCATTAAAGAAAGAAAGCACAAGCAAACTGTTTGTTTAAATATATGATTGTCATGTTTTAAATGTTAAAATAATAGATTTATTGTTTAAAATTAAGACAAAAAGTATTTGGACACTTTCATGTCCATAAGTAATGTGCCAACCATATCTGTGTGAAATTCAGAGGGACTGACTTAATAAATCCACTAAAACTCACCTTAAAGAATTTTAAATATGTGAAAATATCAGAAAATTTTGGTTCTGAGAAACGCTTTTGTATCATTTATTTGTAAATGTCATTTGGTATGACATGTTTTCCTAATGCAATTACATTCAAATATTTTAAGTGTGACCTAAAGGGATAGTTCACTCAAAAATGAAAATTCTGTCATCATTTACTCAACCTCAAGTTGTTCCAAACCTGTATGAATTTCTTTCTTCTGCTGAACACAAAAGTAGATATTTTGAAGAATGATGGACCCTATTGACTTTGATACTATTTGTTTTCCTATACTATGGAAGTCAATGGGGCCCATCAACTTTTTGGTTACCAATATTCTAAAAAATATCTTATTTTGTGTTCAGCAGAAGAAAGAAATCCATACAGGTTTGAAACAACTCGAGGGTGAGTAAATGATGACAGAATTTTCATTTTTGGGTGAACTATCCCTTTAAGTGTCCAAACATATTTTGGGGTCATTCATTGCAGTTAGAATCCCCCTTTTTTTTTTTTTTCTTTTTTTTTTTTTGCCATGTTGATTAGCATTTGAGTTGTGGGTTGTTTTGTGTGTATCAGGATGTCCCTTTTTCGGAAACGAGAGGAGTCCCTCTCTCAGTGCTGTGTCCCCAGAGGAACATGCTCAGTGAGGTCTGGGGTCATGAGAAAACTAGTGGGCGACTTTCCCAACTCTCTTCTTGGCCTGTTGACATTCTTGGAAATACACTCACACACACATGTGTAATGGCATCATAATCCATTTTTAAAAAGACATGCCATATCCTATTGAAGAGGGTTGTAAATCACATAGCTTGTACAGTGCTGATGTTGTTGAACAGTTGTACCTATTTATAGTAATTGCACCCACATACAACCAATTTTCCTTTGACGTTCCATTGTGTCATTGTGTTGACAAATTTTCCAAGCATGATAAAGAATAAACATTCCACTATTATGCACTTAAAACCAGTTCAGTATATGTTCAGTAAACCACTGGCCTAAATCATTATCAAGAAAAAAAGTAATGTATATTTTCATATATATATATATATATATATATATATATATATATATATATATATATATATATATATATATACAGGGAGTGCAGAATTATTAGGCAAGTTGATTTTCTGATCATATTTTTTTCCCAAGCACATTTTACCAATTCCAATCCACATCAATCTTAATAACTACTATTAATATTGTTTTTAATCATTTATAAGTGATATATAATTGTTCATGAAGGCTGGAAATGAAAAATGCCTTATATTCAGGTGTGCAGAATTATTAGGCAAGTTTTCTTTTACAGGCAAAATGAGCCAAAAAAGAGATTTAACTCAGACTGAAAAGTCAAAAATTATTAAATACTCATGAGAAGGACGCAATACTAATGCAATACTAGAAATTGCAAAGTTAAAGCATGACCAAGGGACAGCAAAATGCTCATTGGGTCAGCGGGGTCAGACAACAACAGGTGGAAAAGAAAAGACACATGTTAACTGCAAAATAATTAAGAATTAAGGTGAAGAATTAAGTGTGAAACCATCAGGAACCCTTTAGTCTCCAGCGCCACCATTTTCCAGAGCTGCAACCTACCTGGAGTCTCCAGAAGTGCAAGGTGTCAGGATCTCAGAGACTTAGGTTAGCTAAAGAATCCTAAAAAATGACCTGCACTTGATAAGAATCACAAGCTGAAGTGTTATAAAATACATGAAGACTGGGTTTTAATAGGGCTTATAGACAGACAGCTTGAGAATGACTCCTGATGGACCAGCACCACATCCTCTTGTACCACTGTTTGAAGAATTTATCCAGAATCTGGCAGTAAGGTGTTTGAGTTCACTTTTAGTCCATCTCTTATCCTGAAATGTCTGTCTTGCAGAGATGGACTAAAAATGATCTTCCAAAACTTACTGCCAGATTCTGGAAGATAAATTCTTCAAACAGTGGTACAACAGGATGTGGTGCTGGTCCTTCAGGAGTCACTCTCAAGCTGTCTGTTTATAAGGCCTATAAAAACCCAGTCTTCATGTATTTTATAACACTTCAGCTTGTGATTCTTATCAAGTGCGGGTCATTTTTTAGGATTCTTTAGCTAACCTAAGTCTCTGAGATCCTGAGACCTTGCACTTCTGGAGACTCCAGGTAGGTTGCAGTTCTGGAAAATGGTGGCGCTGGAGACTAAAGGGTTCCTGATGGTTTCACACTTAATTCTTCACCTTAATTCTTAATTATTTTGCTGTTAACGTGTCTTTTCTTTTCCACCTGTTGTTGTCTGACCCCGCTGACCCAATGAGCATTTTGCTGTCCCTTGGTCATGCTTTAACTTTGCAATTTCTAGTATTGCATTAGTATTGCGTCCTTCTCATGAGTATTTAATAATTTTTGACTTTTCAGTCTGAGGTAAATCTCTTTTTTGGCTCATTTTGCCTGTAAAAGAAAACTTGCCTAATAATTCTGCACACCTGAATATAAGGCATTTTTCATTTCCAGCCTTCATGAACAATTATATATCACTTATAAATGATTAAAAACAATATTAATAGTAGTTATTAAGATTGATGTGGATTGGAATTGGTAAAATGTGCTTGGGAAAAAAATATGATCAGAAAATCAACTTGCCTAATAATTCTGCACTCCCTGTATAATCATCATTATAATTTTTTTTAATTAAATTGGATAAAATCTTGATATCTATTTAAGAATGCTAGTGTGTGCCTGTCCATTTATCATTGGATTCAACTTGATGTGGTGTTGTGGCAGGTTGTCGTGCTGATGTGTCAGTTTAGTCTATACTGAACTCATGCGGGGTGACGGTGTGTTGATGCTTTTACTGTGCTCTCTGTCTGGTCTTACAGAAATCTGTGTAACAATTAGAGACACTAGAGTCTAGAGACACTAAACTAGAGACACTGAGGTCAGACACAGAGGCTTCGTCCTGTCAGCTCTCAAAGGCACGCACAGAATCTCACTCATATAATATCTCAGTGAAAGAAACAGAATTGCAGAGTTGTGCCACTTCAGTGTGATGCATTTCAGAGCCAACACCTATGACTTATTCACTAGCAACCTACAGTCCAGTTTAACCAAGCCATGCATATTTAAATTAAGGCAAATTGCAATTTTTTGGGTATCTTTGCACCATTTCCTAATTTGCATAATTCCTTTAGAGAACACTGAAACAACGCAGACAGCGCGTGCAAATGAATGTCAGCCGGTGCAGTTCATTCTTAGTGAATTTCCGTTGTCTTGTGAAGAAGACTTGCATATTGTTATATGAAACCAATTAATTTTAAAATCATATTCATATTGGATGTTGCATTCCTACTACCATCAAAATATTGATTGTCCTTACTTTGCAACTTAGCATCTCTACCCTTGTTTTTGAAATTTAAAATTTTTTGATAACTTAGCATCAAAACTATTGACATGAAACTAAATGAATCCTGAAAATCCAGTTAATGCTACTCAGGCAAAGGGTAATCTTAGTGAGCTAGCTGAGTGTCTGTAGAGGAAGTGATAGAGTAATTACCACTGCTGAAATCCAGTGTAATCTCATATGGCCGGTCAGGAAACATCCAGTCCTGAAATGCAGTGACAGCAACTTGCTGTCTGTCTGCCAGATTGGTCCATTGTACCTGGAGTTCTCTGTTTGCAGTTTTAACCTAAAACATTGACCTCAGGTAGCTTCTTAAAGCATTAGTTCACAGAAAAATGAAAATTCTGTCATTAATTACTCACCCTCACGTCGTTCCAAACCTGTAAGACCTTCGTTCATCTTCGGAACACAAATTAAGATATTTTTGATGAAATCCGAGAGCTCTCTAACTCCTCCATAAACAGCAATTTAATTATTACTGTCAAGGCACAGAATGGTACTAAAGACATCAATTTAAAAAAACAACAACAAAAAAAACAACTTTATTCAACATTCTCTTCTCTTCCTTGTCAGTCTCCTACACTGTTCACATTGTAAACACAATGCAGCGCTTCCAGGTTCTACATCAGTACCCCGACTCACCCTAGTTCCTTTGACAAAAACCCAATAGGATTTTTCCATAGGCTTTTGGGTTATCGCAAAAAACAAGCTCTGTGATCAACAAAAGTTTGACACTTCAACGTTTTGTCCATCAAGATAATTTGCACAGAACACAACTTTTATGAATTTTGAAGCCTAAATGCAGTCGCCAGAAGTAAAAAGCTATAAACGAAGTACACCACGGTCCCACGACTTCATGTCACCATCACTAAGCTTCCGACGGCTCTGTCAGTTTTTATTTAAAAAAAAGTTCCATAGAAAGTTTGAGTTAGAATAGTTTATAAGGGCACAATATTAAGCATAATGAGGCTGTAAAAGCGGACTGAGTGTACCTGTTTGGCGTGATGACGTTGATGGGACAGCCTCTGTAGTCCAATTTAGCCACTTGTTAGCAACCGTCTTTCTCAAGACATGTAACAGCTTAAAAAATCACACGTTGGGTAATACTGATGTATTTTATGTTGTAGAATAAAACGTGAAAGTATTTTGAGCTTGTGTTCACCACAGACCTTATTTCAGCCTTTTTAACCAAAATCCCATTCAAATAACCCATTGACTTTGGGGCGATGGAACTGGAAGTGCTAAAATGCTAACTCGTTTCCCCATTTTGGCCTACAAATTGATGTCATAACTGCACCACTCTATAGTCAACCAAACTTTAGTCAACAAGAAGAGGCTTAGTTGCAGAAAAAAAAACTCCACAGGTAGTGGTGAAGTCACTCAGTCTATGATTATGTCAGGAAGGAAATCTGAACATTTGCCTATTATCCATCAAACTCATCCTGTCTTAACATTTGAAACATGTAGCCTAATGTTAGCCACTATACATGGCCGCTTGCTCTAACGTTAATGTTAACCTAGCTAAATGTATGCTATTATTGCTCATAGTGTGGAAACTGAATTAGTACCGCTCTTTACTACATGACATGTTTTAATGTTTTAAGATGTTCAGGCAGTCTTGCTGTTTTTCTGACACATTCATAATCATTACAAGCTTTATGTGAGCGCTGGAGTGCTTAATTTATATTTTATTATGGTTTTTTACTCAAACCATTTTCAGATGCCTAATTAAATTAATATAATTAACGTGCGACTAGGTGACTTAATGGCTTAAATGAACAACTACTAGTCGACTAGAAAAATGGATACTTCTCAGTATTGAATGAAATAATCAATTTATTTATAATTGACATTCTTTTAGCTTCATCCACCATCTTGTATTTATTCTTCACAAAAAAAAACATTTTATTTAGAAAAAATATTCCAGTTATGTCCTTAAAAGAATGTTACACAAGAATAACAAATGCTTGTACAGTGTCCATTATTTTGTTTTAGAAATAACTGTTTGTTATATGACTAACTTATATGAAAAGTAATGCGCTATATCTACTCAATAAAATTTTGGCAACAGATTACAAGCAATATTATTAATTAAATTCAACAATTAGAATTGAGTTAGAATTAATCAAATTAATTCCTTAAAAGTCAACCATTTTAAACGAGTAATATTTAAACAAAAATTTTCTGAATAGACAGACGTCAAAGATGAATTAAGAGCTCTTTATTGCCAACATTGAAGACACCTGATGATAACAAGCAGAAACTTTGAAGGAAAGGGAAACACAAGAATTAACAGAGGTTTAGATGTTGGTGTTGATTTTATTAAAAATGTTTGATCACCATTATGGTGATCAGTGTTTTTAGTTGGGCAGTTTGACTATTTGCTTTTTATGTCAGTTTGTGGTTTTTGTAATGGTGTTTGCTAATTTTACACATTTTAAATGGTTGACTTTTAAGGAAATCAATTTGATTCATTCTAACTCAATTCTTATATGTTGAATTTAATTAACAAAATTGCTTGTAATGTTACCACAATTTTGAGTAGATAGAGTGTGTTACTTTTTACAGTGTAGACTGCTCTGAGTCTTGAAAATATCATTAAGCACCTATTGCTAGATGCCTGTTGGCCCACTGAGGGCTCTTTTCTTATTAAGCCTTGGGGTCAGCGTGTGTTGTATAAAGCTCGTCTGCTCCTGAAGACCACCTCTTTCTGCAGAGAAATAGAAACAAATGAGCAAGACAATGAGAAAAAAATATGTGGATTATTATGGAGAGAGAGAGAGAGAGAGAGAGAGAGAGAAAGAAGTTAGAGAAGTAGTCAGAAGTAAGCTGTCACTGAGGTTATGCCCACCTGTCATCCCATCAGCCATTAGAGGACAGAAAGCTTTATTTTACAGCTCATCAGCACAATTTCTGCTCCTGCGGTGGGGTATAGCCTCAAAACATCATTTCTGAATGAAAAAAACTCCCTGCACACAGTCATTTATAACCTTTGAGAACAGTCATCTTCACATATAATTACATACTCTTACTTCAGACTTGAACTGAAGGGTCCTGAACCTGTGTTTACATTCTGGTGACTATAACAATAATTTTGGCGCAGCTCTCATTATAAGCTGTAATTATAGACTCTCAGAGGGAGTGTTAGGATCACTGGCACACACCAGTGTTTTGGAGTGCTAAGACTTCATTATGTTAATGACAGCTCAGAGGTAAAGACCCTCTGTCTCGCTGGTTTTATCCTCCCATCGAGCTTTCACAGACAAGACACACACACTTCACAATCACAACTAAAATGAACAGTGATTTAATTAGCATGTTGTTGTTTTAATTCTCCATTCCACTTCTTGTGGATTCCATCTCAATTCCACAGAAAAGATGTTACTGTAATTCAATCAAGGGTGCCAGGAGAATGGGTTGTTCCTGAATAACACATTTAGTTTAGTCCAGTGTGAGTTTCACGAATCCAAAGCAAACATTTTTTTGGCCACTAAAGTTGCACTGACCGAATGGCCATTGCCCCACACGAGTACTAACAGTTTAAATAGGGGGGATTGATCAGGGGGCCGAGCCTCAGGCACTGACCTCTTGTTTCATGCTCATTCATTAGCAGTGTTAAGGGTTAAATTCTCCAAAATGAGCTTGCTAAGTTTAGAGTTTAAGCTTATTGTTAACAGCCACACACTTTGTGCCAAGTCTGAGCAAACACAAAGGGAAATAAAGGAAAAAAATGGTTTTGTTGTGGGGCAATGATCATGAATTTCATCAAAACACTCACTTAATGCATATGCTAACCTGTAGTTTTATGCTGGAAAAAATGTCTTCAATAAAGAGATCAAATGTAACATTTTAATTTGTATATTGGTATTGTGATTAAACTTCAGGCTGCTGCTGCTCGGCTCTCTGTGACCTCATTGACATTTTGCGAGTGTGTTTCTTTCCTCATTAGTGACTGATCATTACTGTCATTGATTTTCTCACTTAAATGCTATAGTCATTAAGGTGGATCCTCTTTGGCTCATTACAGAGTTATTTTTGGCTGTCGTTTGCAGAAGTTGTTGTGTTTTCATTTGAAAGTTTTGTTCGTATTCGTTTAATGTACCTGCTAGTGCTGCAATCAAAATTGTTGACCATTTAGATACTATGATAATGAATTATTTTTAAATAAAGAAATTATTCATTTTGATTAATAGAATTTTCTTTTTTTTTTTTTGTCCAAATGCCTTAATAATAATAATAATAATAATAAAACACAAAGATATGACATCCAAATTATGTAAGGTAGTACAATTAGATCTCTTTTATTGAAGCCAGAAGGTTTTAATTATATTTTGCTACATATAAAGGTATTTTAAATTTTGAAGTGTATTATTATTATTATTATTATTATTATTATTATGAAGACAGAAATGTATTGCCAATGTAATATAACTACACTGTAAAAAAATGTAATTAAAATTTTAATTAAACCACATTGTGATCTAAGAAAGAGATTTTGTTATTGATAGGTCTGAAGACTAATTAAAGAGCTCAGATTTGCCAATGCATTTATGTGCATTTTATTTCTTACCCTACAATCTACTGCCAATGCAAGATATAATACAGATGTTTGAATGTGCCCCTGCTTTTATTTCTTGAAATTTAAGCATATAGACTATTTCTATGATAATTTATGATAATTTTATCCTTCTAAGAAAGCCCAGGGGTGGTGCTGCATCTCTGCAGTATATATATCGAGCTAATATCTCACACGCTGCTGCTCCCATCAGCTACATCAAGCATGCAGTTTTGAAGCGGGGTAATGCGGTATGCATTAGTAAATGCAGGGACACGCATGTCGTGTGTGTGTGTGCATTTGAGTTGGTGTAGATAAATCTGTGCCCCAACATCTGTCTACACTCAGAGTTGGATATCTCTACTTGACACCTAATCACAAAGTGGAAACATCTTCTATCCCACAATGCATTGCTTATTACCCTTGTCTTGCAGTCTCAGCACGCCTGAGGCCATCGATATTCCATCCAGTCCAAATTCTCAGATCTACTCCATTAGATCCCCACATCTTTCAGTTAAGCCCAGGTTTTCGGTCGTCACCAACCCTGGTTTGCATCAAATACTGTCTTTTTATTTCCCCTGTATGTTGTAACGTGGTCCTCTGAGCTCAAGCACAGATCATTTTCTGGATGTTCTGACACTGCAATCTCTGGAGTAATATTTTTCCGCTTTATCTTTCCCCCATCTATTTTATTCCTAATTTATACAGGCAGCACTCCATGCATCCCTCCATTGCCAGTTTCCCCTTGACATTTGTGGAAACACTTATGAAAATAATAGCCCAGGGTCCCCCAACAGAGTGTCGCTTCCAAAAACATATTAAAGTGAATGAGAGAGATGTCCTGTTCTCACCATGTGCCCAATCCATTACTTGCAGTCACTGTCATTAGCCATTCATTCCCACTCACCACTCAGAAATAATCAGTACAGGAGGCGCAACAGGGAGTTCATCTTCTCCCCATCAGTGTAAAAATAGCTGGAGCTGTCAGGAGCAGGCCTGCTTTTTCCCTTCACTATCGATAATTCAGGCTCCTAATTACTGTGTGATACATAATTGAGCACTTGATGAAAACCTGTGAATGTTCATTTAAACAGTTTCACCTTTAACCTGCTGCCTCTCACAACGACAGCCTTGGAGAGGGTGTGAATACTAATGAGATTGGGAATGATTGAGAGTCAAGCATTTATCTTTGAGATTTATGGAACTCTTCCAAAGATAAAAATACCAATCTGCACATATTGGGCCTCATTCATTAAAAACACGAGCTGAAGGAATTTTTGTGTAAATCGTTAGTAAGGCCATTCCGACGTACATTTTCGAATTCATGAATATGTTCGTATTTTCAAAATGTTATTTGGTAAGAAGTTAATATTGCTGGTTACTGCATTTTTATATTCAGTAATATTCTTCAAAATGAGATACTGGTAACACGTTATTGCCATGGATATTCCAAATCATAGCAACCAAAGTGTCTCTGATGGAAAAACTCTGCGTTTCCAAAGCGCTCTCAAATGCTGGCCATTTTCAGAAGACCACCAGGCATTTTTTCAATTGCTTAAAATGCTTTGGTAGATCCATGCTAATTGAATATTTATGTTTAGGTAAGGCATATGGCCTTTTAGTCTCTTTATCATTTATGCAATATAATGGAGCCAAACACAGCGTTCCTGGACACGTAATTTGCGTAGTTGTAGTTCATAGGCAGGGATTACGATAATTGTGAATGAGCGTGCACGTGCATCCTATTTACAAATGGTTGGAATTCCGGAGTTGAGTTTTCGGGGAGGTTCTTTTTACGTGCAAATTACTCAGAATTTGTTCATAAATTTACGAAAGTTTCATGAATGAGGCCCATTGTTCAGGAATGGTTTGAGGAACATGATGAAGAGATCTCAATCCAATTGAGCATCTGTGGGATGTGTTGGACCAACAAGTTTGAGCTACAGTGGCTCCACCTCGCAACCTACAAAACTTGATGAATCTGCTGCTAATGTCTTGGTGCCAGATACCACAGCACACCTTCAGGGGTCTTGTAGAGCCCACGCCTCGGTGGGTCGGCGCTGTTTTGGCAGCACACGGTGGACCAATAGCATATCGTTAGCCTCATAGCATAATTGCCTAAGTCATTTTTTGGCCAAACTGTGATATCTGCCTTTGAAATATGATCTGGGCAATTATGCTATGAGGCTAACGATATCAGGCATGTGTTCATAATGTTTTGGCTCATCTGTCTATATGTACAGTATAGCACTGAAATGATGTATCAGCTTCCTGGACTGCAGCTTTCCATTTTAATTTACATAATAGCCAGATGCTGATAACTGCAGAATAAATTATGAATTTTAATTATGTTCATTACAGTTAAGAGGTCTTGTATAAAATTAAAACTGAATGCTGGCAGTCTTTTGGTGACAGATATTCTCAGGGGTCAGTGGGCAATGGAAGGAAAACTCTTTCTAGGATAAATGGACATGTTGTAATACATCAAGCAGAGGCTGTGAGGAAACACCAGCAGGCAATGTCTGGATCAGAGAGTATTGAAGTGAGGTGTCTATTTAAAACACAGAAAGATTCTGAGCTCCAGATTTGACTGTTTAATCGAGCCTGCAAGGATTAGGGTTGGATTATTCAGGCATTGCGAAGAATCAGCAAATTAGCTAGTGGGTTTAATCCGGGAATAGGACAGAATAAGCACAGATACTGTTTGTGTGTGTGTGTGTGTGTGTGTGTGTGTGTGTGTGTGTGTGGAGGGTATACTCAATAATAAAATGTATTGGACTGGCTGATATGACAAATTTGTAAAACTGTACTATTTTGAGACTTGTTTTATATAATGTGAAGCAGCTGTTGTGTAATTTGTTGCACTTACCATTGATAAGAATATCTTATCTTTTGGTTTTCCTGCATCAAGTTACTAGTGTAAAGAGAAAAGCAGAATAAGAAATTCCTTTATTGGTTAAATACTAAAGGTCTTCACATTTTCAGAGAACTGAGTTGGCTTTCTTGAACTTGAGATCAGCGTAAATACAAGCTCAAGGTCTTTACCTTTAAAGCCATGGTATCCTTTGCTTTTCCAAATCACCTTAGTGAATATTACATCTTGTGCAGGTTGATAACTTGGAGGTGACGCTGAAATCATTCTCCAAAGCTTTATAAAGACATGAAAGATTTGAAATGCACAGTTGCAGAGGATTACTACGCCGCCTGAGGATTGTGTGCAAGGTAGTACTTTGCATTTCACACATATTAGCGTAACTGGAAATTTATATCATCTTTGGAAGCGCAATGCATGGTTCTGGGATATGTGAAGAAACACCTTCATATTCACATTGTTCAGCATTCAGCTGTCGCAAATTAACTCAGAGATTCGTTTTCACATTTTTCTTTTGAAGCTTCGGTGTTTTGGCTATGAATGATAGTTGCAGCTCTGTGAGCGAGGCAGCTGTCAAACCTGCACGCAGGTGATAAGTTGTGTGCCTATGAAAGAAGTTTGTCCCTCGAGTGAATTTTCTATTTCTGGTGGCAGAATTAAGGTAAATCTCATGCCATTCACTTCTCATGACTGACTGAGCAGAGAACATCTGCAAAAAGTCTTAAAGTGGAACATCTGAAGAATTATTTATTAATACTGCAAAGCTGAGTATGGAACTTTATTGAAGTTATTAGGGCACGGCAGATAAGTACGCAAGTTTGTCCTGGGTTGTCTGATCAAATTGTCACAATCACATATGAGAGAGAGCAAAAAGACTCTGGCGATCACCTTACATTTTGTCACGGTGGTTTGTGGTTCAGATAGCAGCACTCTCAGCTCTTTCACAAGAGGCAGACCTCCTTAAAGTCCCCTTGAGATCAATTTATTTTTTGGGCTTTTAGTATGAATATGTTAGGCTTAAGGTTATCTATAAACTAGAGTGCTCCAAAACAATGACAAAATTCACATTTAGGAGATATAAGCGTTCAAAACTTACAGTCTCTCACTATATAGGGATAGGGAACGATTCAGAAATACGCTTTCCATTGGAGCAAATGAAGTCTGGTTTCGCGTTAGTCACGTAAACCACCTCAGCGTGCACACACAGTCTGCTCCGGTCGAGAGACACGATATCACAGAGCAGGTCATATTCGAGAGTCGGCACAGACCAGAAAACGTATCGGACCCATTTGAATTCTGCACAGAATGATATGGAGGAGATTATGAGGAGAAATGGTTAGACAGACTCGACATTAGAAACAGCACTGACGAATGGAAGAGATAACACCGGTGCCACCAACATAAATTACACACTATTCAAACTACATATCCTCAGCATGACTATGTTCACTGTTTTGCTTTAGCAGCAGTTTCATATTAAATCTAAAAGGGGAATCTATTAGACTGTGGCTGCGACTTTGTTTACTGAGCTCAAAGGCTTTGGCTGAGCTGTGATGTAAACGAAATGCTATTGGCTGTTTTTAAAAAGAGGAGGAGCTGTTAGATGTGTCCCGTCCTGTCTTCCTGTTTCAGTGGAAATTACGTCAACACATTGAATAATGCTGTGCATTTCAAGGCACTTCAGTGACCCTTTGAAATCATAACTTTTAAATCATAAAATTAACATTTGAATACAACAAAAAGGAATAGGAAAAGTATTATTATTAAGATATTGTGAAATTTTAGACACCAGTCTGGCTGCAGACTTGTGTTGTATGAATAGTGCTTTGGCTTTGGTTTTGTGTTTGGTTTGGGTTGGTTTTTCTTCATAAAGATACTCCTGACCAAACACATGTTTATCAATAGCTGATATCCATCTAGAGATGCTTGTGGCTGATTGCCAGTACGATGTTGATTTATGAAATATAATATAATTAAATGATAGCAAATAAAAATCTCCAAATCATAGAATTAATTATTAATAAATTAATTCATAAGAAATAAATTAATAAGAATCATTCATTTTGTTTTATTATTATTTTCCTTTTCTATTTAGTTTTTTATTTTAATTTAATTTTGCTTTTTATTTTGCATTAAAAAAAAACACTGTTGTTAATTGGCCAATAATCTTAAAATGCCCAATATTAGTGGAACAGACAGGTTGATACATGTATTTATCACTAGATATTTCATGGTATTGTGTGTTTTGGTGGTCCATCTCTATGTGTGTGTGTCATTTTTGTGTACACCTTGACCATAGCGTTTATCTGCTTGAAATGCTGCTGAAAATAATTCTTATTTTATTTGTTCTTTCAGTAATTTAAAAGAAGAGATGAAGGGCTAGATTGCTTGCCTCCAGGAACATCTCCCTAGAGACACACACACACACACACATACACATACACATACATAATGCACCATAGTACCGTTACTCATTAAAGGCATGCACTATATGATTGGTCAAAGTGTTCACCATGTGGACCCTTTAGTCTGGAAATAATTGTCCTTTCTTCGAGCTTAGACTAATAATACTAATAGGAAGTGCGTTTCTTTGAGTGCTGATTTAATGACAAATCATCTTTCTTAAAAATGAGTTCGAAACTCCTTCAGAATTTGTTAGTTTACTGCTACATTGTAATACAAAACAATTGCCTCTTTGCTAGTATTGGCGGTATTACAGCAATATTAGTCTCTGCATAGCTACATTTTAATGCTATGTCCATTTGTCTCAATGGTGGTTTGCTCTTTTTTTTTTTTCTTTTCTCAGATACCCTGATTTGTGAGTTGAACACTAGTTTCTGCTTTCCCTTCCATAAAAAGTAATTACATGAAGTACTAATTTGCATTTGCATTTGATATGCATCATTGCAGTCCCATTAGTAGCAAGTTTGTTTACCAAAAGAGAATCTGTTATATCATAATGCTTAAACCTCTGCGTAAATGTCTCACATGTAATTAAAAAGCCATAGGCAATCAATTTAATACTGGGTGGCCTATGTGGTTCTCCATAGTGAAACTGCATTTTTAATTTAAATGTTGTGTTTGAAAGTATCTCAAATAACCCAAAATAACATAGTATAGATATATAACTGATGTTTGTTTAAAATTAAATGCTCTAGTGGTAAACCTGTTATTGTTTCTCACTCTTTATAACCATTGAATTTATATAAACACTTTGCCATAGAGTTGACTGGTGACGCATAGATTTTTGCATCTGCGTGGTATATGAGAATTTTCCAATACTAAAGCCTTGTGGAGAGTTTTAGATTTTATTCTACCATATAGACCATTTGAAGGATGTAAACAATAACAAACACTTTGGAATGCTACTGCGCATGTCTGGTGGCACCCTTTTAAATCATAGAACTAGTATATACTTTGTCTAGCGCAAATGGAACAGTTAAGGTACTTACAAAAAATGAAAATAAACAATGATGTAGAATTACTGTACCCTTTTAAATAAGACTTTGAGGCGCAAACTTTTCACACAAAATGTTTAGCTGAAGTATCTTATCTAGGCGACTATAATTACCTGTTTGATGCTGCCCTGCATCTACATGAGAGATGCGGTAAAAGCGCAACGCAGTCTGGATGTGTATAATTACTTTCTTGGTGGAAAGGTTGGTAACATTTGTTCTTACAATGTGGATGACGCTTGTCTTTTGTTTGGTGAAGCTGAAACAAGTCAAACGGTGTCAAAAATGTACTCGTCGCTAAGGCGCCCGGGAAGGTTATCAGTTTACATTCCATTTGCATGGCAGGGTCAATCTGTATCTATGCAAATAGTAAATTACATTGCTAACTGTATGATATTAAACTAATTTCTGTGTGCCATTATTACTTATTTCAAAATATGTGTGCTTAGGGTTAGGTAAGTTTGTTGCCATGTTGCTGTGAAACAGCGTGTAAAGGTGATGATACATGGGGCAACTTTTTGAGCAATGTTGCTGAGCAATGTTGCCATCAACGGGCAACCTGGTGAGACACAGGGCAACTAATTAGGGCAACGGACAGTTGGCAGCAACCAATCAGAGAGGAGCAAATCTATTGCCAACCCAATAGGTACTTTATTTTATTTTTGTTTTTATTAAATATAAATGCCTTTCTGATCTGATTTGTGATGGGAAAAGGGAGAAGAGCGAGTTTGGCAAAAGGCAGATTCCAACCTGCGTCGATTGTTTGAATTCCAAAGGCTACTTTCACGTGCCATTCACCCTACAGCCTACACCACTACAGAACGGATGTTAAACAGAATGCGTCTTTTTAGTATTTAACTGAAAACATTCAATGGCTAAATTACAGCCTACACACATTAAATTGGATGCCTGTTGGTATTTTAAAGGGTTAGTTCACCCAAAAATGAAAATTCTGTCATTAATGACTCACCCTCATGTCGTTCCAAACCCGTAAGACCTCCGTTCATCTTCGGAACACAGTTTAAGATATTTTAGATTTAGTCCGAGAGTTTTCTGTCCCTCCATTGAAAATGTTTGTACGGTAGACTGTCCATGTCCAGAAAGGTAATAAAAACATCATCAAAGTAGTCCATGTGACATCAGTGGGTTAGTTAGAATTTTTTGAAGCATCGAAAATACATTTTGGTCCAAAAATAACAAAAACTACGACTTTATTCAGCATTGTCTTCTCTTCCGGGTCTGTTGTCAATCCGCGTTCACGACTCGGCAGTGACGCTGCTTGTGACAGCGGTTGCTGCTGTGTAGGAGCTTCTTCCATCGCTCTTAGTTCTTCGTCCGTGTATTCGGGTTCAAATAAATATGGCTGAGCAAAAAAATGTGTCAATCATTAGACATGTTTGCAAAGGTTGTTTTGTTTACAGGGTGCGTCTCCCTCAGACTGTAAACGAAGCTCAGGCGCACCAGATAACACAACAGCAGCATCTTACGTCAGCAGCGTCACTGCGGAGTCGTGAACGCGGATTGACAACAGACCCGGAAGAGAAGACAATGCTGAATAAAGTCATAGTTTTTGTTATTTTTGGACCAAAATGTATTTTCGATGCTTCAACAAATTCTAACTGACCCTCTGATGTCACATGGACTACTTTGATGTTTTTATTACCTTTCTGGACATGGACAGTATACCGTACATACATTTTCAATGGAGGGACAGAAAGCTCTCGGACTAAATCTAAAATATCTTAAACTGTGTTCCGAAGATGAATGGAGGTTTTACGGGTTTGGAAGGTGAAGGTGAGTCATTAATGATAGAATTTAAATTTTTGGGTGAACTAACCCTTTAAGCATTAAATGAGGTAAATTCCCTGTTTTGGGTTGACGCATGACAACTTACCAGCGTAAAAAGATATAAGTTCATGCTCCTTTCTGATCTAAAGTGTCCAGATAGAAATTTGTTGCTCATTTCCAATGGGAAAGTGCCCAAACATCATTGCTTGGCAACATTGCCCAGCAACATCGCTCAAAAAGTTGCCCCGTGTATCATCACCTTAAGAGGGTTTGAATGCTCCAACATAACTATAACTATAACATCTATAAGTATTTAAATTAATATAAAAAGTTTCAACTGAAACATAAAATGAACAAATTTTACTGACATTTGACGAACAGAAATGGAATAGCGAGTTCCTGAACAAATGGTGGGTCAATATTAAAAATTAAAAATTATCGCAAACCGACTGTGCATCACGCGCCTCCTGCCATTGTTCCTTGGACATTTCTGGTTAGTTGTCGAGCACATTCAAAACAATGATGTCACTTCCTTAAACAGACGGATAGCCCTTGATATGGTCTATAATGGCTGACATATCTCTTTTAAAGGCTTGTGTTACCTTAACACCCTTTTATTCTGAGGAAAAAAGGTTTATATCTGCTAGTTGTGTGGAGAACGGTTTTCTTTAATGTTCTCTGCAAAAAAAAAACATCATCTTAGCAGCATGTTTTCTTTTGAAATGCTTAAAGGAAGAACGGAAAAGTAGAAGGAGGGTGGGAGAAAGAAGGAGAGGCGGGGAGAGAGAGCAATAAATTAAGGAAGAGACAGCATTTAGACCTTTCCTTTTTCTGACTCTCCACTTCCTCTCCGACCGCCTGGCACTCCCTGATAAGCTCCAGCATTCCCTCACCGGGCAATTCCACTGTTCCCAGATCAGCTCGATATCACCACCAAGTAAATAAATACATTTCGCTGTCCTCTGAGTAATTCTGTAATCACTGCAGTGACTGAACCTGAGATACGTAAACTTCTCCAACATTCAGCGACTTTCCCAGCAGTGGCATGTGTAGAATAACTTTATTTGAAAATAGTAAGTCATTCTGGAATTCAAACTATTTTTCAAGCGTGTTTGCCAGAATAAGATTTCCATCGTGATGGAAGAAGTCACAGCAGATTATCACGGTCACTGTTCGGAAGGTCTGCAATCTAATCTCCAAAGTTTAAAGGGAAATGTGACTGTTACCCAGGCCTCCACCCATCCTTCCTGAAAATGGACCCCTGCTGAAAAAAGGGACTTGTAAAGGAACGCTTTGTTGGGATTCAGTAGCAGGCGCTATTGTTTATTGTCCCTCAGGATTTGCTACCACAGAGTCGTTTTGCAGACAAACATTGAATGCGCTCTGTAGGTGAAGAGATGGCAAAAACATTTTTTTTTCTGGCATTGCTATTGCAGGACAGTGTTCTTTGAATGCGTCTGTTCATCAAAATAACAAGTGAAACTTTCGCTCTTTAACATGGCTTGAAGATCTTACAACTCTGATCGTCTTAACCTAACTAGCCTAGCTTCTTGGAAAACTTGTTCGCCGTTAATTCTGTCTGCTCTGTTTTGGATATCAAAGTTGCTTGACCATTTGTCTGGTCATTGCCTGTGTGGTGGCAATCTTAGGTATTTGTGAAGGTTTTGCCTAAAGGTATCTCACTTCTATTGCGTTGAAAGCTTGGATTGAGTGTGTGCACACAAGTGTGGAGCCGCTCACATCTAAAGGTGGCTTTGAGCCATGAGAAGATTAAAGGAGAGAGACGAGGCTTAGACACTGCCAGAGAAGACAAGCCCAATCTCAGAAAGTGCAACAGGAGGGTGTTGTGAAGGTGATAGAGGTGGTAGGATAGGTTTATCTCACCTCTGGTTAATCATCTTAAACAAAAACACCTACCGAAGGTACACACGTTTTCTAAGTTACACAAGATCTCAAAGATGTTGTGTCATTTCTTCGAGGTCAGTCTCTTAGGGGTGTACAGATTTCGGACAGGCGGATTTCGAAGACAGATGGCGGTGCTCAATGGCCCCTGTCTGTCAGAGCAGATCGCAAACCAGCTTCACATTCTGTCTAAAGAGTTGATCCTTAAAAAATGTATTGAGCTGTAGAACTCATGGGTTCAAATGCCAACGTTCCATTCCCCGATAAAAATTATAAAGTTATATGTAGACTAATGAAATTAGATATTTAACATATAGTTTTTTTAATTTTGAAACTAATGTTTCTGTTAATCAGGTTTTGTCTAATAGAATAATGTCACGATGGCCAAATATCATCTGATTAATTGGCTTGGCTGTCCATCACTATAAATTAAACAGTATCAATAGTTGTTCAAAGCCACGTCCATCTCACTCATACAGGATTTCATACCCGCTGAATAGACTTCTCCATACAAATGTGTGGAATTTGAATATAAAGGAGATTTTAATAAGTCACTTACATTTGACAGCCATGCATTTTTTTGGGGCTTTGTATTTGAGAGGCCTTTGTTGCACAATTGGGCTTTGTTTTTGGGCTACAGCTGTAATGTGGGCAGTAGAAGAATGTTTGAGTTCCCACTCATTTGCTATTCTGGTAAATAAATAGCAAACTGGTAACTGAAATAAATGTCACTAATGGCTGTATAATGTGGCTGTAAATGTGTGATGTGATATATTATTATATTATATTATATTATATTATATTATATTATATTATATTATATTATATTATATTATATTATATTATATTATATTATATTATATTATATTATATTATATTATATTATAATACAACAGTTGTGCTTTCTTGTACAACTTTCTGGTTCTCGAAGTTGATTGGCTGAGAGCCATGCGATATTTCCCCAGCATCAACACTGGAACGGTTTCACCATCACTCTGCTTGCGGTAACTGTCATGGCGGTCGAGCAAATCCACCATATTTTTTTTAAAATACTAATGTTGTTATGGGCAAGAATGATCAAAGATGAAAAAGGGATTTCAAGCATCAAAACAATAAGTGATATACAGCTTTGAAGTGTTGTTGTTTTTCAATACATCAGAATGGGTCGTGACTCGTGTTTAATTTGTTTGTTTGTTTTTCTGAGCAAAAATTAAATATACATTTTTACCATGATTTACAGGAGACACCCACTAAAATGTCATTCAGTGTAACAATCTTGTCAGGGATATTTACAACAAAAAATCTGTTTATGCCATATTAAAGTCTAATTACTTTTATTCCAAATTCTAATTACTTGTAATTTTACATTTTTAAACTTTGCCACTATCCTAGGTTTTGCCCATTTGTCAGCAAGAATTTTTACTCATTTAAAATGCAATAAAATTTAGTATGCTCACTTATTCTTTTATATATTTTAATACATACAGCTCAAAATAAGTATGTTGTTTCAATTTTTACATAAATATAAGTGTTAAACTGAATGACAATGGAGCATTATTGTACCCACATTTTGACATTTTATTCTCCCAAAACTTATTTGAAAGCTTAAAGCAGATGTTTTACTTGCATTTAATGTGCTTTCTATGTATATAAAATCACTTTTGAAAATGTCTATTGATGCGGACATCTGAATGTCTTTGATCCAGTTATTTATGTTAATGCAAAATACATTTTGGACAGTAAGAATTATGTAGAAGCTATATTCACTCCCAGTAGGCAGGTGTGGTTCATTTTGGATCTGCCCGTCTTTTATTGCATGTATTTCTGGTGTGTGAGAGGGATTTCAGAAACGGACTGCCCGTTGGGGTTTCTAGATCAGACAGATCATTAACCCTGAACAGTCAGCTGGAAGCTTTCTGGCTTATCTTGCCATCTTCTTAATTCACACATTGAGTAATTAGTTTATTTGTCACACCTTAATCTGAAAAGCTTTAGATTCTCTCTCTCATCTGTGTCATTATGAGAAACAGCCGTAGTTGAAGACAGATAATCATTTTATATGCCCATAAACACTCTATTTATTTATTTTTTTAATCTTTTCCTCTTGTTTTTCCTTTTTTCCATTTATTTGAACTATATTGGCATAAACTGGAGAGGAAAATATTTGCAAATACTTGACATACAAATTTACAGGAAAATGTACTTAGAACCATTGCAAATCATGATCCAACCTCACATGTAATTTCTAGGTATGCTTCAAAATCTATTTCTTTCTCCCTGCAGCACAAACATCTTATTATGTTCAATATTTACACTGGAAATTAAAGAAAATGTTGACCAAACACTCATAAACTCAGCAATAAGCGTCAAATCCAATATCCAAGACGAGTCAGAGTTAATCGACGGTCTGGTGAACAAACACGCGATCTCATGCAGTTACCACAAATGATAATTGCAAAGAGATTTGCTGTGAGGAGGCGTGGAAAGAGATGACATGCCGAGGTGCAACCGTGAGGCATGTTCTACAGCATTTCTGGGCCTTCAGCAGTGTGTAGTACATAGGTCCACCCTCTCTTAGCACTCGTTCTCAGTGGGAGGCAGGTAAATGCTTAGATGGTCCTGGTGGACCGCTGTGTCTCGTTTTGAACTCATAGCTGCTCAAGGTCAGACTGTGCACTCAAGTGCAAATAGCTTTTCTGTTGAAGCCTTGCACTAGACAGCTCTTGACAAAAATCACACTGAGATGCAACCATCCAGCTTGCTGATGTGTTTGCCTGAAGAGTTGAAGTGGGCTAGTATTTGGAGGGGTTTTTTTGTTTTGTTTTTTTTAGGAATGAGGTCTAAAATCTGTAATTTATTTATTTTGTGTTTAATTTGTATATATTTTTTTTGTATTAATCTTTTTTAATTTGTATATATTTTTATCTATTTATCTTTTTAATTTACATTTCTCTTTTTCATATCTTTTTATTTTTATTTATATTTTATTATTATATATAAATAGACATGTCTGAGAGTCCTTAAAGTCAATTATTTAAAAATCTGGATTTGTTACGTCTCTGCTTGGGAACACAGATTTCAGTCAATGTCAGGAATTATTTTGAAAAACACTTTGAAGTCAGGGATGGATTTGGTTTTTGCTTAGAATTTGCTTTTATGAGATCAGTGCTGACTGAGTGTCATATTCAAAACCTGCTGGGTAACTCTTGATGAGCAAAATCCCCTGATCGAGAGGCGCATTTATCTCAATAAAGGCTCCCCTCGAGCCCATGGCCTGGATCAAATGTTTCTGGCAACACAAGTAAAAGGATTATGACACCGGTAACATCCCTGTGTCATAATGCAATCACCTGAACTAGTATAAACATCACAAATATGATCCTAGATCAGCAGGCCTCTAATGAGATTTGTTACGCATAATGAATATCAAGCCCATAGCTGTGGTTAAGCTTTATCTGGGTCGTGGGTGTCTAGATCATGATTAACCCATGAGCAGCTTGATGGGAAATATTACATTTAGAGTCGGACCACCTGTCAGTGACATGAAATAAAGATGATATCGCTGCTGTTACACCTCTATGGCATCAGCTGTGAACTAAAGCTTGCTTTTTATGACATCAGGTACATTAGTGAGGCAATAACTGATATAAAAGACATGGAATAAGTCTTCCTGCTGTTTCAGCTTGAGTTGCTCCTTTTCAGCTGTAAGTTTAAAGGAATAGCTATTGCAGGTTGTTTTCAGCCAAATCCCAATTTACAGCATGAATACATATAATATTTCAATATAATGTGTATAAATAAACAGAAAAATGTAAATGTTCAAATATGTATGTACTCATGTGTGTGCTGGGTTAAAAACAACACAATTTGGGTTATTTGGCAACCCAGCACTGTTTTTTGCCCAGCTGGCTGAGTTAAATGTTTGACCCAACATGCTGGGTTGTTTTATTAAAGGATTATTTTACTTTCAAATAAAAAATTCCTGATAATTTACTCACCCCCATGTCATCCAAGATGTCCATGTCCTTCTTTCTTAAGCCGAAAAGAAATTAAGGTTTTTGATGAAAACATTCCAGGATTATTCTCCTTATAGTGGACTTCAATTGGCCCCAAACGGTTGAAGGTAAAAATTGCAGTTTCAGTGCAGCTTCAAAGGGCTTTAAACGATACCAGACAAGGAATAAGGGTCTTATCTAGAGAAACGAACGGTCATTTTCTAAAAAAAAAAAAAATTATATACGTTTTAACCAAGCGGCAACCTCCCCCAGTTTCTCGTGAAGCCAATACGGAAGTAACTTAAACTGCGATTCATCGACTGGCCGCTAGGGACAGGCTGCAAAAGGGAGCAGAATCTCATTGACCATCATGTTAAAATAGCCAAGTTTACAGCAGAAAAAAACATGTTTACACTCTGGTTCACATTGTGTTTTGGTCTATACTGCTAATTTTGTCCTTCATGACAACTCTGAGGGGGGTGAATTTTTTTATAACTCATCCGTTTAAATTATATTAAGCCTTAAAGTTCTGCATAATTAAGGGCGTGGTCACTTGAGTGACAGGTGGATTGGCACTGCTGTCTGTGAGCCGTCATGTTACCTCAGCTAATTCCAGCCGCTGAATTTGGCATCTCAGCCGTATTTGTGCCTTTTTTCTGGATTATTTTATACAATATATGGCTTGCTGCATACTCGAGACAGATGTCAGTCTGTGTACATGTGCTCGCATGCGGAACACACGTTGTTGGATCGTCGTGGCATTGGCTAAAAGTTTTGTTCCTGAGATTTACTACAATGACAATACCAGGAGGATATACAACTCCGACAGCACTGCTTGGATATAACTAAAACTGCTGCACTATTTTGAAAAATTATACTTTGGACACGTGCTCATTAGTTTGAGAGAACATTATACAGATATCTGGTACCTATATATGTGCGTATAGAGTTTTACATTATAAACGATGTTTTATGTTTTGAAATGGACATTTTACCCAAGTGCAACGGATTGGATTCATCTCGCGATTTCTATTTCATTAAAGGTATGAAGTCCCAGTTGATTTTTTTGTGTTATTTGCACACCCCACACAAATTAATTAGCCTACTGGTGTTAGAGCATCTATAACGTTATCTTAAAAATCACTGTAGATTGACAGTAAACCTTTAGTACTTTCTAATGATATTGTTATCTTTATTAATATTTTAGATAGTGTCTAAGATAGATAGCTAGGGCGGGCGTGGTTTCAGCAACAAGTCGCATGGGCTCCAACTACGTCCCGCCTCTTTGCCCATTTTCAGTTATCCGTGAGTGACGTGCGGTCACGTGCAGCTAAGATGGCCGCGGCCTCATTTTTGCGTCAAAACTGCTGTTCAGAACTCTATGGGTGACGTCACGGACACTACGTCCATATTTTTTACAGTCTATGGTTTTAACCATAGATGCTTGTCTTGAACTAGCTGTCGTCGTCTTCTTCTTCTATTAGAATTCCGGCAGTGTAGACACTGCTAAGTGTATTACTGCCCTCCACAAATTGTCATATACAATATGCTAGTGTAAGTATATAACAGTTAGTTCAAACTTCACTTTACTTGAGTAAAAACACAGGCAACAGTAATAATCAAGAGGTGAACATATTAAGCAAGAACACCCAGGAATGCACAAAAATAAGGCAAGAGTTAAAACAACGTATACATGTGAGTGAAAAAGTGCAGAAAAGAATGACAACTCAATTATACAGCTAATTTCCACATATATTCCTGTGTGTTGCCGAAATCTGAGACGGTGATGGGCCACTGTTCGGCAGGGGAGCTGCAAACCTCAGACCGCTGCTCTGCGTTTCTCATAGCCGAAAGATATCGTGATAGGCACCTTATAACTTGCACATAAACAAACAGTACCGAGTTCTGACTGAGAACATATTTTAATGTCTAAATTAATAACATTCAGTATTATAACAAATAAAAATCAGGAAAAAGACGTTTCCACCATGCGAGACGACCGATGCTGACTGACCATATAGACTGTATAAAACAATGGACATAGTGTCCATGATGTCACCCATAGGTTACTGAAGAGCATTTTTGAAGCCCAAAGTGGACGGAGTCGGACGTCGCCATCTTGGCAGCATTTTTGGCAGTATTTTTCCATAAACCACTCCTGGATAACTGAAAATGGGCTAAGATGCGTGATGTGGGTGAAGTTAACAGACAGCACACAAACGGCTAGTAGTGACCGTCAGTTTACAATCTGTATTGTAAAAAGCACTATACAAATGAAGATGACTTGACAGCAGCGGCACCTGTCACTCAAGTGGCCACGCCCTTAATTATGCAGAACTTTAAGGCTTAATATAATTTAAACGGATGAGTTATAAAAAAAAAATAAAATCCACCCCCCTCACAGTTGTCATGAAGGGCAAAATTAGCTATATAGACCAAAACCACTTTTTGTACCAGGCCGTAAACATATTTATTTCTGTTGTAAAGTGGGGCATTTTAACATGGGGGTCTATAGGATTGACTCCTATTTGGAGCCTGTTGTTGCGTCGGAGGGAGGGTGGGGTGGGGCATATTGTTTCAACTGTCAGTGAGATTGACCAGCTTCTAACCCAATGGTTGGGTTACACAAAAACTACCCAACCATAGAAAAAACAACCCAGCGTTTTTCAGAGTGTGTGTGTTACAAATGTGTGCTTTTAAACCATACGGCTTGTTCATGTTGTAAGTTTATTTGCTGGTCCATAGACATTACATTTTTAAGTTCCTTTTGATAAAGAATAACCTATTGTAACCTATTGAAAAGTGTTATCTATTGTGATTGTCTTTTTTGTTGTGCTGGGATTTAAGGGAGTTTTATCTGTGGCTAAAATTGTCCCTGCAGGAGTTTTGTCAAGGGTGGTGACACTCTGTAAATTGGTATTTTTCCATAAACCACTCGTCACTGTTCTCCCAGGGACTGTGTTTTCATAACTCGTTGTTTTCAAATGAAATAGTTTTGCTCTTTTCTCATTGGCTGTTTTTCTCTCTATTCATTCAGCCATTATAGACACCAGCATTCATGCTGTGGATGTGCTGTTTATACACAGCTTGAGAGTTTGATCACAGAATAAGAAAACGTGACTGGCCCCAGGATGTGCATGCGTGTGTGCGCCTGTGTACTGAGACGTGCCACAGGATCCACATCCTCTCCGCTTCTGTTTGTTTCTGTTGATCCTCGGGTTAATCACAGCTCCTCTAATGCAGAAACCCAAAACAGAGATGATTAATTACGGCCAAACACAACATCACGACCTGCTGTTCCTGCTCCTGCCCGTTCTTTTTGGCCTTCCAGCCTCCCGTATCATGAGCTTTACTCATCAGTAATGGCCTTGTGTGTTTTTAAGACAGGTTTAACTGTGGGGTTTCAGTGGCGGATCAAAGCTGTATGCATTTTTCGAGACAGAATCGCTAACCTGATGTGACACAGTGGAAACGTTAAGTCTTCTGAGAGTGTAATGTAATCCATCCCCCATAATGCTCGGCCTGTCTGGTGGTGCTGCTAAGTTTAGTGCAAATGTCTTTGGCTCAAAACTGACATTTTCGGCTATGTATAAAAATAATTTTGAAGTAGTACTGTTGCTACTTTGTTTTGGTGTTATGAAGATAAAGGACAGAAAAGAGGGCATACAGAAAGCTGTATGTTTTCCTTTCTGATGGTATTTGGGCAGAGTGATTCTTTATTTGGCTCAACAAACATTTGTTTTATCGGTTCTCATGCCAAATTAAGATTAATGCCTCACTCAGCCTACCAGAGAGCCTTTATCTACTGTTATGGTCAAGCGTCTGATGTATGGAGAGCTGCAATGAAATGAAAGTCTTAATCGAAGAGTCCTTAATACTCCTCAAACTCAGTCCGATAAACTGCATCCATCCAAGAGTGAGACATATCTCTTTACTCATAGAAATAATGATCACACTAGCTCTGCGGAGCGTAGAGATAAGGCTTTGGTCTCCTTGATTTATCTGCACTATTTTCCATATGATTTAGAGGACTGGAGCTCTATGGTAATTACATTGTCTTCAGAGTTGGGTAATTAGTTTTTGAACATTCATCCTCAGCATGTGGCTTAATTATCAAATGAGTCATTTTTCTTAATTTTACTTATGCAAGATGGACATATTTTGGCGTACTTTGCTTGCAGCTGTATTTCAGGACACGTACACACAGGCGTTGCATCATCACTTTGATTTATTCGATTTTTTTTGTGAATTCCAGTTAATCTGTTTTTACATTTAGATAACCTCTATCATCTAATACATAATATGAAATGTATTAATTATAGATAATTGGATATTATAAATGATTATATTAAATATGTATATAAATTTGTTTTATTTCTACAATACTGTTTAAAACTGTATTGTACTGTTTTTTTGTTTTTGTTTTTTTTATCTCTTATACTCACATTGTTTGCATTTATTTGGTCAAAAATAAGTAAAACATTGATATTGTGAAATATTACCATTTAAAATAACTGTAAATACCTTAATATATTTTAAAATGCAATTTATTCCTGTGATGGCAAAACTGAATTTTCAGTCTTTAATGTCACATGATCCTTCAGAAATCTTTCTAATATGCTGATTTGGTGCTCAAGAAACATTAATGTTGAAAACCGTTGTGCTGCTTAATATTTTTGTGAAAACAGTGATACATTGATGAATAAAATGATTAAAATAACAGCATTTCTTTAAAAAGAAAAGAAAAAAATTATTTATATAATACACACACACACACACACACACACACACACACACACACACATACACACACACATATATATATATATATATATATATATATATATATATATATATATATAATACACACATATATATATAATACACACACATATATATATATATATATATATATATATATATATATATATATATATATATATATATATATATATATATATATATATATATATATATATATATATATATATATATATATATATATATATATATATATATATATATATATATATATATACACATTCACTCACACACACACACACACACACACACACACACACACACACACACACACATATATATATATATATATATATATATATATAATAGATAGATAGATAGATCAAAATTGACAGTAAAGTTTATATATTTAATGCGTCCTGTGGTCTTTTCAGTCAGTTTAATGTGTCAAGCAACACATGGGCTTTCTCATTTCACCTGTCAGTAGTGGGTTCGTGTCACTTATTATGACCGCAGTGGTGTGAGGTATGATTAATACAGCATTAAACAGAGCTGATAGATGGTGTCTCTGAATCAGATTAAAGGCATGAGGTTTGTGTGTCACAGATGATCACATTTTGCAGCTCCTGTAAAACACAGGGTAATCCCAGCACAATTCATCATGTTAATCCACTGTCTCCTGGACAGATTCCATCACCTGCCATCTCTCAGTATTGTACAGATTTGACTCCCAGCTGTCAGTCACTGTGTTGAACTGATCAGATCTGGGCCAGAGAAGCATCCTGAGCTTCTGAAGCAGGAGTAGTGACAAGGGCTCATATTGAAGTTATTTCAGGATCTTAGATGGAGACGTGTGTGTGTCTGTGTGTCTGTGTGTGTTGTGTACCTGGTGTTCCTTGCATTATGGGGACCAAATGTCCCCATATATACCAGTACCAATAAATTTTGACCTTATGGGGACGTTTTTTTGTTTGTTTTTTATCCCCATGAGGAAAACAGCTTATAAATCATATTAAAGGTTCCCTAGATTCAAAAATTGAATTTACCTCGGCATAGTTAAATAACAAGAGTTCAGTACATGGAAAAGACATACAGTGAGTCTCAAACCCCATTGTTTCCTCCTCCTTATATAAATCTCATTTGTTTAAACGACCTCCGAAGAACAGGCGAATGTCAACATAACACCAACTGTTACGTAACAGTCGGGGTGTACGCCCCCAATATTTGCATAATGCCAGCCCATGTTCAAGGCATTACACATGCCAGTATTAACGTCTGGAGCTGCACACAGCCGAATCATCAGACTAGGTAAGCAAGAATAACAGCGAAAAATGGCAGATGGAGCAATAATAACTGACATAATCCATGATAGCATGATATTTTTACTGATATTTGTAAATTGTCTTTCTAAATGTTTCGTTAGCATGTTGCTAATGTACTGTTAAATGAGGTTAAAGTTACCATCGTTTCTTACTGTATTCACGGAGACAAGAGCCGTCGCTATTTCCATTTTTTTAAACACTTGCAGTCTGTATAATGCATAAACACAACTTCATTCTTTATAAATCTCTCCAACAGTGTAGCATTAGCTGTTAGCCACGGAGGACAGCCTCAAATTCACTCAGAATAAAACGTTAACATCCAAATAAATACTTTACTCACATAATTCGAAGCATGCATACAGCATGCATGACAAACATCTTGTAAAGATCCATTTGAGGGTTATATTAGCTGTGTGAACTTTGTAAATGCGCTGTAATATAGTCGACAGCTGGTGTGGCAGGGAGCACGCGATTTAAGGGGGCGGCGCCGAGTGTAAATCAGTGCACTGTTAATTATGCCCCAAAATAGGCAGTTAAAAAAATTAATTAAAAAAAATCTATGGGGTATTTTGAGCTGAAACTTCACAGACACATTCAGGAGACATCTTAGACTTAAAATACATCTTGTGAAAAAGCATTCTTGGGCACCTTTAAATTATGTGTTTTGAAAATCTAAAATAGCAGAAAGTTTTCTGTGATGGTAGGTTTAAGGGTAGGATTAGTGTAGGGGGAGAGAATATACAGTTTGTGTGTGTGTGACCTTACATCCTTTACATTCTGTTGGAACTGTGTGTCCCAGTCATTGTCTTATCTGGCCCAGCTCTCTTTCCTGTATCCCTGTTTTAACACAATACACAGGAAACAGGAAAGAAGGAAACAGGATTGAATACACTGACTGGACTTAAGACTTCACTTCCTGCGTTGCCTTATATGTCAGTGTCAGCCCAGTATTTCTCACCCAAAATGCATCAGCCATAGTTTAAAGAACAAGCATAACTGGTTTCAGATGAGCATATGTGTGAATTCTAGGGTGAATCCCATGAAAATTTGTCTGGGTCACATTTCACCACAAAAAATAAAGATAAAAATAATATTTTATATATATATATATATATATATATATATATATATATATATATATATATATATATATATATATATATATATATATAATATGTATATGTATATGCGTATATATGTATATGTGTATATATGTATATGTGTATATATATATATATATATATATATATATATATATATAATATAATATAATATTTTTATTTATTTTTTTTATTTTGCTAAAATATGAAATATGGCCAAGACATGTTCTTGTCAGGTTCTTTACCACTCCATTTCTCACCTCTTCTGACTTGTAGAAGGCATTTTTTTTTTCAGTTGTCTTGATATGAAGTCACACTTTATAGTCTCTGCCTGTCCATTTTTCACTGTCCACATCAATCAGTTTTCTCTCTGCACCCTCATTACCGCTTCAATTAACCTTGAGCCGCTCAGCTGCACTAAAGTCGATCGCAATCCTTTTCATCGGCACATCCACCCTCACGGCTCTCTCTTACATGCGCGCACACACACACACACAGATATTGTGGATAACATGCAATCTTACTTCAGCAATTAAACTAATGACTTACAAATACTTCTCAAATGAACCAAACAGAGTCACAGTTTGATAGAACTGATGCTCTCTATCCGCTCTTGAACGTCGTCTGTAATTACTGAGAGATAGAGAGAGAAGAAGAGATTGGAAAGAGAAATGCCAGTAGAGAAAGAGGAAGAGAGTTGAAATGAGACAAGGGAATAAGATTTTTCGTCAGATAAGGAGTTTGTCAGAGGACAACCTTGCCTGGTGTCTCTATACATGAGTCGTTGACAAATGAGGATGCTCAAGCTTGTAAAAGAAGAAATCTTTTTAAAATCTAAACACATGTGACGAGTTCTTAAAAATGTAACTTTTATATTCGTGTTGTTGGTGGTGGTGGTGTTTTGTTTTTAAATTATAATATTTTTTAGTAACTGTAACTGGTTACACTTTATTTTAAGGTGTCTTTGTTACACTGTAATTATACATTTAAGTCCTGAGTGATATTACGTGTATTTACTATAGGGTTAGGATTAGGGTTTGGTTTAGGGTTAGGTACATGTAATTATGCATAATTTATAGTTATTACTATAGTAACTCTGTGTAACATATGTAACAATGACTCTAAAATAAAGTGTTACCCACTTATTTGTGTCCTTGTTACATGTAATTACCGAAACCAAACCCTAACCCTAATTATATAGTAAGTACATGTTGTTAATTAATATTACTCAATAATTAAATATATAGTATGGTTACAGTGTAACAAGGACACCTTACAATAGTGTAACCAGTTTTTCTACAAAAAAGTGTAACCAACGTTCAGGGTTTTTTTTGTCACATGATAACAAAAAGGTTTCACATACAGTATGTTAGTAAAACATTGACTTACGCAAAATAATATTTTAAAAAAAAATCACTCTGCTTTTTTAAAAGAAAATATCATATTAGGTTAAAAAATGGTTGCAAAAGTTTAAACACTTATCTCTTTTCATTCTGAAAAAAATATTGTTTCGCACTCCTTATGTGTTTTGGCGTGTATCCTTTTTATATAAATTTCTGTCCCTAACCTGGTGATTTTCCCTGAAGGCTCTCTACCACATTACGAAACCACTTCATAAAAGTTTTATCAGTAACATGAAGAAAGCCATCCATCAATCTCTCAGATCTGCAGTTTATTTGTGGACATCTCCACCCCAGATATCAGTTCTCTGCTTGATCGTATCAAGGCTTTATAGTCGAGATTAGATTTGTCATTTTCTGTTAACTCATTTTGTCAGAGCATCTGCAATCATTTTGGGTGTTAACTTGTCTTGAAAAGGCCTTCGGTCTCAGATCTGACTGAAGACCCAGGGCAGGAATGCTTTAACGGTAACTTTGCAGCATAGATAGACTTAAGACAGGAAGTTTTGGTCTCCGCCCAGTGCTCTGCATCCACGCAAACTGTCAGATGCATCAAAGGCCTTTCCCGAACTCTTTATCAGAGCCTTGTGCCAACCTCTGTAAAATAAATAGGAAAATTTGTGCTCTTCCTGCAATTAAAAGCATCAACATCTCTCCCTATCTCAGTCATGCACATAAGCGTACACATGGGAACAAACTCATATTCTGTTGTGCTCCAACTGCCGTGTTCATGTCTTTCTGAATCACGTTATCCTCAGTTCCCTTAAGAAAGTTATGTTAAAGTCAACATGACTTTAATAATGTTCATAATGTGACCTATTTCAGAGTAAAACACAGTGTTTATTCTTCATTGATACAGTAATGTAGGGCAGGACTTGCAAAAAGTGTCCCTATATGACAGATTGTTGGAGGGGAGGGGTTTAAAATTAAGAGGGCTTGTTCATGTCACCCATAAATTAAAGTCGGATGGATTAGTTATTCTTAGACCACAAAGGATATTAAACCTATTGTTTTACTTTGGTTTTGCACAGCACATTACCAGGAGTCTTAATATATGTCAGCGCAGCACTTTAGAATAATGGGGTTATCTCTGAAATGATGAGAGGGTTTTTTTTTTTTAGGTTTTGATGTTTCAGAATCTCATACTCAGCTAAATGTTCCACATTGAAACTTTAGGCTCAGCTGATGTTAAACAGGTACAGCGCAAATAATTAAATTATTTGCACTTAAAGGTGCCCTAGATTCAAAAATTGAATTTACCTCGGCATAGTTCAGTAGCCTCGACAAGAGTTCAGTACATGGAAAAGACATACATTGAGTTTCAAACTCCATTGTTTCCTCCTTCTTATATGAATCTCATTTGTTTAAAAGACCTCCTAAGAACAGGCGAATCTCAACATAACATCGACTGTTACGTAACAGTCGGGGTGTACTCCCCCAATATTTGCACATGCCAGCCCATGTTCAAGGCATTACACAAGGGCAGCCAGTATTAACGTCTGGATGTGCACAGCAGAATCAACAGACTAGGTAAGCAAGCAAGGACAATAGCGAAAAATGGCAGATGGAGCCATAATAACTGACATGATTCATGATAACATGATATTTTTAGTGATATTTGTAAGTTGTCTTTCTAAATGTTTCGTTAGCATGTTGCTAATGTACTGTTAAATGTGGTTAAAGTTACCATTGTTTCTTACTGTATTCACAGAGACAAGAGCTGTCGCTATTTTCATTTTTTTAAACACTTGCAATCTGTATAATGCATAAACAACTTCATTCTTTATAAATCTCTCCAACAGCATAGCATTAGCCGTTAGCCATGGAGGACAGCCTCAAATTCACTCAGAATAAAACTTTAACATCCAAATAAATACTTTACTCACATAATACGAAGCATGCATACAGCGTGCATGACGAACATCTTGTAAAGATCCATTTGAGGGTTATATTAGCTGTGTGAACTTTGTAAATGCGCTGTAATATAGTCGACAGCTCATGTGGCAGGGAGCACGCGATTTAAGGGGGCGGCGCCGAGTGTAAATCAGTGCATTGTTAATGATGCCCCAAAATAGGCTGTTAAAAAAATTAATTTAAAAAAAATCTATGGGGTATTTTGAGCTGAAACTTCACAGACACATTCAGGAGACACCTTAGACTTATATTACACTGTAAAAAATGACCGTGATTTTAACAGTAAAAGTCTGTAAAAATGCTGCGGTGAAAAACTGTTGATTGGTTTACAGAAAGTTTCCGTACTATATACGGTGAATAACTGTAATAGATCTAATGGTACATTTAATGTAATTTTACGGTAAAATACCGTTAAATTCACAGTTTTTGGAAGTGAAAAATAACAATTCATTGTAAAATTTACAGTGAAAAACCGTATATTGACATTCCCACAATTCCCTGCGTGATACTTCACATTTGATATATTTTCGTTGAAATAACTCTGTTTCTTAGTTTTTCTCATTTTTTTCTAATCAGTTATGTACATTAGGGTTTTATGTTACATCTAATGTTGTTAAATTAATGTTTATTGCATTTTTAAAATTTCATGCATGTTACCATGATGGTGTTTAGTGTGTGTGTGAATGACACTGTGTGCACCTTCTATATATTAGTATTGTCCTCCTCAGCTTGTGGAAAAGCTGCTTGTGATGAACTTTGATTCATCATGTGACTCTCATCACCACTGTGTTTGGTGACTGTCAGTGTATTATAAAGGTACAAAACAGATATTAGTACTTCATTAGGTTAGTAAATTAACATTATATCAGTTAATGAAATATGTTATTTTACCGTAAATTTAACAGATTTAAAATGTAAAATTCACATGTAACTCCGTAAGTATGTTTACGGTTTGATGTCATTTTTACAGTATTGTTCTGGTAACCACAGCTGCCGGTATTTTTCCGTAGAAACAACGGGATTTTTTTTTACAGTGTACATCTTGTGAAAAAGCATTCTTGGGCACCTTTAAAACATAATTGACTGTGTTTATGTGAATACTTGCCTAGACCGGCATTTTGAAATTATTTTGTGTGTGTATTTGACTGTTTAAGCACAATAAGCAGTGAAAAAGAGCTCAATTTAGTACTGAGAGGCTGCTTTATGTGTGCGCACTTTGGGTGTGAGCACATGCAGGAATGAGTAAAATTATGCGCAATACGTGAAATCCCACACCGAAATTCAAGCCCTGTAACACCAACAATATTCATCCTGAGCAAATGAAATGAGTGAGTGAGGGGAGGCGGGTTTGTGTGTCTGCAGAAAATGAGTTTTGGAAGCGTTTCAGATTAGGGCTGGGCGATATATCGCATGCAATTGTCACGCGCATTTCGTCAGTAAAGCCGGTTCCCTGATTACCGCTAAATCACCATCACCTGCTTTCAAATGGAGCGGCATTTAATAGACAGAGCCGTAGTTCACTGATAAGCTACGCAATATCGCGTTCATATCACAGATGAATCGCCTTCGATAATGAACGCGATATTGCGTAGCTTATCAGTGAACTACGGCTCTGTTTATTAAATGCTGCTCCATTTGAAAGCAGGTGATGCCGATTTAGCGGTAATCAGGGAACCGGCTTTACTGACGAAATGCGCGTGACAATCGCATGCGATGTATCGCCCAGCCCTATTTCAGATATTTCAGTATGGATATGTATCGAAAAATCGATATTTTTGACAACACTACATTACACTTAGTTTATTATTTCAGATGCCTTTTTAAAAGACTACAGTTGAAAAATGTATATATAATATAGGCCTATAAAATTCAACCCGCCAAAGTGGCTAGTAGGAGTGACTGTGTTACACGCCACTGCTGAAATCTACACACATTTGGTGTGTTAGTGGGTGTTAATGTCAAGCACTGACTGGTTGAGGGCTTTGGTTGATGACTCATTACCTCACCAGCTGTGTGGCAGGAGTGAGATTCATTTAAGGCACATGTAGATCTTTCCATCTCCATTCTGACTTCATGCCACTCTATAACATCTATTATTCAGATCAGACCCGTGAGCAGATTTATATCACTCTCTTCTTCTCTTTAATCTTCCAGAGCTTCCCTCCATTATAAATAGAACAAAAGTCCACATTCAATATTTGACTTCTACACGATCTGCTTTCTCTTTCTGTATGTTCTTCTCATTGCCCATACCTGTCCCTAAAGCTTTCCTTCAAACTTTCTAAGGTTCACAACAGAACAAACAAAAGCACATTTGCATCAGCGAAACATTTGTGTACACAGATGTGAGATTTTGAGGACTATAATGCCAGAAATCATTTGCAGGCTCATTAGGCTGATGGGATCGGGACATCGCTGGAATGTCTTGTCATTAGGAGCTAAATCAGAAGATGCTGTGATGTTGTTATGCTCGAAGAGTCAGGAAATGGGCTCTTTGCTTTTGTCCCTCTGTCATTCTCACAGTAAAACAGAAAAATCCCTCAAAACGTCTTCCAGAGAAGTCATTCATCATTGTTAAATGACTATAAACATCTAGTAGTGGACATTCACTTTGAATTGGTCACTGGTTATCGCACATTAGGCTAAACTCTCCTCATCCACAGTACTAATGTTTTCCTCCTGTGGCGTGTAAAGGTCTTCATGTCTGTTTGAGGTTGCTCTTCCAGTCACTGAGTTTAGTAGGACAGTTTAAACACTACTAAGATACTTATGTGGTTCTGAGAGACTCTGTGTTCACAAGAGAGAGAAACACTCCCAAAAGTGCTCTGATTAATGAGAGATATTGATGCTGACACAGGTTCCCTACTGAGCTACTAGTTTAATCTCTAATTGAGGCTTTGGAAGAGAGATCTAGAGATGAAGAGATGACTTGGGAATGCTGGTTAATGCACTTAATGATTCAGAAGCTCTGCTGCGGCAGAAGCTGATAAAATAGACACACTGAACACACAGATTGACTGCAAGAGTTGTTGGATATCTGTCATATATAATTCCCAAATCAAGGAATTTTAGTGAAGTGCAAGAAACACCATATGTTGGTTTTTGTAACTTGCAGTTCATTTATTATATTTAATATTAATTTCTATGAATATTTATTAGTTAACGAAATATTTATTCTATTTATCTATCTATTTATTCTTCGCAAAACAATGCAAGTGGTGTTAAAGTTAAACTGAGCGAGTTTATTGCATAGTATTTGCTGCCCTCTATTGGCATGTAGACAGTAATACAGTTTCAGGTCAAATTCTTGGGCTTGTATGTAGTCTATGGAAAGTTATAATAATATAACAAGCATTATTTCTAAGCTGCCTAGGGCTTTACATGCTTTGTATGTGTATCCTAGCATGCAATGTTCTAGAAATATGTGATATTGTGAATTAAAATTGTAAATTGTAAATTCAAAGTGCTAGTGTTCATGCTTGAGAACTATAACAAGGTGCCTAAACTTTTTATTTACTTATCTAGTTTATATTTAATTCAAGTAAATATTCAAGAATATGTAATATACTGCACATTACAGTTCAAAAGTTTCAGGTCGTGAGATTTTTTTTTTTTTATGTTTTTGAAAAATCTTTTATGCTTACCACAGCTGCATTTATGTGAAAAATATAGTAAAACATTAATATTATTAGTTTAAAATAACTGTTTTCTGTTTGAATATATTTTAAATAGGGCTGTCAAGCGATTAAATGTTTTAATCTAATTAATTACATGATGTGCCCATTAAATCACAAATTTGGCTGAGAAATTACCCCCAAAATATAATTTGGAGTCATTGTTGTATTAGCCTCAAATATATGTTATAAAAGTTAGCTTTAGAAATAAATATGTTTATTTGATTCAACATATAAACTTTTGGGCTTTTTCTCCAGAAGCTGCATCTGAATTGGTATCTGGATATATTTATAGACCAGAACAGTTTGGTTACCAACATTCCTCAAAATATCTTCTTTTATGTTCCACAAATGAAAGTCAGTCATACCGGTTTGAAACGACATGCGGGTGAGTAAATGTAAATAAAGAGATAAAAACAGCACTCGTGTGATATTGTGCTTGTTACCCGTGTGACATTGCTTAACTACATTATATGATGTAATAAATATAAGAAAAAAGCTCATATATGGGGCATTTTTGCCCCGATATCTTGAATTTTAGGGTCTTTCTAACTGCAGTCTATAGACTACATCACGCACAGTTGTTGCCTTAAATCATCTTAACACGTATTTTTCCATAACTAATTAATTAAATTAATGCATTAAATTGGTAACCCTCATTTTAAAATGTAATTTATTCCTGTGATGCCAAAGCTGAATTTTCAGCATCATTTCTCCAGTCTTCAGTGTCACATGATCCTTCAGAAATCATTCTAATGTGATGATTTAGCACTCAAGATACATTTCTTATTATTATCAGTGTTGAAAACTGTATAATATTTTTGTGGAAACTTTGAATATAGAGTTCAAAGTTTAGAGTTCAGTTTATTTGAAATAGACATTTTTGAAACATTGTAAATGTTTTTGATAGATAGATAGATAGATAGATAGATAGATAGATAGATAGATAGATAGATAGATAGATAGATAGATAGATAGATAGATTGATTGATTGATTGATTGATTGATTGATTGATTGATTGATTGATTATAGTTTAATATTTGTGATTGACAGTATAGTTGTAACCAGTTCAGAATACAGGCTACAGATCACTGCAGTGACCTCTGTACGGAAGAGGATTAGGGCCAAGCAATAATAAAAAATAAAACCATCTCGAGATTAAAGTTGTTAAATTTCGATAAAAAAGTCTAAATAAAATGTTGAGAATAAACTAGTTAAATTACGAGAACAAACTCGTTAAATTTTGAGAAAAAAGTCAAGATAAAATGTTGAGAATAAACTTGTTAAATTACGAGAAAAAAGTCGTTAAATTATGAGAACAAACTCGTTAAATTTCGAGAAAAAAGTCGAGATAAAATGTTGAGAATAAAGTCATTAAATTACGAGAATAAAGTCATTAAATTACGAGAATAAAGTCATTAAATTACGGGAATAAACTCAGTAAATTACGAGAATAAACTCATTAAATTACGAGAATAAAGTCGAGATAAAATGTTGAGAATAAAGTCATTAAATTACGAGAATAAAAGTAAATTACGAGAATAAAGTCATTAAATTACGAGAATAAAGTCATTAAATTACGAGAATAAACTCATTAAATTATGAGAACAAACTCGTTAAATTTCGAGAAAAATGTCGAGATAAAATGTTGAGAATAAAGTCATTAAATTACGAGAATAAATTCGTTAATTTAATGACTTTATTCTCAACATTTTATCTCAACTTTTTTCTTGAAATTTAACAACATTTTTCTCATAATTTAACGACTTTTTTCTCGTAATTTAATGACTTTATTCTCAACATTTTATCTCGACTTTTTTCTTGAAATTTAACTATTTTTTTCTCGTATTTTAATGAGTTTATTCTCAACATTTTATCTCGACTTTTTTCTCGAAATTTAACAACTTTAATCTCAAGATGGTTTTATTTTTTTTATTATTGCTTGGCCCTAATCCTCTTCCGTACCTCTGGTCCTTGACAATGCCCTAAAATAACAGAGGGAGGCGAAGTGGAGCAAATGATTAAGATATATTTTTCTTTTGGTAAACTATAGAATTGACACAGATTTTAAGATAAATCTGAAAGGGACACAACCAGAAATCTGTTTTTCCCCTTTGACCTATAAAATGAAATGTTGATGAAGATTTTCCATGAAAGCAGATTAATACCTTTATACCTTCATAATGCGATTCAATTTTTTATCCTGCCCCACATATAGGCTAAATTTCTGAATTGACCTCCAAGTGACGGCTTTATTTGGCGAGGGTCAACGGAAGCCATTGCACTATCGTTGCTAGTTTGTAATCGGGCTAAAGACCAGCTCGCATACATAAAGCAGAAGAAAACATTAGAGAGACGAGCACAAACAGGATTGAGGATTAGTGGTTTTACACTTAAGGGAGGGGAATTCGACATACACATGACATTGAGGCTCTCTCTCGCTCATACCTTCCACTAAGCCTAAAATAAGATGCTCGGCAGTTGCGTCACCCGTTTTTTTTTTTCCCAGTGGACTTTCATCTAAAGTTCTAAATGACAAGAGGATTTTAGAAGCAGATTCTCTTTTATGAGTCTCTGTGTGTGGCGAGTATCTGTTTCTACGGGAGCCGTGCCGAAGCGTCCTGGCCAAGCTGGCGGAACAGACGGACAACCAGGACAGCTGGATTCAGCTTGTTTACCTCCACTTGGGGGAGTGTAAGTCACTCCTGGATGTTTCAGAGCTTTTGTTGGAGTTTCAAAGGAGTACACCTCGACATGTGATCTGTCAACTAGTTAGAATGTCAGTTTTTTGTGTTTTGCAAGTTGTTAATCAATTTTTGCTTTCTGTCTTTCTCTTTCCAGGTGACCTGGCTGCTCTTCAGGTGCCTCAAAAAAACGTAGAAGTGATCCAAGGGAACGCGGTAGTGCTGCAGGCTTCTTACACTGGTGCTGAGATTCAGAAAAACACGGTCGTCTGGAACTACATATCCAGCAGCACAGAAATGGTGACTGTCTTTTGCTATATGTTGCTTTTCTTTGTATGTGTTGGCAGTGACAGCAGTGTCCTGTAGTGTGATATGCAATAATTCATCTAAAAACACATTTTTACACATTTTTGATTTTTATGATGATTTTTTTGTTTCTATACACTTTTTTTATTATTATTATTATTATTATTATTTACTCATACATATTTATTTTAGTCATATTAATTGAGAGACTGTATGGAATATTTATACATAATACAAATCAATTTGTCACACTGCAGAATCACTGAAGTGCAAGAATATATATATATATATATATATATATATATATATATATATATATATATATATATATATATATATATATATATATATATATATATATATATATATATATATATATATATATATATATATATATATATATATATATATATATATATATATATATATATATATATATATATATATATAATATATATATATATATATATATATATATAGGTTGTTTGTGCACTATTTATTTTATATATATATATATTAAATAAATAGTGACTTTTAAAAATTATATACACCTAAAAACCCTGAAATATTAATGTTAAAAACATGGACATGTTATTTGTCACTTTTCCTTATATAAATTATAATTTCAAGATTCAAGAATTTATTCATCATAGGCAGTTATATACAAAATATAACTTGCAGTGAAATGTAAACCTGGTCAGCTAGAGACTGTGCATTAAATATAAATAAATAGTAGGTAAAAATGGTAAAATAAGACGAACATAAGAAATAATAATGGAAAAAATAAGTTATAATTATAAACAAAATAACAGTAAGGCAAGTATGGTTATAAAAACACCTGAGGTAGTGCAAAAACTGTATACAGCAGACTAAGACAAGTACGTAGTCAGATGTACGGAGAATGTGCAAGAATACAGTAGGAAGTACAAAATAATTGTAGTAGTAGTAGTAATAATAACAAAAATAAAGCATAAGTTAAGCTTGTCATAAAACTTACTTTTTTGCCTATAAAATGTGCTTCAGTTACTAATAAACAATTCAAACTTAATAGAGTAATAATTGTAAGGGTATTATTATTAAGGTATTTCTTAAGCTCTTTTTTGCTGGAATAAATGAGAGACGTTGTATGTAGACTATGACATATATCAAAACCATGACATACATCAACTATAGTCATAAAAAAGACTTACTTTATGAAGTTTTAAACAGTAGGTAACAAAAGTGATAATCCACCTGGGAAAATTAACATCTTCACCCTTTACTCAAATTTTATCACAAATCTGTTTAAAGACTTTGTAAGCATAGAAGTCATTTGTTTTTATTTGTGATAATGCAATGAAACATGCCAAATTGTGCGGACATAACTTTTTTTTTTATGAACACAAGCGAAAACAAGAGAGAACCACCAAAATATTAATAACTGATGATTGTATTCAATGTTATTTTTTTTCCTGTGACCTTTTTATTTATTTATTTGTTTATTTTTAAGCCAAATAATTTTGTAAGATAAATACCTTAACCAAGTTTAGCACCCCGCAATATTTAAAATATTTAAAAAATATTTTCCTCATATTTTGATGGTTTAATTGGACTTGTAGGGTCATTAAAATCAGTATCTTAGGTCATGTGCACATATTGGCTGTTTTCAAACAGATTTCATAGTTTTAATACATTATAATAATTTAACATGCAGCTGATGTCTGACCCTGGTCAGCTCTAGAGGTCAAGAGTGCACACAGAATAAATCTTGCTCCTCATCATCACTCAAGTGCTCACGTGAACATGTTTCCAGTGCAGTGAGGCCAGAGGATTCAGCAAAGAATTATAATGACATCTGATGTTATGTCAGTCCAAATTAGATTTCGAAATGGTATGGTATTATGGGTGGGATCATTCCTTAGTTTTTGTGCAGATGCCAGAAAGTTTAGCACCATCTGTTCTTGTTATGATTTGGATTATGAATGGCAGAGACTTTATTGAAAATGATTGTGGACCGATTGTCAAAAGCTCTTAAAAATGTATACTTTTTAAAATATATATATTTATTATTTATTTAAATCATTTTGAATGGATGCTCATATCCACATCACAGAATCACTTTGTGTTAACCATTCTGAAACTCATGTGGGTCTTCACAGAAGACTACAACTCTGCAAGCTCCATCTTACCTTAAGAGCTGTGATTGAAATGTCCACTCTTGGCAGCAATTCTCTTTAATTTTGGATTACATGGCATCTCATTACTCTGTAAGAAACCGTATTATCTGCAGATTGTAAAATCCTCTTTACTGCATTTTCTTCAGTTGAGATTAACTCTGGGAAGGGTTGTTCTGATATGAATCTTTTAGACCTGTCCGATGAGAAATTCTGTCTCTGGCTCTGATAGATTGATCTTCACTCAATTTTTTTTTATTTTACTTTTGCTCAATGGTCTTGAAATTTACTGCCTTTTGCCTAGTTTTTGTCTTTTTGTTTTTGCAACTTTTTATGTTTGACATTAGTAATAGAAATGTTTTTTGTGTTTGTGTGTGTGCGTGTGTGTGTATAATTTATATTATTTTATATTTATTAATACCTCATCTATTTATATTTTATTATACAAGATATTTATATTTTCAAAAATTAGGATTTGTTATTGTAAGAAAAAATGTGGGGGGTTTCTATACATTTTGTTTGGTTTATTTAAAAAAAAGAAGTTTGAAATCATAAATTTTTTATGTTTTTGAAAAAAAAAAAGTTGCTTATGCTCACCAAGGCTGCATTTCTTTGATCAAAATACAATAATATTGTGAAATATTGATAAAATTAAAAATAACGGTTTTCTGTTTTTACTATATTTTATAGTTCATTTCAAAGTTGAATTTTCAGCATCATTACTCCAATCTTCAGAAATTTAATATGCTTATTTGGTGGCCAGTTATTATCAGTTATTATTGGCGCTCAATTATTAATGGTTTTATTATCAATATTGAAAGTTTTGCTGCTTAAGATTTTTGTGGCAACCATGAAACTTTTTTAGGATTCTTTGATGAATATAAAGTTCAAAAGTTCATCATTTATTAGAAATATAAATCTTTTGTAATGTTATAAATGTCTTTACTGACACTTCTGATCATTTTAATGCATCCTTGCTGAATAAAAGTATTAATTTCTTTATTTTTTATTTTCTTACTCACCCCAGCTTTTGTTTGGTAGTATATCACAGTTTCCATTAAAATATTATGTTTTTATAAAAACCTTTTTTTCAAAAAGGATCATTTAAAGAAATGTTTCTCAAGCACCAATTCTTCATTTTAGAGTGACATAAAATGAAGGATCATGTGACACTGAAGATTTGAGTAATGATGCTGAAAATTCAAGTTTATCATTACAAGAAAAAAAATACATTTTTAATATATTCAAATAGAAAAGATTTTAAATTGTAATAATATTTCATAATATTGCTGTTTTACTGTATTTTTGATTAAATAAATGCAGCCTTGAACAGAATGCTTCAAAAACATTATGTTAAATGCATTTAATGTAAATGTTATCAACTATTCATTCCTCATTTTCGTAATTATGATCCCTCCCATCCTCCTCTTTGTCTTTCTTTAGATCATCTCATACGTCGGTGGAGGGTATAGTAATGGCACTTCCCAGTTTGCAGGTCGAGTTGGTTTTGTCCATGAAATGCCTGACACCAACCTGTCCCTGTACATTAAAAACACCAAAGCATCGGACTCAGGGAATTACTTATGCCAGGTCATGATCCCCGGAGCCCCAGGACTCACTGGAGGGCAAATAACACTTAATGTTAAAGGTGTGTACTTGCTGCCACACTGTGGCGCACACATGCAAAGCCATAAAATGCACATGTCAGATGGAAAAAACATGCACATCATCCCCTAATCCTCTTTCAGATGTGTTCTGTGACACATATTCTTTTTTTTAAACACTAAATACCATAAAGTTCAGCGTTTCGCAGAAAACGATTTTACTCCACATTTAACATCACATTGACCCATCATGTCTCTTTCAGTTCCTCCTTCAGTGCCGGTGTGTCAAGTTAAAGAAAGGCCTGTTCTCAAAGGAAACATCACTCTGGCCTGTAACTCTAATGACGGTAAACCAGCCCCCAAATACAAGTGGACCAAGACGAGCCCTACCTCAGAGGTCTTTTTCTCTCCCGCACTAAGTGAGTCTATCTATGTATTTATTTCAGTCTTCTTTCTATTAGCATATTGTGTCTCTGCTCGGTAGTTAACCAAGCAGAGATAAAATGAAAACCAAATTTAACCAACAATGAAAAACACTAATGTCATTCAAACATGTTTGACTGTATATCTTCTGTGGAAAAGAGGTACATTTCTTTGCCACTGGCAAAGAAAGCACCATAAAAGTGTACTAAAATTCATCACAACTCAGGATCCAATCACAATGTGAACAGCTCACTGGGAGATAAGTTTATTCATAAATATTGATTTTATTTTTTATCGGTTTGTCACATTAAGCTATAGTGTACAGCACACGGGTCACTTGCCCACTTTTATGATACTATGAAGGTGCTTTTTCATCCCTTTTAAAAAACCTGAGCTTCAGTGAAAAAAAATTGTTACTCAAAAAATTCCCTTGGAGGAAAGTATGTCATTAGTGTGAATAAATCATTTCAGAATTTTCATTTTTGGCTGAACTAATCCTTTAAGCATGATGGGGAAACAGTTTGGACTGAGATTAAACCATATATTTGTTGACCTTAATTATGTCATTCTTGAGCCACTGGAATCCTTGGATATATATGTTGGATGAACATTCCTGCCATTCAGCTGGCAGGACTTTATCGGTCACTGTTACATGATTTTTTTTTGTGTGTGTGTGTGATCTGTTATTTTTTTAAACATGCAACCTCACACTGTTGTATTGTTGCAGATGAAACAGCAGGAACTTTAAAACTGAACAATCTGAGCAGTAATATGTCAGGAAAATACATGTGCACTTCATCCAACTCTGCAGGAGAGGAGACATGTTACATCAACCTGGAGGTCATCACATGTATGTACTGCTGTTTGGTCATTACATAAACTACTGTTCAAAAGTTTGGGGTCAGATTCTTTTTTTTTTTTTTTTACTTTTATTAAAATGACATTAACTTTCTATTCATCAAAGAAATATATTACGGCTTCCACAAAAATGTTAAGTAGCATGACTGTTTTCAACATTTGACAATAATTAAAAATGCTTCTTGAACACCTAATCAGCATATTAGAATCATTCCTGAAGTATCATGTCACACTGAAGACTGAATCACAGCCATCACAGGAATAAATGACATTTTAAATAAAACATTTAAAAATATAGAAAACAGTTTTACTGTATTTTTGATCAAATAAATATAGTCTTGGTAAACATAAGAGACTTTCAAAAACATTAAGAAATCATACTAACCCAAAATTTTGAATGGTAGTGTATTTGTTTATTTTGTCTTTTAGACTTTAGAGTTACTCTGTGTGGCATACATCAACTTTTCTTTTTTTTTTCTTTTTTTTTTTTTGTGCAGCAACTAATGCTGGGATGATTGCGGGTGTTACGGTTGGTTGTATTGTGGCTCTCATCCTGATCATTCTCTTCCTCTTCTTCATGTGGACAAGACGGAAAGACACAGAGGAGGATTTTGCCAATGATATCAAGTAAGATAATTATGATTTATTGATTGAAGTTACGTATTGATGTCTCCTGTTCCCACAAAAACTCTCAATAAGCAACTGAATGCAGCAAAAATTAGGAGTTTATTTTAGATAAAAATAGTTCATTTAGGGAAAATAACTAAACCTTTGGGAGGAGGACAGGCCAAAATATCATAAAACCTCTAACTCTGGTTATACATCTTTCCTGAATCAAAACAAAAAGCAAAATAAAGGACATGTTTTTACCTCCCTGCTATTCATAAACAGGAGAAAATGCATTGTAAAGTAAATTGACACCCCACTCCCTACTAAGATAGCCCCCTTAAAAGTAGTACTTTGATTTACTACAATTACCAGTTAAAGGGATAGTTCATAAATTCTGTCATTAATTACTCTCTCATGTTGTTCCACACCCGTAGGCTGTGTTCAAACTATACTTTGCCTCAAAAGAGGGCTTACAATGAGTTACAAAGATACATAACAGCTACGACTGCGTACACTACATGCTTTATGCAAGCACTATATAGGATAAATCACTATATAGGATTTACCCTATTATACATTATTGGCATGAATTGATAGGTGAAATGGTCTATAAACAAAGCATCAGGCTGTCTTTGAGTTCACATGAACAACGGTTAAAGTTACTCATCAGGCTACAGAAGAATACCAAAATTCCTCCGTTCAATTAGGTCTAATACATCGAGAGTCATGCAGAACTATAACAACCCAGCCACGACACGTAATTGCGAATAACATGCCTTACCTTAACACAGGACCTGGGGTCAGCTTCCTTTGCTGTTCAAGTTAAAGGATTAGTTTACTTTCAAATGAAAATTTCCTGATAATTTACTCGCCCCCATGTCATCCAAGATGTTCATGTCTTTCTTTCATCAGTGGAAAAGAAATTAAGGTTTTTGATGAAAACATTCCAGGATTTTTCTCCATATAGTGGACTTCAATGGCCTCCAGATGGTTGAAGGTCAAAATTAGTTTCAGTGCAGCTTCAAAGCATTCTACGTGATCCCAGATGAGAAATGAGGGTCTTATATAGAGAAACCATTGCTCATTTTCTAAAAAAAAAAATCAAAAAATTATGCGTTTTAACCATAAATGCTCATCTTGAACTAGCTCCCTTCTTCTTCTCTATTTGAATTCCAGCAGTGTAGACACTGCTAAGTGTATTACTGCCCTCCACAGGTCAAAGTTTGAACTAAATTGTCATATACAATATGCTTGTGCAAGTATATAACAATTATTTCAAACTTTGACCTGTGGAGGGCAGTAATACACTTAGCAGTGTCTACACTGCTGGAATTTAAATAGAGAAGAAGAAGAAGAGAGCTAGTTCAAGATGAGCATTTATGGTTAAAACGCATATTTTTTTATTTTTTTATTTATTTTTTTTTTTTAAATGAGCGATTGGTTTCTCTAGATAAGACCTGGAATATTTTCATCAAAAACCTTAATTTATTTTCGACTGAAGAAAGAAGGACATGGACATGTTGGAAGACATGGGGGTGAGTAAATTATCAGGACATTTTATTTTTAATTTGAAAGTGAACAAATCCTTTAACATGTACTAAACATGAGTGGAATTTGCACCGCAGCGCCCCCACACCTTGATGCTCATAGCATAGCAAGTATAGTTATCTGTATTGAAGTGAATTAGGTTTAAATCGCCGTCATGCATGAATGAATGATATTTTTGCAATTTTACACATAATAATCCATGATGATCACATTACACAAAACTGAAATTGCACGCCAAAATAACACATTGTCAATATTTTTTGAGACCCCCCAAAATTTCACAAATCACATTTTCTGGGGAGCCCATGTCTTATTAAGGGGAGCCGAGCTCCCCCTAGCCTGTAGGTCCTTTTGTTCGTTTTCGAAACAATGCAATGAAATTAATGAAATGAACACACACACAGCAAAATCAACTCTGCTCAGAGTACATATGGTCCCTCTCTAAATAGTGTTAAAATAACACTGAAGCAGAGTTAAAGTTAATGAGATAATTAAACAATTAATTAAGTGATGATTGTGCATTAGTGATGAACACCTGCTGTTAACAAGCAGAATCACTGAAGAGAAACACAAGAACTACAACCAGGGCCGGTGTAAGCTCACGCCCACAATCCCATCACTTGCGCGTGCACAGCTCTCCATTATGAATAGTGCTTATAAATATATGGCATTTATAAATATCGTGCACACAAAGGTGAGCAACGTGACTCCTCCGCTTTCTCCGCTTTTGCAGGTTCACTATATCATTTTTAATACAATTCACCAAAAAATATTACACTATTAAACAGGCCTAAAAAAAAACCACACACACACAAAAAAACACTATTTTGAAAAAATCACATTACAAAAATAAAACAACAAATATTAGATTAGATAAATAAAACAACATTTAACATATATTTGTAACATTTATTACTGAATTTAATATTTTCATTTTTACGAGCTGGGCTAGCCTACTGTAGCCTACAGAAATTTAAACATTTTAAACTTGTAACTATTTTTAATAATTATTTTGCATTTTAGACTCATTATAAGCACTAAGTAAGTTGCAAGTGTATTATTTATTTATTCATACCTGAGTGTACCGTCACCACTTGATAAGACATGTGGAAATTGCTGCATTGGGGACGTTTAAACTGTCCAAAACAATCCCGCACCCTGTTATAAAACACATAACCGTATTACTTTAATTTAACATGAATAGTTATGTTACTACCTTGAAAGTCGAAACAGATAATGATGTTTCTTTTGATAACTGATAATAATGGCGCTCTGCTCTGGTCCAGGTTAGCGGCGCGCGTGCGCGACCAAGTGTAGCAGTGACAGTGTAGCTGCACAGCCCCCTCTGTTGGTGAACATCATCACTACACGATTGCTCCGATAAACAACAGGCTGCTGTATGTTGGTCGGGCTTTTTTGCAATGTATTTGCGGGTTATTTTGAACGACCTATAAAACGGGGACATTTCCAGGGACAGCTCCATTCGTGGACGGAGCACCAAAACGGGGACGTCTGTTCACCACGTTCACAAACTACTGTTAATTTTAATAGAAAATAGGCCTACTGTGTAAGGGAGCATGGCAGAAGGCGCACAAAGAGTGCTCCCTCTGTAATAACTAAAAAGTTGTGATATCTCACAAAGTTCTGTTATAATAAATGAAGCTGTCACACATTGAATCTCTTATTTACATAATTCAAAATTTCTTAGTTTTTATGAGAGAATTTACTCATAGTCCACACACCGTTTACCGTTTTTTTTTTTTTGTTTTTTTTTTTTTGGTTCAGTGATATGCCACTCTAGGTTGGGGCGGGTTTTGGTAGCCTACTCTACATAACTTTTTGATACGTGTAATAATTCCAAACGAATGTCCCAAAAATAAATAAATAAATTAACTTAAAAACTAAATCCCTCTCTTTTTTGCCGCCCTCACTGTGCTGCCGCCCTAGACGGCTGCCTAGTTCGCCTATAGGCACGCGCCGGCCCTGACTACAACTGACTTCAGTCATAGCCTTATTAATTGCTTAATTATCTCATTAATTTTAACTTTGCTTCAGTGTTACTTTAACATTATTTAGAGAGGGACCATATGTACTCTGAGCAGAGTTGATTTAACTCTGGGGATTTAACTGTGCAGTTAAATAGAGAGCACACACAGAAACACTTCTGAAGCAACCCACCTGTATAATCAGCTGCACCTGTCACACTCAAATGAGTGTGGAGAACGAGAAGAACACAAACGCACGTGCCCACACATATACCCTCTCACACAACAGAGACATGCGAGTAAAAACACAAAGTTATGTCCAAGGATGTGACAACTGATTTAATGATTTATAACTTGTGTAGACACTAAGTGCTTTTGTGCGTTACAGGGAGGATGCTCAGGCTCCCAAACGTGTGTCATGGGCCAAGAGTGGCACTGGATCTGACATCATCTCTAAAAACGGCACCCTGTCCTCCATTCAGACCAGCACTTTCCCGCGAGACCCCCACAACCACCATCATTACCCTCACTCCGACACCGCATCCATCAACACGGCCACGGGCAGCACAGCCGGCTATCGCTCGCAGCCTCCGGCAGACGCCACCCTGGAGCGCACTTTGCCGGGCTATAACACCAACTCCACCCTGCCCCGTGGGCCATTGGGCCCCCCCAGCACCAACGGGGGCTCCCAGCACACCTCAGTGCCCCGGACAGCCTCTGCCCAGCCTCAGATTCCACGTCCGCCAGTGCTGCCCACCACCGTAACTGCGGCCAATATCTCCCGCATGGGAGGGGTACCTATTATGGTGCCAGCGCAAAACCAGGCCGGATCTCTGGTGTAAGACCAATCACTTCTGATGAACCTCCAAAGGGAAAGAGGGAAGAGGACCTCACGTCTGTGGTCCTACAAAATGAGGCTACATCTAGATTAATCTGGATACATTTGAAAACGCCATTTTCCTTCCACGCTAGCGTTTTCCAAAAGTTTCTCATCCACACTGAAACATCGGAAAATGCTAAATTCACCTCACTGCGCATGCGTAAAACCTCATAAAAGCCCACATAATAAAGTTTTCATGCTATTCTTCTGGAAGGATCATTTTATTTAGCAAAATCTCACCATTCACTGATGTGTCCAGGTCACACTCCATATGTTTGGTCTAAAACGCAACTGCTGTCTGTCATCTTTGCAGGACTGCAGTATAAAGAGAGTACAAAGTATTTTTTGCAACAGTGTGAAAGTGAATAGCAAATAACAGGCACAACTGTGGTATAAACATACATATCTATTGGTTCAATATGTGTCACATGACCAACTATGTGTCTCACAGTCCACACTCTATGATGCAAAAAAAGGCGTTTTCAAATGTATCCACTTGGGAAAGCGTTTTCATAAAGCTCAGTTCGCAGGACAAAAACACTGCCTCAGTTTGGACGGAAGGCTAAAACAGAGAGGAAAAAGATTAGTGAGGACAAGGCCTGAAGCAAATTGGAAAGGATGGACTGGAACCGATAAGCTTACTGCCTCTGTATGGAAATGGCATGGTGTAATTTTCTTTCTTTACATTTTTTATTTTATTTTTTATATATATAAGAAACGTAAACATATATAAAGATGCTCCTTGTATTGTTTTATAAATTCATTTTTTTTTTTTTTTACTTTTCAAAGTATTACAGAAAAGCCTCTACTTTCTGTAAAATGGAACTTGTTAAACAGAAAAAGACACTGAGATGTTTGAATTATTCACATTTTTTGTCATGAAAAGCATTTTATTTTTATGTTCTTGTTGCTGTTATTGCTTTGCTGATTGTTCTTTTGCAAACTAAAGATGCTAACTTGCCTTGTTGAAAACAAATGAAAGGTCTATTCCACATTATTTACAGACACTCCTTTATTAATAATTCCGTTTACATATGATCAATAGCATATGTTTCATAGCATCATCAGTTAAAGGGAATGTCGAGGACATCACTTAAAGTGACATTAAGTTGCTATATTTGCCTTTAAATATTTTTTGGCCAAATATATTTCAAAACAAACCTGTGTTGTTATCTCTTAGAGATATATGGTAGCTTTTTGTAGAATTTGGCGGTATCTTAATTTATATTGTGGTTTTGTACCCCATGATTCTATTTTACAACTTTGATAATGTATTGTATTATGTAAACTATAATTATAAACATTCCTTTACCTTACTGTAAATAAGGTATTTATTTCTCACTCTAGGTCTGTGGTTATTTCATGGCAGCAAATAAGTTCATGATTTAACTGGTATGCTGTATACAAAACCAAAGATTTCCTGTTCAGTAGTTGTAGATGTGGGAAAATAAATTTCCTTGTAATTATCAGCATTGGTCCACAGCACTGCTACTGTCATTTTCTTGCAGTTGACAACATTCTAGCAAAATTAATGGTAGCTTAAGAAATATGTAACAGGCACACAAGTGTGATTAGGCTGCAGATGGATGGAGGTCACAAGGGTATTTCCAGTTTCCCGGAAATAAATGCCCCAGTGAAACATGAACTCAAAATTGACCCTATTTATTTTAGCACATAATTGAACATCCTGTTTTACACAGAAATGTGTCATTATGGAAGTATAATGGGTTGTGAATGGCAGTTCATGTTAACTTAATAGCTGACAATAAATCACAATCTGTAAGTATGCCAAAATTCATGTTGTATTATTTTTAAATTTACCACATAATTCATAAATGCTTTTTAAACAACTGCTGTATTTTTATTTTCAAACAAAAGCTTGTATGTACAAAAGCTGTGCAACTGACTGTTTTTCAAGCACAAATATTTTTTATTTAATTAGAAATGTTTTATTGCCTGTACCCATGTCTATATTTTTGTCATCTGCAGACTGGACAACCTCAAACTGTTCTGTATATAGGACATTTACTGTCTATGGACATGAAAACACTTTGTATCCATATTTTGAATAAAAGTAACTGACTGTAAAAACGCAGTCTAGCCATTTATTTATTTATTTCCAAGGAAATATATAAGATGTAGTAAAGTAACTCATAATTTGTGTCTTAAAGTTCATATGTGTATTTGTTTAATGTATTAAAGACCTGTTTAGAAGATATATGCTAACTAAGAGGCTGTCCTAAAGTTAAAATTAAGTGTTTTAGTGGGGAAAAAAGCTAAACTAAAAAAGTGTCCCTTTAAAGATTAAAAAAAAAAAAAAAACAAATTGTCGCGCGCATTATTTTTCGCGCACTTTTTCGTCCACGTGCACGGTTAAGTTGACTGACTTTCTTTAAAAAAGAAGAGTGGGGAAGGTAAGATACTTAGTGTTTTATGGCATTTCTATGATCCATCATTAATAATATTTGGAAAAGATAAAAATTGAACGATATGTAATATAAATACGTTGTGTGTAACATTTTGTTTAACATTTAGTCAGGGTCATTAGCCTATTGGCTAAGCTAACTTGACAGCAGTTCTCCACACATGAATAGTCTCCTAGACATATGTTTACTTGAGCAAAAATTAATTCCTGTTTTTATATTATATCTAACATTTGATATATTTCAAATATTGTTTTAAATCACTGTAGTAATAATTTAATTTCAATGATTCAACTGATTCAACAGACAAACGTACCTAAATGAACAACACGGTTTGTAATATATTAGAAAAAATATCACTTCATAAATGTAAAATGCCCCTGAAAATCAGTCCCAGGGGACTAATAACCCCTAAATAAATAATAATGTATTTTTACGCTGGTTTAATCTAGAAAAGTCACTCATGTACAACCATGCGCACTATAACTTTTTTCCAACCAATCAGTAGTATTATCAACCGTTTTGATGTCACCTGTTATTAGGGTTAACAAACCAACACATTTTAAGTATAATATTAAACTAAAGGCCAAATCAAAATTCAACAAGCGTGCGCTTATGATGATGAATTGTAATTATTTGCGTATGACTGACCTCTAGTGGAATATTGTGGTAGCCTATTACAATAAATCAGTCACTCAGGCTTTTTCAGGGTTTGACATTTATTGGAACTGTAACTCAGCAATACTTCACATTCCTCCATGTCCCTTTAGTAAATAAGAAATATATACATTAAAGATGTAAGCACAAGTGATGTATGACAGTTAATGTTAATAATAATAAAAAAAAGTTTTATTAGACAAATGGATCATCAAAAAAAAAAAAAAACACTTTATGTAGAACTGTATATTTCATACATAGGATGAAAAAAACCAAAACCTCAGGTTACCCAAAATAAGAAAAGTCACAAGGTTTCTCCCTATAACTTGGCATTAATGTAGAACACTAAAACATGCTGTATCTTCAACCAACCTCGGCTGAAATAAAGCCACAATACTAAAACGGCAAAAAGCAGAATGTTTGGATGGATTATTTTCAAATGTGCTCTCGAAATCAATGCATCTGCGCCTTAAGAAGATTGTGAATAATGCCCTTCTCATCATCACCTGTGTTCAGAACGGATGTGAATGGTCGAGTATTATGTTGTTATGCATATCCTTAAAAATAAAAATAGTACCTGATTGTAGAGTTAAACTGATTATAGTTCACCTGTTATCCTTACACGTTCCATATGGCTTTTGGCCCGAAATAACGTACATAGTAGAAAACATGTAAAGCACCAGGCGCTGTGGTATGAACCTCATGGATATGTGAATACAGGAAGGGCAGTGAGATGAGCAAGGTTAAAGGTCATTAGGTAAGCAAGAGAAGGATGGTTAGATGTTCAGGGTCCCTCGCTGATACTGGGTAAGGGAGCTCATGCAGCTGGGCTGGAGAACTGAGAGAGGAGAAACGAAGACAGACACCTGGCCTCTCCACAGTCTCACCACAGCAGATCACACTCAGGACTTTAGGTAGGACACAGAACTGCAGGATGGAGATGTGATAAAGTATTAAAGGGCTCAACGGCACTAAAAGTCTAGAATAAAATGTTCTTCGTACATTTATATAATCTACTATATTTAAAACAATATTTAGAGCTGGAGAACAGTATTACCCTGGGAATCCAATGCAGATATATGTGTTATTATTTCAAAAGTACAATTTTTATCTCTTATTTCTATCTTTATCATTTGACCTATTTAAAGCCTAGGACACACCAAGCCGACGTCAAAGAACTAGCGGCTACAAAAGCTGACTGTGTCATCACCTCTCGTCGGCTGCGTCTCAGCCAAAAAGCTGCGCTTGAACACACCTAAAGACGACAACTAGCACAACTAGCATTCTGCACCTGTATGTAAGTAAATATCTGTCTATATTACCATCGGGTGTCAATGGAAGACTAGGACTGCAGATATACAAAATCTACACAAAGTAAAATCTAATACAGAATTATTTATTTAATTATTTGAATTCTGGAAAAGTTAAAATATTTTAGATTTACCTTTTAATATATAGTCAGTCAGGAGGGTTGGGACCTTCTCACTGTCTTCTTTCATGGCATAAAGAACTGAAAAACAATATTACTTTTTATTTATGCATTTGGCATATACTTCTATCCAAAGCCTTAAAGGAATAGTTCACCCAAAAATGAAAATTACTCACCATAATTTACTCACCCTCAAGCCATCCTAGGTGTATATGACTATCTTCTTTTAGACGAACACAATCGGAGATATATTTATAAATATCCTGGATCTAACCAGGTTTTATAATGGTAGTGAATAGGTGGCCCAAAAAATGCATCCATCCGTTATAAAAAAATAAACCATACGGCACCTGGAGGTCAATAAATGCCTTCAGAAGCAAAGTGAGGGGGTTTTGTGAGAAAAAATTCCATATTTAAAACTTTATAAACTAAAATAACTAGATTCTGGCAGACGACCGTACGCATACTGCGCAAGTCGAATTGCGCCACAAGAGTAACCCGTGATGCGATGTATCACGCAGGATGTAGGAGTATCGTAAGCTTAGACGCCTCTCACGGTTTAAACAAATAGGGCTGTGCAACAAATTCAAGCTCCTCTTCTTATATATTGAAATCTTCTGACATTTCTCTTTAAAATTTCTCATTTGTGACTGGTGTTTTGATGTGCTCTATCCTCTGCGCTCTATCCTGTTCGTCAATATATCATGCATTGGGTCAGAGGTTGCTCTTCCGCTGCAAATCGATGCATACGGCCATCTGCCAGAAGCTACTTATTATATTTAATCAAGTTTTAAATATAGATATTTTTCTTACAAAAACCCATCGCTTCGCTTCAGAAGGCCTTTATTAACACCCCTGGAGCTGAATTATTTTTATGATTTTTATGAATTTTTTTGGGGCTTCAACATCTCAAGCCCCATTCACTACCATTATAAAGCTCGGAAGAATCAGGATATTTTTATTACAACTCTGATCGTATTCATCTGAAAGAAGATAGTCATATATACCTAGGATGGCTTGAGGGTGAGTAAATTATGGGATAATGTTCATTTTTGTGTGAACTATCCCTGTAAATGTGCACATTTACATTTTTATCAGTTCTTGCTTTCCCTGGGAATCAAACCCATGAGCTTGCCATTGCTAGCATCATTATCTAGTGTTTGAGCTACAGAAAAGCCCTATATTATATAGTGCAGTTCAATATACTTACTTTTTGTGAGCATTTGCAAGTCATCCACAGATGGAGGAGTCCCTTTTTTCTCATATGGGATGACTGTGTTTAGGTACTTTTGACCACACACAAGAAAAACAGACACAGTTTACGATCAGATCTTACACCTGCATACAGTATATATGTAAGTTTAATCCAGCACATTAACTGAAATGCTCCTCCTCACCTGTCTTTCTGTCCCTGAGGTCCCAAAGGTCTGTCTGATCCCTGTCTGCAGGATGTTGGACAGACCCTCCATGCTGAAGCGCTGGAAGACATTAAAATATAAAATATTAAGTACCAGAGGCTTCTGCTTACATACTGTACAGTGCATACATCCTAAGTCAAGCTAGATAAAAGATCTGGTATAATTCAACTGGAGATCTAGAACTGATGTTGAGAAATTAAGTGTTCACAAGTTTCTTTCAGCAAATGATCTTTATACATAACAATGTTGTGGAGCTGTTTGTTTATTTAAAGGTGCTGAAGAACATGTTTTCAAAAGATGTAATATAAGTCTAAGGTGTCCCCTGAATGTGTCTGTGAAGTTTCAGCTCAAAATACCCCATAGATTTTTTTTTATTCATTTTTTTAAATGCCTATTTTGGGGCATCATTATAAACGCGCCGATTTTATGCTGCGGCCCCTTTAAATCCCATGCTCTCCACCCACAGAGCTCGCGCTTGCCTTGAACAGTGCCTTAACAAAGTTTACACAGCTAATATAACCCTCAAAATGGGTCTTTACAAAGTGTTCGTCATGCATGTGGCATGCATGCGTCGGATTATGTGAGTATTGTATACTGTTATATTGTTTACTTCTGATTTTGAATGAGTTTGATAGCGCTCCGTGGCTAACGGGTAATGCTACACTGTTGGAGAGATTAATAAAGAATGAAGTTGTGTTTATGAATTATACAGACTGCAAGTGTTTAAAAATGAAAATAGCGACGACTCTCTTGTCTCCGTGAATACAGTAATAACCGATGGTAACTTTAACCTCATTTAACAGTACATTAGCAACATGCTAACGAAACATTTAGAAAGACAGTTTACAAATATCACTAAAAATATCATGGTGTCATGGATCATGTCAGTTATTATTGCTCCATCTGCCATTTTTCACTATTGTTCTTACTTGCTTACCTAGTCTGATGATTTGGTTGTGCAGATCCAGATGTTAATACTGGCTGCCCTTGTCTAATGCCTTTTATAATGTTGGAAACGTGGGCTGGCATATGCAAATATTGGGGGCGTACATATTAATGATCCCGACTGTTACGTAACAGTCGGTGTTATGTTGAGATTCGCCTGTTCTTCGGAGGTCTTTTAAACAAATGAGATTTATATAAGAAGGAGGAAACAATGGAGTTTGAGACTCACTGTATGTCATTTCCATGTACTGAACTCTTGTTATTTAACTATGCCAAGATAAATTCAATTTTTCATCCGAGGGCACCTTTAAACTCAGATTCACAATCTGCCACATTTGCTAACTCTAGTCTCTGTGTACAAAATGAACATGAACATGGAGTTTGAGGACACAGAGATGCAGTTACTTGCATGATGTAATCAAATCACAGCAGCATTACTGTAAGAGGAAGCCGGTATTGCCATCACAGCTCATACTGCAGGGGAATGCTTCCTCTGCTCGTCCAGTAAGTGCTAAGTGCAGCTGAAGAGTAATGGGCCGAGATCCATTAACCACAGAAAGAGATGTCCGTGTCTGGAGACTGAATGGAGGTAAACATCATGCAGCTACTTTCAACACACTTACTTTCGCAGGCATGCTCCCAGTCTTCTCGGAGCGTGTTGTTCCTTGTAGACTCATGGCCTTGTCCTTACGCCTGCGCTTGCTCAGCTCCCTTTGCTCCTTCTGTCTGTTCTGGACCTCCATTAGAGCTGTGATGAAGGTGTTCTTCACCTCTTTCTCAAACTCCAGCTCATCCCTCCGGGCCAGCTGAGCCACCAGTTCCTCCGAATACTCTCGTATCGCCAACTCCATCCGACACAAGATGTCAAGCAGCGCCGAGCTCGGCATCAGCCTCAGACCTGCATGACAAACAGCATAACAACATGCAGTTTCGAAAGACTTGATCAAAGCGAGCAACACTTGACTTTCACACTGTGACTAATGTTGGGCTTTAACGTAATATTTATTTCTCAGTTGACGTGGGCTATTTTTCATTCACATTTGTTCCACTGCATCTCTGGTTTCTGGTTTCATATGTCCGTGGGAATCTGAAACAACATGGTTTAAAATAGAAACCTTCTCTATTTTCTCAATGGACACCGCTTTCTATTCCTGGTGAAATGTAAAGCACGTTTACATTGACCTTAATCTAGTAATATCAAGGTACTTCTCATAATAATGACTTTTGCTGATGAGACATGCTATTGCTTGTATTTTAACCATAAAGATAAACATGATCTGTTACCTATCTGAAGAACGTAATAAAAAGTCACCCTGAGGTTCACATATATTTGTTAATTGCAGGTTTATCTGGGCACCTTCATAAGAGCAGTTATTGTTGGAGGCCTGAGACAGCATGCGGATCTCCTCCAGTAGGGAGGGGCTGCTTTTAGAGGAAGAAACCCCGATATCATCATCCTCCTCTTCCTCTGTCTCTCCAGGATCTGGTGAGTTTTCCATCATTTCCACAATCTCCTCAATCACCTGGTGAGGGAATAAATGACAGATTTCAGTGGGCGTTTGCCATTTTAGCTTTGTATGCAATGAATAAATGTAATCACAAAAATGGCACACATGATTTTTAATCTAGCAAAGCTTTAAAACTAGGTTACTGTTCAAGTGGAAACCTGCTTGATGTAAACAAACCCTAAAATACAGTATTAAATCAAGCATTAGTGTGCTGGCAAAATGTTACTGTAAACAATCATATAATCATTTTCAGTCTTTTCTTTCCTTTTTACCAGTGCAACACATCTATTTACTTTGTGTAAAAGTTTAGGCTCACCTGATCAGCTGTAATCAGAGGTTCTTCACTCAGACAGTTGGCATTTTCGTTCTTCTCATTCATCTCATCCTCATCTTTTTCGTGTATCTTTAAAGCCAAGACAATGAAATGCTTCACAACATGTTTAGGAGCATCAGCAGTATCAATATGACAAGATGGCAGAGACTAATGGCTCCATATAGTTCCATTACACTCATTGGTAATGTGCTGAGGAGAGTGCTTTCAGATGTTAGCTTATAGAATGCTTGACAGCTCTTCTGGCCTGCATTGATGTACAACAAAAACTTGACTTCTCATCTACTGTACTTTACTGCTGACAATATTAGATTACCCAGTGTCATCTGACCAATTGGATTAGATGATAATTAGCATAATATTTACAAAGACTGTCGCTGTGTCATCTCACATTTTGACAAAATATAACAGAAAATACATAAATGTCTGCCAGTAAGTCATGGAGACTTGCAACATTTTTCAGAGCATCTGTGAGATTTTTTTATGGTATCTAAACTATTTATTACAAAGCTTGTGACAGGCTGAATGCCAGAGAAAGTAGATCAGGTTGAGTTTTTGGCAGCAAGTGACTGTATTTGCTGTCCATTTGGCATAAACATACCACACCCTGAATCAAGAGGGCAAAGCTGTACTCTCTTAGAGTGCTGCAGTCATTTGCTCAGAGGAAATAAATGCTTCAATGAAGGAGAAAGATATTATTTCAAGAAGTAAATGGCATTGGCCAGTGCTTTAATTGTAATTGCTTTGCAACTTAGTTCACCTTTGCAAAGTTAGTTCACCCAAAAAATGAAAATTCTGTCATTAATTACTCATCCTCATGTTATTCCAAACCCGTAAGACCTTTGTTCATCTTCGGAACACAAATTAAGATATTTTTGATGAAATCTGTGGGATTTGGCCTTCGATAGAAGGCAACATTATTACCACTTTCAAGGTCCAGAAAGGTAGTAAATACATCGTTAAAATAGTCCATATGATTACAGTGGTTCAACCTTAATGTTATGAAGCAACTAGAATACTGTGCACAAAAGACAAACAAAAATAACGACTTTATTCAACAATTTCTTCTCTTCCTTGTCAGTCTCCTACGATGTTGTTGTAGTAAACACAGTGCAGCGTTTCCGTGTTCTACGTCAGAACGCTGGCTCAGTATTGGCCGATGTTGTTCACGTGAACAACACGATGCATGCGTGTGATGCTGACGCAGAAGCCAGCCAATAATGAGCTGGTGTTCTGACATAGAACCTGGAAGTGCTGCACTGTGTTTACTACGACAGCATCGTAAGAGACTGACATGGAAGAGAAGAAATTGTTGAATAAAGTCATTATTTTTGTTTGTTTTTTTGCACACAAAAAGTATTTCGTCATTTCATAACATTAAGGTTGAACCACTGTAGTCACATGGACTACTTTACTACCTTTCTGGGCCTTGAAAGTGGAAATAACATTGCAGTCTATTGGAGGCCAGAAAGCTCTCGGATTTCATCAAAAATATCTTAATTTGTGTTCCGAAGATGAACAAAGGTCTTATGGGTTTGGAACGACATGAAAGTGAGTAATTAATGACAGACTTTTCATTTTTGGGTGAACTAACTTTTTAATTCAGTTCCATTAATATAATATTATTATTAATATTATTAAATTTCCCTATCAATAAATAATATGTATTGATATTATTATTATTATTATTATTATTATTTTGTTAATAATAAGGGGTTGTATTAAGGGGCTATATGTAGAATTCAGAAACCCTTGTTTTTAGCAACACCGGTGGCCGTTATGTGAACTGCAGCCAGCAACTTATTGCTCGTGCTCTTAACGTAAAAGGGACTGAAAGTGATTCAATGCCTTGATATACTTACAGCGAGTTTCTTTTTTGTTCTTTACTTAGAAGTAAAAAGATGTTGCAGCGATATACTGCTAACGAACATCCAGACGCCGTCCACGCTGCTGAGAGCGACGTTTAGATGAATATGTACTGTAAAAATGTGCTGCGCACTTTCCTCTCAATAACAAAATACACACACAACAAAAATAACAGTGGTGAGAAAGCAGCAGTTAAGAAAGCATTTAATCATATTGATGTGGATATGTTTGCACCAGCTCTGTAATTCACCGGCATTGTGTTGACAGATGAGGTAATTAAAATTACACTGTTGTGATAGTTTGATTATAAGTAAGTAAGTAAATTTTGATTATAAAGCATCTTTGAGACTACAGACTATATTGATCTGACTATGTGAGACTATAGTTTGAATTAATCCCTTTTCTTTGCATGATACATTGACATTACAGTACAGAATGGATCTTTAGGCATTATCCTGAACATCTTATATGCATTCATTTCATGTGTCATAGAACGGAACAGAGGCTCTTAAGAGCGCGCATAACAGTTACATCCTTTTGATTTTCCCAGCAAAAACGACCCAAGATCTTCACATAAAATCAGTCTACAGGCTTTCATAGACAACCTAGGAAGTCAGGAAAGGTCTTGTTTTTAAAGTTTTGTTACTAGCTGTTCAAACATTGTCAATAAAAAAGTAATTATTGATATATGGAAATTCTTACATATAGCCCCTTAAAAAGAAAAGGTTGTCCCTGCATTGGTAAATAATTTGTTGTCCTTAGCATTTTATTGTACTAGTATAGACGTAGCTTACAGTCATGTCATAGCACTAATCTATACCGTAACCCTGCAGGAAATACGAATCCATTATCATGTCAACAGCATGAAAGTTATCAGAGCAGAGCAGATGTTTACCTCCTGATCTGAGAGGTTGCCGTTCAGCGTTTCTGAGGTGGGGTCATCCCAGCTGGACACAGAGGAGGGGATGTAGTTGTCAGTCAGAGCATCCCACACGCTACAAAAACACATGCATGGACATTTATATACACAGTGTTCCAAACGACACACAATGAATATGGAACAAATGAGACATTCATTCTCAAAATTATGAATAATACATTCTTTAATAATGACTTTATTAATAAATTCCACTTATATGTATTAATTATGACTTGTTAGCACTGAGAATATAGAGACAGATCCAATGTACAGCATTCATTTTATATGCACAACAGTGATGCTACAACGTGTTTAAGATGCTCTTTAAGTAGCTGCTTTCCATGTTTATATAACCGGGCTAGTGACAATGCGTTCTTTCTCTTTTCTTTCTTTTCTCTTTTCTATCTATTCATCTACATACTGAAATTACTCTCCACACTTTCTTTGTGCCTCTGTCTAGTCATCCAGGGAACAAGTGGCCATTCAGAGTGCGCTGATCTCTGAGGGCATACAGACACAAGCTTACCAGCCTCCATGCCATCCCTGCAACAACACCAAACTGGTACAGACTCATCGTCTACCAATATGTCATTGTCTGAAGGAGATTAATTTCTATTTACTGTCTGAAGATCTCTAAAGGCAACATCTTATCTAGAATATTTACCAACTTTGGGTAAAAAAACCCCCTCAGAATTGCAGCAGGCTTGTTTCTGTAATTCGTCAGATGCACAGCCACGGGCTGAATTCTAGCGCAAGGACAGATTTGTGTCTGAATTCAAGCCAAGAACAAAAGCCACGGGCAATGAGAACACATCACAGCGGGAAACGCAGAAAATAACATGCTAACAAATCATAAATCAACAACATATTTACAGCACACACTAAGAGCGTAATAAGCAAGATGCTCAAATACTGGAAATCCCAATGACATGCTCGTTTTTATCTCTTAAAAGGCTACAAATTGAAAATGTGCATCCAAAAAATACATTTAAAGCAAATGCTCTACTGTAAATCTACATTTCTGATGTTGTATTGCTCTTTTTTTATTTCCTTCCAATATTTGTGAATATTTTTGCCATTACAGTCTCAATCAGTGATAATGTTTTGACAGTTTTAAATCAACAAGCATGTGCGCTATATTTAGTCCAAGGGATTTTTTTTTTTTTTGTCCCGTTTTGCGAGAGGCCGTTTTGACGGCAAAGAGAGGATGGTGACAGGCTGCCAGTACAGACAAGTCAGGACAAACAAAAGCACTGAGGCGTATAAAAATTTGCTGAATAATTCACAGCCAAACCATGGACACATGCACACAGACAGGCGCTGGTGATAGACAAAGGGTGTTTTTTATAAAATTTGATTGGCAGGGCAGATAGCAAAGAGACATGTCCTCATTTTTTGAATGGCAGAGAGACGACCAACTGGATGGGCATATTTATTAGCACAGTATTCATACATTTATTTGGTGATACTTAATGGTGCAAAAATGTAAAGCCAATTGCATCAATTCATTAAACCATCTACCTAGATGCATTTACATTATATATTCTGGAAGTGTAGAAAAATTCTTGCTTACTCTTCATCTTGAAGCCTCTCCTCATCCTCCTCGGCGTGTGATTGGTTGCGTACAGGTGCCAGGCCTTCTGTTTTGGTGTTGTAATTGTGGAAGCACACGTTCAGCTTTTCGTCAAATTCATTGACCAGGTCCTCCATGGACTTGAAGCTCATCATCTCAGAGAAGTTCTCTAGCTCGGAGAAGTCTTCACGGCACAGCGGGGCCAGAGGAATTGTTTTGTGAGGCCGGCAGGGAGTCTGCTCAGATCCGAGCTCCTCCATCTTGCAGGGCCGCAGATCCTCAAATTCCTCATCCAGGCACACCAGAGGGGCCTCCATCCTGATGCCCTCTTGATCGCACAGTTACGTGGAGGTCGGCGCTGCAACAATCCCTGATTAAAAATGTAATAATTGTCAATATGTCATTCAACATCTCAAATCACCATCTAAAACATAAAAGGCTGAAAGTGGAATAATTCAAATAGTTTATTTGAATATGAAGTTATATAACAGTAATGGCTTCCTCAGTGTCAAGAACATTTTGTGAGGCTTATTTAACTTTGAACATTTAGACTTAGACAATATTTCTCAGTTGACATCTCATTAAATTAATTTCTTTCTCTTCCACTAAGCAAGTATGGAGCACGAATGACTGCATTTCGCTCAAGCAGAGTGAAAGTAATTGTGTTTAATTTGCATGGCAGTTGATTCAGCAGAACCTCTGGGATTTTTCCCAATGAATTCTGGGACTGTGAGGCAGCCAAAGTCAAACAGCAATTATAGCTACTGCTCATTCAAATTCATTTGCATGTACAGTATCTTTTTTCTCCAATCATTAGGCCTTATAATACATTCTATATTAATATAGATATTATTAAAATATTAACATTTATTTTTTAGCAAATTAAATACTACAATACGAGTGTTTCTATTCTGAACTTACTAAAAACAGATGCTATTACATTACATCTCTCTTAGACGCTGCTGCTGCCTGCTGTCAACGCTCGGAGCTTCGTGGAGTTTATCCTAAATCCTTCTCTTTATTCCTATTCACATAATATAACTTTCTTATTTTTCACTGATTACTTAACCTATTGCATAGTATTATAAACGGAACGATTTATTACTAGCAATCCACCAGCGTAATCACCTAGTGTTAGCCATAGCCTGCTAGCTACCGTCTACTTTCTTTTTTCCTCTAAACCAACCTTCCTTGTCGATTTAATGGCGGATTTATCAGATGTATGTTATTCTGATCTGTCCTCGCCAGATCGGGAAGCTGTGGAGACGTTGCTGCCCGGCATTCATCATCCACCGCGAGGTACAGCGTCCCGCACATCACCCTTGCCCCAGGCACCGGCAAGCGACCGAGACATGAGTCCCGTGTGCGTTGCAGTTTTTCGGACGGGTTCATCAAACACACGGTCAGATGTCCGAGACATGTGTATTAAATGACATGTACAGCTTAGCTCTTTCTGGATGGCCTTACACATGTGATAAATGCAGGGATATTGTATGACAGAGAGAATTCAGAATTAGAGACAGCATCCAAACTTTAATTGAGGATAGTGAGAATGAAAGGGCCTTAGATAGTATGCGACTCATAAACACTGCACATTCGGTTCCGGTTTAGAAGCCATGCAGCAGGCTTGGTGATAGGCGGCTTGGCAAGAACAAACAACTCTTGTTCCGATTAAAACATCAAACAGGTTCTCCCCACTCAGTGAAACTGAGAATGTAGTGCCCTAATTGGCGATTCTATTACACGGAACGTGAAAATAGAGACACCAGCCACCATGTCACATGTTTGCCGGGGGCCAGAGCACCTGACATCAAAGCAAATTAAAAGTGCTGGCTAATGCTAAACGTAAATATAAAATCATTATACGTCGGCCAAATGATGTTACTTCGATCGGAGATCACTAAAATTAACATTAAAGATTTACTCGCATTATCAGCAGAATATTTGTTCTGGCCCTCTTCCTGTTCTGGAAGTGTAGAAAAATGGCTGGCTTCTTGCAGAATAATTAGGTTTCATAGACTGGAAAAGCTTGGGGCAGACCATCTGAAAAGAGATGTATTCATCCCTCCCGGGATGGTGCTGCCTCTCCTAGAAATTTCAAATAGTCTTAGAGCTGAAACTGACAAACCAGGGCCCTCGGCGACAAACTGTAAACCGACCGTCTGCTAGCCGCCTGTCACAGAACTCAAATAATTCACAGCACATGAAACTCTTTCACCGATATTATACATAGAGAGGTGTACCTCCAGTAAATACAAAAAACTTCCGCCTTTTAAGGGTAAAAATTTAATTGATGTTCAAAAAATGAAAATCACAGTAAATCAGATAAACAAATGATAAAGTGTTGAATATTATCTATTTCTTCAAAAGCACTTATTGTAAATGAAATTATCAAGACAATAAACTAGACTTGCTGTGTTTGACGAAACCTGGCTAAAACCAGAGATTACATTACTTTAAATGAATCTAGTCCTCAGGTTATGATTCGACACATCCTCGACAGAAGGCAAAGGGGGAGGTGTTGCTGTAATTTATAGTAATATATTCAGAATCATTCAAAAGAATTTCAAATATAACTCCTTTGAAGTGATGGTGCTTTATGTAACATTATGTAAGTTGAATTTGTGCTGGCTCTGTATACAGGCCACCAGGACACCATATGACTTTATCAAAGAATTTGCTGATTTTCTATCAGAGTTAGTACTGGCTCGGATAAAGTCCTTGTTGTTGGTGATTTTAATATCATGTAGATAATAATAAAGACGCATTTGGATTGGCATTTGAGACATTTTAAACTCTATTGGAGTAGACAACACGTGTCAGGACCCACTCATTGTCGTAATCATACCTTAGATCTAATACTGTCGCATGGAATTGATATTGAGCTGTTGAAATTCTACAGCAGGCGATGATATATCAGATCATTATTTAGTGTCGGTATAATACAATAGCCAAGGCTACAAAACCACCACCCAGCCATAAATTTTGAACCATCACGTCTACCACTAAAGATTGCTTTATAAATAATCTCCCCGAGCAGTTTCATCGCCTTAGTATACCTGACAACTTAGAAGAACTCGATGCTGCAACAGAAACTATTGGCTCTCTCTTTTCCAGCACATTAGATGCAGTCGCTCCTTTACGTCTAAAGAAGATTAAGGAAACTAATCCAACGCCGTGGTATGATGAGCACACTCGGGCTCTAAAACGAGCTGTTAGAAAAACTGAACGTAGTTGGAAGAAAACAAAACTAGAAGTTTTTCGCCTTTCGTGGAAAGAAAAAATGATTGAGTACAGAACGGCTATAAGAAATGCTAGATCTACTTATTTTTCAAATCTCTTAATAGAAAACAAACATAATCCTAGGTATTTATTTGACACAGTGGCTAAATTAACTAGAAACAGAGATTCAACTGCTGACGTTTCCATAGAGCACAGCAGTAATGACTTTATGAACTTCTTTACTTGCAAGATTGATAATATTAGAGAGAAAATTAAAAACATGCAACCGTCCACAGTTTCGCTTCAGACAGTGCACTGTAGTGTCCCTGAGGTAAAACTAGAATCATTCGCCGCTATAGGAGAGGAAGAATTATCTAAACTTATCAAATCATCAAAATCAACGACATGTATGTTAGACCCAATGCCGACTAAACTACTGAAAGAAATGCTTCCAGAGGTCGTAGGTCCACTTCTTGATATAATTAATTCATCCTTAACACTAGGATACGTGCCAAAAACCTTTAAGCAGGCTATTATTAAACCTCTTATTAAAAAACCTCAACTAGATCCGAGAGATTTAGTAAATTACAGGCCAATCTCGAATCTACCTTTTCTGTCAAAGATACTAGAAAAGGCAGTTTCAACACAACTGTGCTCCTTTTTAGAAAGAAATGGAATCTGTGAGGATTTCCAGTCAGGATTTAGACCATACCATAGTACTGAGACTGCTCTCGTTAGAGTTACAAATGATCTACTCTTATCATCCGATCGTGGCTGTATTTCTCTATTAGTGTTATTAGATCTCAGTGCTGCTTTTGACACTATCGATCACAACATTCTTTTAAAAAGACTTGAAAACTATATTGGCATTAGTGGAATTGCTTTGGCATGGTTCAAATCGTACTTATCTGACCGTTATCAGTCTGTAGTAGTTAATGAAGAGATGTCGTATCGCTCACAAGTTCAATATGGAGTACCACAAGGCTCAGTACTAGGACCGTTGCTTTTCACTCTGTACATGCTGCCCTTAGGAGAGATAATTAGGAAGCATGGTGTTAGTTTTCACTGCTACGCTGATGATACTCAGCTCTATATTTCCTCGCGCCCTGACGAAACCTACAAATTCACAAAACTAACAGAATGCATAGCTGACATTAAAAACTGGATGACAAGAAATTTCTTATTATTAAATTCAGAAAAAACTGATATCCTAATCTTTGGACCAAAAACTTCCTCACGAAAAAACCTTGAATACTCCCTAACGCTTGACGGGTGCTCCATTAAACCTTCGTCCTCAGTTAGGAACCTGGGTGTGCTCTTCGATACCAATCTTTCATTTGAAAGTCATGTTTCTAGTATCTGTAAAACCGCCTTCTTCCATCTAAAAAATATATCTAAATTACGACATATGCTCTCAATGACAAATGCGGAACAGTTGGTTCATGCATTCATGACCTCAAGACTAGATTATTGTAACGCTCTACTGGGTGGTTGTTCTGCTCGGCTTTTAAACAGACTACAGTTGGTCCAAAATGCGGCAGCTAGAGTTCTTACTAGAACCAGAAAGTATGACCATATTAGTCCAGTTCTGTCAACATTACATTGGCTCCCTATTAAACATCGTATAGATTTTAAAATCTTGCTACTTACTTATAAAGCTCTAAATGGTTTAGCTCCCCAGTACCTAAGTGAGCTCTTAATGCATTATAGTCCTTCACGTTTATTGCGATCTCAGAATTCAGGCCAGTTGATAATACCCAGAATATCAAAATCAACTGAAGGCGGCAGATCCTTTTCCTATTTAGCACCTAAACTCTGGAACAATCTTCCTAGCATTGTTCGGGAAGCAGACACACTCTGTCAGTTTAAATCTAGACTAAAAACACATCTCTTTGCTCTTGCATACACATAACACATTATCAATACATTAACATTTTTCAAATCCGTTAAAGGATTGTTACGCTGCAATAATTAGGTCGGCCGGAACCGAGAACATTTCCTATAACACTAGATATACCTGTACATCAGAATAAGAATGGCATCTACGCTAATATCTGTCTCTCTGCTTATCCTGAGGTTTGCCGGGTGCTGGATCCAGGCCGTATCCAGATCAGATGGAGAACCTGTGTCTGGACCTGACTACAACGTAGCCCAGGAGACAATGGGCCTACAGATCCAGTTCTGGCTGCATCTATAATTCAGATTTTTAATCCCCGTATCCGCTTACATATATTTATATATAATCTATTTTTAATCTCTATAATAAAAATGTATAATTCAGATTTTGATCTCCATATCCATTTACATATATTATATATATCTTCCAAGGGGTTTTTTCCCTCCTAGGACTTTTTTCCCAGTGTTAGCACGCTGGGTTTTTCTCCTAGGGGGTTTTTTCCACCCCTGGGAGTCAGCCGACATTGGCTTAATGTAGCACCATCTTGTATATGTTACATATTACCACGCTTGTTTGTACAGCTTATTTTTAACCACTTCCCTTTTTTCTGTGCTTCTAATATGTAAAGCTGCTTTGAAACAATTACCAATTGTAAAAGCGCTATATAAATAAATTTGACTTGACTTGACTTCAGGTCAAGATGACATCCAAGAAGATTCACTCTTCATTGGAATGAACAAGTTCAGTTTGAGAGTATTTCTAACATTAGTTCATGCATCCTTTTTCCCCCTGTCATCTGACAGTTTCCATGAATGAGCTCGAAGGGCTTTATCAGGCTTAACGACAAGCTAAAAGACTGCAGGATAAAAATCCATTTAAAACAGGCTTGCATAAGCTTTTACCCCAACATCACATTAGTCAGCAATGTGCCATTCCACTAAACTCTTATTACTTTACCCTCGTGTGTATGTGTCTGACCGTCAGAATTAAGGTGATGACCTTTTCCACTTCCTAGTTTTTGGCTACCCATTGATTTGTTTGTCCGCCACCCATAATTCTGTGCCTATGGGCAAAACCAGTTCAAAAAAACCTTAACATCCAAATCCAATGACCAAAGCACAGAGGTAATTCAATGTTACAGTGATAAACTGCTGCCCCTTATTCACAATTCCTGGGGAAGGGGGTGGAATTGAGCAGGAGTGTAAATAGCATATTGACCTCAAATCAATCGATGGAACACAAACTGTGGCAATGGAATAAAACACTTTTGCTGTGGGTCCTCCATTGAGGATGACGACATCTAAATGTGCAATACATTCATATTTTTCACTATGCTGATAAATTCAAGAGATATTTCTCAAATGCACTACTTAGAGGATAAATTTGGATTACAGGATGAATTTGTGAGTGCCAGTTAATGGTTGCTTGTGGCATGTGTGACCTATGTTGTGAAAAATGAATATGAACACAACCATGTCACAAGATAAGATTAATTGACGAGCCATGACGGGAAGAAATATGGCGGATCACATCATAAAGCATGGCAGAGAAAAAATACAACACACTGTATCAGTTCTGGATTAAATTTTTTTAAACATTTCTTTAGGTCTAATGGATTTGAAATTAATATTTTTGATTATCCAAATGGATAAATAATATTCAAATTGTGCACTATAAAAAAATCTAAATAATAATTATAATATCTTTTTCTACAATTATGTACAGAATGAAAATGACAAAAAAGAAAGGGATGGATGCAGGACGAATGGAGATCAAGGTTACCCCATTTTCCAGAGGGAATAACGGGAAAACAATGGCGGGATGGAGACGGAGTGATGGAGGAGAGAGAGGGAGGAACAAATTACCTGCAGAAGAATCTCTCCTTGTATATCTGGGTAGAGTGAGCCCCTCCTATTCCAATATAGTCAGAGCGAAACCACCATCAGCAAATCCCGGTCAGGATGAAACAACACCAGACACATTCATTCCCATCACACACAAGCTCTGTGTCGTGATGGCTGCTCGGCACCCTGTTCTAGTCCACGGCGTCTTGTCTAAGCCAGCCGAGGCGCCAAGTGTTGTTTTCTGATCATTAAGCAGCAGCCGTCCTCTCCTGTTCCACGGAGCCTGCGCATTGCTACGGCAACTGACGGAATCATCCTCCTTGCCGCCCCTCCCCCTTCTGCTCCTCTCCTCATGCACCTCACTCTCTCCGCCCCCTACCCCTCCCGCTCCCTTTCTCTCTATCTGCCCTAAGCCAAATCCCTCCATATTCATGAGGAAAGGAAAAAAACTGAGAAGCTGTAGTGGGGCTTTATTCACACCTTGAACTCGCTTGTCACTGGACACATCAGGGGTCTCTTGGCAGCTTCCCCTTTCTCATTACCCCTCAAAGCACGCTCAAGAGATTTTCAATGAGAAAGCCGTGCTAACAACATGCACGCCGGCTCCTTACTGTCAGTCATTCCTATTATTAGGTTAAAGCTAGAAATGTGGCAAGATAGCGTATGTAGCGTAGAAATGTAGCACAGTGCCGACCAAAAGTCTGAGAGCACTGCTGAAAATGCTTCTATATTGTATTTTTTATAATTTAATAATTGTTTTACAAATTATATTATTAGTTTAACTATTTAAGTGAAAAGTTCAAATTAACATACTGTCAAATGTCACTAATTTTGATATTAGATTTCTGTCATGACAACTCTTTGGCATGGTAATGGATATAACAGTGTTGATATGTTTGGAATAGATCTGCTATGCTGCTGCTGCTGTTGGTTATTGCTGCTGCAGAGCAAGTATGGGACTTGCTACTGCTAATACACACACAGCTGCTGTGAACAAGTAAGACATGCTGCTGCTGTATAAAATAGCATACATGAATTACCCCTAGTAGCAGACCTATACAGGTGGAGCTGGGGAAGGTGGAGGGTTTCTGAAATCGTGCTGCAACAACTACAGCAAATGCTGACAAAGTATTTGAAGGTTGAGCAGCAAGCTCATTGGCTACTGATACAGCTGGAACCAATCAGCTGTGCCCTAAAGAGAATGATGTGATAGCATGCAGATTGAGTTAAGGACATATCAGCCTGCGCCACCTAGAGTTTCATGACAGAACTTTGCATTAGTGACAGAATTGTAAAGGTTTTTTATTGATTTTAAGTCAACATTTCTTTGTTTAAATAAGAATGTGCATTATATCATTTTGAGTGTTTAATTGTGCACAAATTTGCTTGTAACAATTGAAATAATATATTTTAGTTTTTAGTGTTTTATTTGTAATTTATTTCAACAAAATAGTGTAACATTTTAATAATCTGCAATTTATCAATTATCAAACATAACATGAAAATAATTATTGACATCTGTATTGGCCTATTTTAGAGTTTTTCTCTTTGTTTGTCCATTTAACATGCTCGTTTCCCTTCATTTTAGATTTAGATTACCTCTGCCATCATCTACCACTCTTTTAAAGTTAATATTTAAAAACACTAATAACTTAATAGCACTTTTAATTGTAATCTTTAGCAAATCTCAAAATGAGTATCCATGTTTAAAGGTGATAGAGAGGATTTTTTCGTCGACTGAGAATCCAAAGACTGTTACTGAGTTTTTGAAATGAGTGCATGCGTAAGAACAGCCCCCCCTCCTTCACAGCTCATTTCAAAGGAACGCCTCCCAAAATTCGTGCACGAGTATTGGAACACGAGTGTTTACCACCGGCATTCGCTGTGTCGTGTTTTTTGGATTCATTATGTCGGACTCACCGCAGGTAACTTTAATAATCTGCAGTTGTTATTCCTGTCTCCTGACAAAAACATTGCATGCAGCGCCTGTGGAGTGTGGAAAGTTACTGGAGCAAGCAGCCGCTCTCATCTCTCACAAGGAACGTCACGGCAGTGATTGACAAGCCAGAGGGCCAATCGTTTAGGCGATGATCGCGTAAACGATTGGCTGATGTTTTTAAGGCCCTACCTCGTGCACAGATGATGTATATTAATATTATTACTTTCAGTGCACCTAATAAATAGTCTTTTATCAGTTAGTAAAGACAGTTTCAAGTAATTTTGCAAAAATGTATAAAAACAAAACATCCTCTTTAGCACCTTTAAATGTACATTATGATACCCAAATTTGCTTGTTGCAGTCAAAATAAAAAAAAATTCTTTTTAGTTTTTCCTTTTGTAATTTATATTTTGTAAAATAGTGTAGAATTTTAATAATCTGACATTTATCAGTTATCAAACATAATATGTAAACAATTGTCTGTATTGTCCTGAATTTAATTGATGCATCCCTAGATTTAGACTTCTCAGAATTCTAAAACTTTCCATTTCCTGGTTATATTAGATATTTATTCTCAGAATATCAGTGTCTCAGACTTTTAGACCCCAAGATATGTCTGACTCTGTAGGCCATCCAGAGTCAGAGAGACACAGAAATGCAGCAGAGACAAAGACTGTGGCTTATAGGAACTGATGGGGCATAAAGAGCCAGTTTAGTTTGGTCATTGTATTGCCCACCCGCCCTCTACGACACACATACCCACACCTCCTATGTGTAATGCCACTCTCTCCCTGCTGCCCTTAATCCTTCACGGCTCTTAATCTGCGTCTCAGCCTTTAAAAAGACCCATGCAGTTAAGAGACGCTATCCTACACGCATGTGTCTGCATGCATACAAGCTGCTCAAAATTGGCTTGCCATATTCCAAGGATTAGCATCTGATTTTGTGGATTACAGACAATGCTTTCACAGTTTCGAGCAGATGACTGTGGGAAACAACAAGAGTGTGGCACACGCGGCATTAATAGAGCTTAGACATCACAGGATGTCCAGTCCCTATATAGTAAAGCTTCCTGTCCATGTGGTCAGATTTACTCAGAAATGCATTTCTGTGCTTGAAGCATGCTGCGTGACTGAAATACAAATGCAAGTATACTTGCATTATACTGCAATAATGGCTGCTTGAAAATTGTTAATTCAAGCATTATTTAATATATTATATTTGTTACAGTTTGGTTCGTTTGTTGGCTGTATGCATGTGGCATTGCTTTGTCTAACAGACTTCAAACCATGTGAGTCCATTAATGGTTAATAAGAAGGAGGAGAGAGCAAAAAGTAACAGTAGTGGGTCTTTATGAAGGGGGAGGAATATTCTGCAAAGCTCAAAGACAAATATGACATCATCTCCTATGGGAGTGTCAATCATTGTCTAATGTATTCAGTAACTACAAAACACTTAGATCATAAAACAGCCAATTTTTATCATCAAAGCGGCATTGTTTCGATGCAAAAAATCCTTCAAATCATCATTCGAAGCCCTTTCTACTTGCCAAACCAGTCTTTACAAAAACCCTCATACTTTATTTAAAAAATAAAGTCACAGATTATCTAATTCCTCATGTCAAAAGTTCACTTTCCATCCTTATTACATTATCAGCTATAAAATTTGATGAGATGATAAAAAAAATGAAACACACGCAATGACCTGATTTCCTGTGCAAGACTCCCCCTGCTCACACAGACGCAACTCTCCTCCACAATACAGTCAAAAGATTTGGAATGACGGAGGCCCCATCGCCATGGTAACCGGGTTTGTGCAGCTGAGCATTGCGTTTGGAGCTGTTGCTGTGGTTATTGGTGGAGGATTGGAACTGGCCCATTAGCTCCACGCCTCCAAACACCGAAGGCCTAATAGGTCTGAATGACGTGGCCGCTGAAATTAACGAGCTAAGATGTTGTTTCAGCTGGCATTTAATATTTATGCAGTGACAGCAAGTTACTGTATGCTACCCAGTTCTTTTTTTAGAGCAAGACAGTAGTTTTTCTGGCGACTGTCACCTTTGAAAAAAAAAATAATAATAAAAAATCAGTAAACTAAACTAAATTAAATTTCCATTGAAATGTTTATGCATAAAAAATTCAATTTATTCTATTAAAATTTGATGATTTTAATATCATTGTTATTATTAGTAGAAATAGCAATTGCAACAATAACTAAATTATTTTTATTATTTATTTATTGGTATTATTTAGTGCTGTCAAATCGATTAATCGCATCTAACATAAAACTTTGTAAATGTGTGTGTGTGTGTGTATAGAGTGTCATTTATTAGGCTATACAGTCAAACCAAAAATTATTCAGACATATTTGATATATTTTTACTAGTGGATGCAAGACACTATAGTTCATTTATGTAAGTGAGGATAGCAAAATAAAGTAAACTGACACATATTATACCCAAAAATTGTTCATACAGTGTATTACCAGTAAAAGTGATAAAAATTTGGGACCAAAAATTCTTCAGACACTTTGACCTGACCATGTTTTGCTTAAGTGTTATCTGACATAATTAAGATGATTTTTTTCTGACAGTTTAACTGAGATCATGTCATTTTTTAAGCAATAGTGAATAAACTGTATTAATGAATGAAATGTTCAAGGTGTCTGAATAAATTTTGGTTTGACTGTATAAATAAATATATATTTCAAACTAATCAATTTGACTGCAATAGTATTACTATTTCAACCAGTACCTTATTTATTACTTATTTTTTTAGAAATCAGATAGAATTTTCTTTAATGAAAAGTGATTTTATTGCTTAGAAGGAACAAAACAGCCTCCCTGAGGAATACGTCCCCTGCACAGCTACTCTATATATTGTGTGACAGATTCAGTTCAAGATTTAAACACAAAGCCTTGTTATTTCTCCTCAGGCCTCATTAGTGTGTATGGGCTTGAATTCTGCAGATGTAGAGAAAGAGGACTTCAGCTATGATCAATACTCACCCTGGTTTCTCTTCTCAGCTTCAGAATTCACTTGGAAAATACAGCTGTCAGCACCACAGCCTGACGATCAATAACAACATCTCCTCAAAGCCAGAGAACTACACACACTGTTGAAAACTCATCGGCTAGAGTATCTGCCTTTATACTTGTCCGTCTCAAACTATTTACAGTAAGTGATTAATAAAACAGCTTTTTCCTGAATAAAGCTGAATATCTCTTATGCTCATCAAAAAGCTGTCAATCTAAAATATATTAAAAACAATAATATTAAATTTTATTACAATTTAAAATAACTGTTTTCTACTTGAATTGATTTTACAATGTAATATATTCCAGTCCTGTGATGGCAAAGCTGAATTTTCACAAGCCATTACTTAAGGGTTAGTTCACCCAAAAATGAAAATTCTGTCATTTATTACTTACCCTCATGCAGTTCCACACCCGTAAGACCTTCATTAATCTTCAGAACACAAATTAAGATATTTTAGCTGAAATCCGATAGCTCCGTGAGGCCTTCATAGGGAGCAATGGACATTTCCTCTCTCAAGATCCATAAAGGTACTAAAAACATATTTAAATCAGTTCATGTGAGTACAGTGGTTCAATATTAATATTATAAAGTGACGAGAATATTTTTGGAGCGCCAAAAAAAACGACTTATTTAGTGATGGCCGATTTCAAAACAATGCTTCATGAAGCATCGGAGCATAAATGAATCAGTGTATCGAATCATGATTCAGATCGCGTGTCAAACTGCCAACGGCTGAAATCACGTGACTTTGGCGCTCCAAACAGCAGATTCGATACACTGATTCATCTCTGCTCCGATGCTTCCTGAAGCATTGTTTTGAAATCGGCCATCACTAAATAAGTCGTTATTTAGTTTATTTTTTGGCGCTCCAAATATATTCTCGTCTATTTATAACATTAATATTGAACCACTGTACTCACATGAACCGATTTAAATATGTTTTTAGTACCTTTATGGATCTTGAGAGAGGAAATGTCCATTGCTCCCTATGGAGGCCTCACAGAGCTATCAGATCTCATCTAAAATATCTTGTGTTCTGAAGATTAACGAAGGTATTACGGGTGTGGAACGGCATGAGGGTGAGTAATAAATGACAGAATTTTCATTTTTGGGTGAACTAACCCTTTAAGTCTTCAGAGTCAAATGATCCTTCAGAAATCATAACATGCTAATTTGGTGCTTAAGAAACATTTCTAATCAGTTTTGGAAACAGTTGTGCTGCTTTTAACTATTTTTATGGAACTCATAATACACTGATTAATATAAAATATACAAATATACGTTTTAATGCTTTTCTCATCAAAATGGCTATTAAGTGCTGACAAGGCAAATTAGTCTAGTCTGCCCTCTAGGGGTTGACAGATTTTAAGCATTTTACCACGCAAATCAAATTGTTTTGGAAAAAGATATCAAATAAGACAGACTTTTATGAAATAAAAGTAAAAGATACTTCAGGGACCACATCGGTCTTCTCATTTTTAAGACAGATTCAAGCTCCTTTCTCTCTTTTAATAGTCATTTACATAATATAGGCCTTGTGGGTTTGTATCTAATGAGAAGGATTCATTTTCCCCTTAACATGAAGAGAAAACTGCAACATTATGTAAATAAGACAATAAGACAGTTTCATTTTACACACCTTATTTTCCCAAACTGAGTTCCATTGCTGGTGAAATGAGGACACGCAACACACTGGAAGTTTCTATGAGGGAAAAGATGAGCTTTTTTTTTTTTTTTTTTTTTTTTTTAATCTGAGGAATCAGAGTAAAAACAAATGTCATAGCACAAGTACTGAAAGAGCAGTTAGATCATGTGTGTGTTCTGCACCCTGTTTGACATTAGCACAGTTCTAGAATCTTCTAGAATCCCTTTTGTAAACTCTGCTAGTACCTTAGAGTGATTTCTAAATCATATAGAGTTAATTTCAAAATCATATACTTACAATTCTGTAAATATATACTGTACATACATAATATTAATATAGAAATATGGTTATCTAATGCCGTTTTAAGCAGCACTTTTTTGCACAATGATAAATGTAAAGAAAGTTAGGAAACAATTAATTCTTGGTTCCTTCTATGTTTTGAAAGGATACACAGTGCTAATTTGTTAAATCATATACGTGAAGTCAGTAAACACAGTCTGGCACATAGAGCCATGAGTATTCTGCAAAGAGATGCGTTAGATCTGTGAAATAGACAGCAGAAATATCACTTACACATCAAAACATGAGCTTAGCCCTCTGTGAAAGGCCTCGTCATGTTTTACTAGTTTGACACCAAAAGCAAGGGTTCCTTTACATGCCATGTTAAAAAAAGGCATTTTTAGCAAAGAATATTCGGAATAGCTTAGTGTGCGATCAGTATGTCATGATCATTTTTAACATAACACAGATCTAGATCTCAGTTAATGTTCATTCCCTGACACGAGGACCTTTTTTGTTTACTTAAGTGAATGAAAGTACTAACAAAAGCCCAATTTTGTGAAATTGCAGTCTCAGAGAAGGCAGCTCATCATGAGATGATTCATCCTGATTTTTCGGACGGAATAAACACCCCCTCGGTCCTAACATGACAAGAAACAGTCACAATAATGAGAGCCACTAACAAAGCACTGCTCTGAAAGGAAGTTATAATAGACCTTAGTCATATTAGACGCCATATTAAATTTAACAAGGATGAAAACAAGGCTGTGAGCGATAGATGTACAGTCTTTATACACTTGCACACACTGTATAAAAGGTCCTAGATCATGTCATTTTAACAACAACTAACACCTTTTAAAACAGTTTTATGGAGTTTTTGTCTACTGAATTTTTTTTCGGAAAAAAATTTTTTGTTCGCCGAAAAATCGGATTGTTGTTAAACAGTTTAACTCACTGTAATTCTATCCCTCACAGCCTTGTTTTCATTTCTGTCAAAAATTAAATATGGTGCTACCTTGATTGAGGTCTTAATGGCCTGCGGTCTCAAAATGGGGGTGCAATCACTTCCAGGACACGCCAAGTGTTGATGCTTCCGCTTTTCATCCTGATCACACTTTATCAGCATTTGCTAAGTTGCACTGTTATGGTCAAAGTTTTCGAAGATTTTAGGTTATATTGTGGTTAGTAAAAGATAAGAGCTATGACATGTAATATGAGAGTCGATCTCCAGTGTTGGTAAAAATGAGAACAAAAATAAGACATTAATGCCTCCTAAATTCAAGAACATTAAACGTCAAAACAGCCTGTGACAACTTAGTAACACTTTAAAATATGGTTGTTCAATAGTTAACCTTATTGTAAAGTGTTGACCAAAAACTTCAACCAACATCAAACATTTTGGTTTCCCATAACTAAACCTCAACAGCAATAATACTGAATTCAAATTCATTTTTTTTCTACAATTAAAAACATGGCAAGGAGCTTGTTAAAGTATCATGATGTCAATACAAACCAACAGACCTTAAAATGAAAATAAAATTAAGGTGCATTTCAGTTCAGCTACATACTTGTAGGGAAATTAATTTGGTTTGTTAGTTGAATCTAAACAGAAATGTGTGATTATTTTGAAGCTGATATGGAGGTTCCTCCTGAGACACTGAAATCACATTGGCAAGAACCCTGAAGTGCTTATAATTTATCTTCGGGAATGGCAACAAAAAGTAAAAAGGCATGTATCGGTAAGCATACTGTATATATATAAAAAAAAAATTTAAAAAAAATAAAATCACAAAAAATATGAATTAGTTAAATACCATTTCATTAGAAAACAGAAGTTGAACACTGTATGCAATGTGTATGTTATGAAAGAAAAAATCTACAATAACAAAACATTCAATACAGATTTTAAAAAAGGCTGTAAGTGGAACATAGAGTGTGGAATGTGTTTGTGTTGTCTAGATGGACTGCTGAAATGTTTCAATTACATATACAATCAGTAAATCAATTAATTCCAGGGTGGCGAACAAAAAGTAAACTATCTCAGAGGAACCGCCAGCAAGAATTTGTAAATATCAAATCATGGTTTTTGGAATCAGTGTTTTTGCTTTTCACATTCATCCCTTTTTTAAAAGCTACTTAAGAACTTGTTGATCATAAACTGTAATGTTTAGGAATGTGAAATCTCATGTTTACGTTGCTTAATCTATTTTGGGAGCACGCGCCTTCTTTAAATCCATACACACACACTCTCTCTCTCTCTAACACATACACACATGAGATGATGAGCTGACATGGTTGGGTTTAGTTGCTGTCCTCTTTAGCTTGAGAGAGTGCTTTCTCTGAGCTTGCCGAGCCCTCGAAGCGCTGGGAGGCGATGGCAGCCTGATGGGACATGCTCTTCCTCACAATGTCTCCCTTCCTCCATAGTGTAATCTCCTATGAATCCACAAAGGATGATAAATAAATAATACACAAAATAAATAATGTTTTGAACAATTAATAGTGACCATTTCACCATTGCTAGGGAAACCATATGAATCCTTAAACACAAAATGCAGTTAAACATGATCTGTCAAACTTGTGTTTTCAATTTTTTAAATGAGTTTAATTTTATTTAACTCCAACCTGTTGTTTGAAGTAACGTCGCTCTTCTTCATCAATGAGTACGAGATTCAGGTAATAACGAACAGAGAATTTTTTATTAATGTCCCTCATGGTGGGCGTCATCTCGTACCCGGCCAGAAAAAGACGGATGGGGATGGATTCACCTAAAGCCAGTAAAGATGCATTTCAAATTCAGTGTCTTTCATTTCAACATGAGTCAGTTGTAAATGAGTTTCACATTTAAAAGGTGCAGCAAGCGGTTTCTGAGAAACACTGTTGATATTTGAAATCAACCCAAACAAACCCAGCCCTCCCTTAATTGCTCTGCCCCCAAATGCACAATCAAGCAATGCAAGAGTGGATGTCTATTCATCACAGATGAAGCGAAGCAAAATAACAAACAACAAGGAAAAAAATAAAAAAATAAATAAATTAACAGTGCAGAAGAGTATATACAAGCAAGAGAGTTGGTTGTTAGTTGCCAGCAGCACACCAGCTCCAGACAAACAATGACACTCAAAACCATCCTGCTACTATAACTAACATTACAACCGCATATTTTGGTTTTGTGAAACATAGCAAAACCAATGTTACTCACGTATATCCTTTTTCAAGCCTTCCTGCTTTGGTCTATCCAGCAATGGAAAGCTTTTCTAAAATTAATGCAGATTCTAAAGCTCTTGCCTGATCATAATCCTTGTTTTCCAGTGATATTCCTCTGACCTTTTCTCTTTTGTAATATCTCTCAGTCATCTCTCTTTCTACAATCTTTCTTCGAATCTCCCTCTTGCTCACTCTCTCTCCTTCTCCATCATGAGTGTATACACCCCTTATTGCTGATTGGCTACAAGTGTGTTTCAACACCGTTTCTCAGGAATCGCTTACTGCATTTATTATCTTTATAAATGTGAATGACCATCAGGAAGTTCACTCAAAAAATACTTATCAAATACTTTACTCACTCTCAAGCCATCCTAGGTGTATATGGCTTTCTCCTTTCAGTCGAACACAATCAGAGTTATATTAAATAATGTCCTTGCTCTTCTCAGCTTTGTAATGGCATTGAATAGTTCCTGAGTTTTTTGAGGCTTTAAAAAAACGTATCCATCCATCATAAGAGTAATCCATACGACTCCAGCAGTTTAAAGGGATAGTTGACCCAAAAATGAAAATTCTGTCATCATTTACTCATCCTCAAGTTGTTCCAAACCTGTATAAATTTCTTTGTGTGCACTGACTTCCATAGTATAATCCTATGGAAGTCAATGGTGCCCCACAACTGTTTAGTTACAAACATTCTTCAAAATATCTTCCTTTGTGTTCAGCAGAACAAAGAAATGTATACAGGTTTGGAACAACTTGAGGGGGAGTAAATGATGACAGAATATTCATTTTTGGGTCAACTATCCCTTTAATAAATGCCTTCTAAAGTGAAGCAATGGGTTTTTGTAAGAAAAATATCAATATTTAAAACTTTCTAAACTATAATCACTGGCTTCCGGCACTGGCCATAAGCGTGTTAACGAGAGAGTCAAGATCTGGCAGAAGGGTGACTTCTGACCCGAAGTCTGAAAGGGTTAGTTCACCCAAAAATGAAAATTATGTCATTAATGACACACCCTCATGTCGTTCCAAACCCGTAAGACCTCGGTTCATCTTCGGAACACAGTTTAAGATATTTTAGATTTAGTCCGAGAGCTTTCTGTCCCTCCATTGAAAATGTATGTACGGTATACTATATGTCCAGAAAGGTAATAAAAACATCATCAGAGTAGTCCATGTGACATCAGTGGGTTAGTTAGAAGTTTTTGAAGCATCGAAAATACATTTTGGTCCAAAAATTAAAAAAAAATATGACTTTATTCAGCATTGTATTCTCTTCCAGAATCCTTTCCATTAAATTGATTCCATTGAATTGATTCCATTGAATCCTTTCATCTGTCAGCGTTGGTAATGCAATTTTACTTCGTTGTTTTTGGCGATTAGGACATCCGCGACATGCACACTTACGCACCATTTTAAAAAATATAGCAATACCAAAATACAAACAATGTAGAATAGCTTGAATACAGCGTGCGTCTCCCTCAGACTGTAAACGAAGCTCGGGCGCACCGGATAACACGTCAGCAGCGTCACTGCAGAGTCGTGAACCCGGACTGACAACAGACCCGGAAGAGAAGACAATGCTGAATAAAGTCGTAGTTTTTGTTATTTTTGGACCAAAATGTATTTTCGATGCTTCAAAAAATTCTAACTAACCCACTGATGTCATATGGACTACTTTGATGATGTTTTTATTAACTTTCTGGACATGGATAGTATACTGTACATACATTTTCAATGGAGGGACAGAAAGCTCTCGGACTAAATCTAAAATATCTTAAACTGTGTTCCAAAGATGAACGGAGGTCTTACGGGTTTGGAACGACATGAGGGTGAGTCATTAATGACAGAATTTTCATTTTTGGGTGAATTAACCCTTGAAGCAGGAGTAGCGTAAGCTTAGGTAATAGACGCCTCTTGCGAAAACCACTCATGAACGCGCATATGGCCGTTGCCAGAAGCCCATGATTATAGTTTAGAAAGTTTTGAATATGGATAATTTTCTTACAAAAACCCATAACTTCGCTTCAGAGGGTATTTATTAACCTACTGGAATCATACGGATTACTTTTAAGATGGATTGATGCCATTTTTGGAGCTTTAGCCAGGATATTTTTTAAATTAACTCCAAATGTGTTCGGCTGAAAGAAGAAAGTCATATACACCTACAGTAGGATGGTTTGAAGGTGAGTAAATTATGGGATAATTTTCATTTTTAGATGATCTATTCTTTTACGAATTGTTTCATACCTCGGACAGGTGCTCCATCCATAATCTCGTATTTTGCAATGGTGTCATTTTCGTGGTACACATTTGGCCCTGTCCCTGTTGTCTCCCGTTTAATAATATCAATTTCCATGTGTTTGATCTTAATTCGCACCAATAGGAAATAGATCTTCCCCACAATCACATCTTTCAGATGATACCTGCCATTTTCAAGATTTTTAGGAGGAAAAAAAAAGTGCAAACAATATATCAGTAGGTGACAAATATAAATTTTATTGAACTATTTTAACATTTACAAATAATCTAAGCTATAAAAACCTCCCATCCTCTGGTTGTATTTCAGACTTACTTGGACTTGTTGTACTCAAACTCAATGTGAAGACAGTCCTCAATTCCCACTTCCATCTTTATGGAGGAGTTGAGTTCTGGATAAGTGCTGAGTGTGTGCACTACGATGTCCATCTCTTTGCAGATGTCATTCAGTCTCCTGCTGATGGTTGCCCTCAGGAAATAGCTGAGGGAAAAAATGACAGTTTATAATAAAAATCATTTAGATTTTTTTTTTAAGAAAATCTATCAAATAAATGTACAACATATTGTTTAAGCTCATATACACAATCTTTACTGAACTACACAATGACAGGAATACATACCGCAGTTTTACATTCTGGCCTGTGTAGGACTCGTACGGTTTCTCCACGTGTGTGAACTCAAAATCAAAGGTCTGAGATTGAGCCATTTCTCCAGGCCGGGCTAAATCCTTTACCAGAGAGACAAACTCATGGTGGTTTCCTCTGTCATAGTACAATTCTACAAGGAAAATGAACAAGCCACAGGAGAGAAAATGTGATTTCTTAATAAATTTGCATATTTTGTTTGTGTATTCTGTTTTATTCTTGTTAGGTTTGCCAGATTTGGAACAACATGAGGGTGAGCAACTTTTTGGGTGAATTACCCCTTTAAAATGCAATAAATATCAGGATGTATAAAAATCACCTCAGGGAAAACATTTGACTTTATTTTCACACAAGTTTCTTAGTATTACTTGGTGATGCTTCAAGGGTATATACTATAAGGCTTTAACTTAGAACAAGCATGTTTAAGGGATACTGTTCGTTACTGAAAATAAAAACAGGATTCACAGCTTGTCGTGAGCGTCCAGAGGTGTGGTTCCATACCGCCTTTTTACTAGAGATAGGAAGTCGACTCACTTCGAAGAATCGGTTCTTTTGAACAATTCATTTCAAAGAACAGGTTAAAAAACAACTCGGTGATTCTTTTATATGTAGCACATATTTTGGTGATTATGGGTTTTATTAATAAGGGTGTTTCTTTATTTTTATGTAACGAAAAACGTCCATTTCAGTTTGTTGAAATCATGATTCAGCTAATATAGTGCTATTTATTTAGAACCTAAATATAATTTGCAAATACATTCAATAATACTAAATTGAATTTACATTTTCTTAGCAGTAAAGTGTTACTGCTATTTATTTAAACCATTTATTTGTAACATTTCTGCTTTTCAGCTATTAAAAATCAACTTTTCGCCTCATCGGTTCTCGGTTATTTACGGAAAATGGTTCATGGATCAACAGGTCGGTGAATCGTTGGATAAATGTGGAATAGCGTATTAGTGTTTGATCCTACTTTTTCTTGCAATTATAAAGATATCGAGAAACGTTCGGAGCGATTTCAGAACGATTGGATCCGAATCTTGAAGGAATCATTAAGACCGATTCTGTGAATCGGTTCGTTCGATTCACTGACAATATCCAACTCGAAAGAACGATTCGATAACGAATCGCTAATGTGTCATGTGTCACGAGACTAGGTTTTTGTAATTTGACACTTCAGCATTTGTAATGCTTCAGTTGGAGACCCTTTAATGAAACTTGCATTTCAAAATAAATTTGCCCGTGACACATGCAAACAAACACAGATGTAAATCTTGTATTGAGCGGTCACATTACAGCACATACGTAACCAAGCATCGCTCGTTCATATTACGTTGTACTTACCAATTTGCCCGATAAATTCTATTTTGATCCCTTGATGCTCGAGCCGCTTCCCTGGGTTTTTCAGGGTTACGTTGACTTTCCCAGAGACTGTCTCCCCGTCGTAAAACAGAAAGTATTTGTCTTTTTTCCCGTCCTCTGTTTTGTGCTCGGCCTTTTTTCTCGTCTCTGCATCATTTAAAACTATGTCAATTTCAGCACTTTGTCCAAAACTGAAGAAGCTCATCCCGACACCTTGTGCTGGACTGGAATCCTTTTGTATTCTAACACCTGGTCCAATTCCACATCAATACAATTGCGTCTTCTTCACAAGCTAGCTGCTTTATCTTCTGCAATGCATGTACGTTTATAATAGACTGTTTATGATTAAATTGAGCTAATTCTTCATATGGCTCTTGTATTAATACCTGCGGAGGATTTTCAGCAATGTACAAACACACAAGCTTCAGAAATGATTTTACTTCCGGGATAGTCCACGTAAATATTTTTTTCAAAATAAAAGTCTTATAGAAATTGAAATCAAATGCAATAAATCGAATTTAATTTATCAAAGGGTAATTGTACGTATTATTAATTGAGGATGTAAATGATTTTAATAATGTGCACACAAAATGTTATTTAATAACTTAAACATTGGACACTATTAGCTGATGAGGTGGTTAAACCATTAGGAAAATGTGATATTAAAATGAACTATTATTCTCACTTGAGAGTGAAACCGTGTGTTTGAAAATGCTGACAAAATTGTCTTAATTTAAAAACTGTAATGATGCACCTCGCTCAAAAACTCGGTGTCACTTCCATGTTGAAATGTCTCCCTCTAGTGAGTAACTTTGACAGCACAACTCTATACACACACACACACAGGTTTGTTTTTGTGAATTGTGGGGCCATTCCATAGACGTAATGGTTTTTATACTGTACAAACCTTTTCTATCACCCTACACCAACCCTACCCCTAAACCTACCCATCACAGAAAACTGCACATTTTTACTTTCTCAAAAAACTCGTTCTGTATGATTTATAAGCCTTTTGAAAAATGGGGACATGGTGTAATGTCCTCATAAGTCACCCTCTTCTTGTAATACCTATGTCATACCCATGTCATTATACACATTTGTGTCCTGATATGTCACAAAAACATGCACACACACACACACACACACACACACACACACACACACACACACCAGGTCAATGATTTTTTTCTATCCCTTTACCCAACCCCTACTCCTAACCCATCACAGAAACATGTGCACATCACTAGATTTAATTTAAAAAAAACTATTTTTGCTGATTTATAAGCCTTTTAAAATAGTGAGGACCAGTCAATGTCCTCACTGGGTTGTGAAAGTATTTTACAATATAAGGACATTTGGTTCTCACAAGTATAGTCAAAACAAGTACACACACACACACACACACACACACACACACACACTTTGACTTTGCCACACACGTATGCTTTGTTGAAAACATAAAGCATCTTAGTGCAAATTTAGGAAACCAAGTCCAACAAGATACAGTGTATATAGACTATTTGACAGGCGGATAAGTGCCAAATGGTTTGTAAATCTCAGTGCACTCAGCCCTTTTAAATCTTGAGGAAAGGACCGTTTTTAAAGCCTATTAACAAAATATATAAACTGGTGATTATTTGATATTAGACAACTAAAAAGTTGAATGGAAAGCTAAACTGTGTGGTCAAATTCTTTCATGGCAGACATAATCCTCAGTAAATCCCGTTTAACTTAAATATAGGGAAAGCCATCTTAACATTTATCTTCTTTAAAACTAATACCTATTTTTGTTAGTAGTAGGCTACATATTTCAATTTCCAATTATATCAGTTTCCCTAACAACTATTCGGTATTATTCCGATATCTATTCAGTTAGTCACAAGTACTTATTTATTTGATAAGTTGTTCCTTTGCCGATAATGACAAGTAGCCTAACTGTCCCACTGTTACTGTAATAAATTGCAAATTTTTGCCATTGAATCATATGGGGATCTTTTGCTCAGATACCAGACTAGTCAAATAAGTACATTTAATGAACATAGGCTATAGTTAGCCTACTAGTGAAATTGAAAATAGACACTGTCGCTATTGAATTCCTCGTAATTAAAGTAACATAAAATAGATACTACTTTGTAAAAACAGCCTGCCATAAGGATAAACTGGAGTAGCGTGAATTATGCAAACGTAATCTCTGTTTACCTTTTGAATACGCGCTTGCGATTGGCTGACGCGGCTCTCACTCCCGCTGTGGGCGTGGCCAACTCACTCTACTCTAAAACGCGCTGCTCCCTGAAAGCGCTTCATAACAGTCATTTCATTTAAATCAGCGCTAGGCATGGTACGAGTCATTACACATCGTTGAGTTGTAAAGTGCTGGGCTTCATTGTCAGGCAGATCTGATCATGTGCGACTGTTAGTGTTAGCAAACTAGACAACATCTCCACTGCACTTATCATCTGTTTAAGGACAGTCAGTTGACTTTGATTTTGTGATGGCAGAAGCGCAGCAACAGCTGGTTGACATCGACCCGGATTTCGAGCCTCTCTCCCGGCCGCGCTCATGCACCTGGCCGCTGCACCGACCGGAATTCAGCGAGCCGGGGAGCTCGAACACGTCCTCCCCGGCACCGTCCGTAAAGCCGGAGCAAGGTATCGTGGACTTTATCAACAGCCTAAGTTTACTAGAGGAGACCGAGGACTACCAGGAGGAGAAACGCCTTTTGAACGACTTCCACTGCCAGGACAACTGCGTTCATCCCCAGCAACAGCATCCTCAGCAGTCGAATCCCCAGCTGACGCACCCGCAACAGGTGCCGCCGCTCCCCACCCCTGCCAGCAGCACCAGTCCTGCAGCGGCCCAGAGGAAGAGCAGCTCGTCTCGTAGGAACGCGTGGGGGAATATGTCATACGCTGATCTCATCACCAAGGCGATCGAGAGCTCCCCTGAGAAGCGGCTCACCCTGTCTCAGATCTACGAGTGGATGGTGAAGAGCGTGCCTTACTTCAAAGATAAGGGCGACAGCAACAGCTCAGCCGGCTGGAAGGTAATGGCTCTCCAAGGCCAAGCAGAAGTGTGATTAAAAGTAGCATTAGAAGCTCATATGTGCATAAGTACAGAATAATGCACAAGATTTAAACACACTCACATTTATAAAAGTATTTATGCACACTGAAAGCATCCTTTTGATGTGAAGTGTTCATGAAAGCATTTTTTTTATTATTATAAGATCAACTCAAAACCATTTAAAGCACTTTGGAAAAATAAGGTGTGTTTCAATTTATTGTTTATCATTTCAAGTATAGGCCTAAATCTAACAAAATCAAGAAACACGATTTTTTTTATTTAACGCTATTTAATTTTGGCAGTGTCTATTTCAATCTACTTGTGCAATTGTTATTTCTACCTGACTTGAAATCATTTTTGTTGGTAACCTAATGTAGTCAAGTTCAGACCCAGCTTTACAGGGGGTCCTGGGTAGGCCTGGCCAAAATAACCATGTGCTGGCCCACCTTATATCTTAGAGCCTAAATTGGTGAACTTAATTCAGTTCAATCTCATTGACTTGACTGATGTTTTTTGACTAGCTAATTTAAGTGTTACCACATGAAGTACGTGTTTAGGTTACTTTTTTTTTCAAATGTAGGCTTTTTCAAATGTTTCGCATAGTATATGACAGTCACAATTAGCCCGCAAATGCGTAGTTGTGGATTCCCTCTCAGAGCAAATGAATGACGTGCGGTTTGTTATGGAATTTGTGGCTCGAAAGAGCTCACAGTGTTCAGAAGAATGCATAACATCCCATTATCAGCAGTGTGTTTGGTGATGCCAGTTCTGTTTAATCGTTGTTTAATTTCCTTGACAAAAGAGCTTGTGGTTTGTCTTTCTGACGTACAAAGAGGGTTAAATGACGGATCTTACAAATCGCACCCTCTCATGTTAAAAAAAAAAAATTTTTTACCCCGTATGACCTTTTTTGTTGTTTTTGTGAAACACAAATGTAGAAAATTAGTTTTTAATGTTGGTACTGAAGCTTATAAGCTTCAAAAAGAATGCAAAACCACTATTAAAAACTATTGTAAACATGAAAAGAGCGACCATTAAAGTCTTTAAAGTTTCTACTTTTTGTGAGTAAATAATGACATATTCTGTTTTGGGTGAACTACCCCTTTAATTTTCAAACCAGTGTAATTTATCTAGTAATGTGAGGGACTGTGGTCATTTTCATTGGTTTTAGTCATGTGACCTGTTGTACTAGCACGCATGCAGAGGTATGTAGTAAGTCTTGTGATTTGACGACACATTTTTAAAGCTTCTTAGGTGCTTTAAGGTGCCTGATGGCTAAAACCGACTATTATGAGTTCAAGAGGGCTGCCACGAATGAGGTGGCGCAAACAGAGAGTGGTTTCAGTGTTGAAAGGGTCTTTGTCAACCTGTCATTTATCTCTAGAGCACTTGTTCCTGTCTCTGATTCACTCCTCTATACAAGCCACTTTTGTTTCTTTGCTTGTACTGTGCGTAAATGGAAATACAAATCCTTACCGTCACACATGTCAGGGCCTCCTCCCATCACTGAGCTAAAAATACCGGCAGGATTACCTGTCATTACAGGGAGACACATTTACCTGAAAGGTGTGGTCCGCCCCCCTCCTCACCGCCATCAGCTCTACACGCCACGACAAAACATTGTCTGAACTCCTCCACCTGTGACATCATAGTTTCAGCATTCCAGTCACTCATTGGATGTTTGTACTGTTGGACTGTTCTTTATCATCATACTGTCCACATACCTGAAACGTATTCTGCTTCCTGTCCCAGTAGATTCACATCTGTGACTATCCCATTAACGTAGTAAAACCCGAACACCAAAATAAGGGGTTTGGCATGGTGCTGTCGAGACATTGTCATATGATCTAGTCAGGACATAAGTTTATTGTCACTGGACATGCCTATATATATATATATATATATATATATATATATATATATATATATATATATATATATATATATATATATATATATATATATATATTTAAATATATTTAAATATATTTATAAAATAAATATATATATATATATATATATATATATATATATATATATATATATATATATATATATATACATATATATATATATATATATATATATATTTATTTATTTATTTATTTAAATATATTAAAAATATTATATATATATTTTTTATAAATATATTCATATATATTTTTTGAGACAATTAACAAACTGCAACAAATAATTTATTAGGTTTTCAATTTGCAATCATAGCTGGAAATTATATATCTAAGAGATAACTCCATGACAGCCATAAATTCAAAACTGGAAAATGATGTCATACTGCGATTTCTTTATGATTTTCAACCCTTTTTAACTTATGCTTGCAAGACACCACAAATTATTCTTGCAATTAGAATAAAACCTCATCTGTGTTAGTCAGTTGGATACATTTAACATGGTGACATATTTAAATCAGAATGATTTGCAACAAGAAAACCACATTTTAAGACATCAAAACTGCATATGACAATGTAAATGTATATTAAACAAATATAAGATGTCAGTATTGCGCCACCTATCTGATATAGGGCAAGTGGCATGACCACTGGACTGTTATTTTGCAATGTACACCATGTGCTAATGTGTTTTTGTTGTAACCAGCCATGATAAGCAACCAGATTGGGTTGATTGCAGTTTCTGTAACGTAACACTGAATTGCCCCACCCACTGGATTCTCATTGGTTCAAAATCCCACTCAACTTCAAATATGTTCTTTTGACTGTTATTGTGACTTTTAGGCATCATCAATTCCATTGTGGACAGATAGCTTGTCGCTGGAATGATATTACTATCATTACTGAATCAAAGCTAGAACTTTTGTTCAGTGTACAAGACCTCATCTGATGTGCTGTGTTGTTTAGTTCAAGCCATGAATTTGAATGTAACCGCCAGGTCAAGGAGATTGAAGTGAAAATGCTCCCTGTAGTTCAAATGTCTCTAGGGTTCAAAGGTTAAAATGTAAAGGTCATGCCACCAAGTTTGTGGAGCATGTCATGGGAGTCCATGTTCATACCTTTAAAGTCAAAGTGAAATAATGAGAATAGTGTTTAGACTCAGTTTTGGCTCCCAGTATGCTGTTTCTTAACTCTCTTGTGTCTTTAAATATGCACACCATTGTTTTTTACGCCTTAAAGGCACACACACATACAGGTTGAATTCAATGTGGGTCAGTTTTGTAACTCCCAAGTGCCCTCATAACCACCATGACTTTAAAAATGTACTTTCTGTTTCGGAGTCCTAACAGTCTGCACCCAGGGTTAGAGATCACATACTTTACCATTCATATCATTTTTCTTTTACTTCTAATTGTATTGACATTTTGACCATTTTAATTCCATTCATAATGTCATTAACAGCTTAAGAGTTACTCACCCGAATTAATAATGAACTCATGTGGTTTTCATATTTATTTTAGAGCAAAAACATGTTCTCACTTCCCCCTCTTTCTCAGGCTTTTAAAAAATGTTTAACTCTGAGCCCTATTTACAGCACATGAACCCGGTTACCTCTAACATGCTTTGAAGTTCACCATAGGCTTTCACCTCTCCCACTACACACACACACACACACACACACGCATGCACAAACATGCTATACATTTGTACGATAGCATTTTCAGGCCATTTCAACTCATGCACAATATTTGTTCAAGCTTATCTTGAGCAGATACTAATTTCTATTCTCGTTTGTCAGTCAGTAAGTTTCAACTGTAGGCGTACTGGCCACTGATTCTCCAAAACTAGTCACTTTTGACCTGTTTGTGGATTCAAAGTGTGCATTAGCTAGTTTTAAAATCAAGAATTTTACATTTGTGATCTCTGAGACAGATTCTTAGAATTGATCTGATATATAAATGTCAGTGCATACAGGTGTAGTGTGCAGAGGCTGTAGTTTGTGGTTTGTAGATGATACCTGCTCTACATAATTTGGGTAGTGCGTAATTAGCATTGTGCAAGGTGCAGCAAAATTGAGGGACATTTTGCTCTTTCTTACACTCAAAGTGAAAGAGAGAAAGGAAAGGGAGGAAAGGGTTGAAAATGAAATGAAAGCACATGCAGCGCTGCTCCAACGTACCACAGATACATAAAAGACTTCATCACTGTGGCTTGGTGCAGACTTTGGCTCTGTGGGTACCTGCGGCTTTTAATCTAGAGCTACATCAGTGTGCATGCATGGGACAGTAGCGTGACAAAAAAGTTACATGTGAAAACCCTCTGAATTCATCAGATATCAGGAAAAAAGTCCCCAAACTCAAATGTCAAATGACGACAACCGGATGTCTGCGCCAAAGGTGTAATGCAGAAAAAGTGCTGTGCAGTCACCTTGTTCGATTCATGTAAAAGAGTTGTTCAATTATGTACTTTCATTGTTAGCACCAGAAATAATAATGAATAATGGGGGATTTGATTCATTGGCAGAATTGTTGTATTGGTGTAGCATTGGACAAATTAATTTGATTTAAAGTGACTTTTTGATTTGTTTGAAAGGGTTTCCATGGGTGAGATCACATTTGTCGCGGAAAACTGAATTTGAATCGAAATGATTTTCAGTGAATTGCACTGAGGTGTAGCATTCCTGCAGGTAAGAAAGAAGCTTATAGAGCCTCCTTCGTGATGAAGACACAAAATAGGTATGAGATAGCCAGGAATTTACCCTTTAGCTTGCCAGAGACATTCCTAAAAAAACTTGTTTGCGCTTGCTACGGAAAGACATATGCATTTTAGCTGGAAGCATTCCCTGGACTCATCGTGCTGAAGTCATGCCAACTTTAGATAATTGTTCTAGACAGCAAGACAATAAGGCATTTGTGTTATTTGTCAAAGGCACACAACAAGAAATCATATACCCAAGAACTCTCACTGTGCTTTCACTTACCACAAAAGACCAAACATGTCTCTCAATCTCTTTTTTTTTTGTTCATTTAATGAGTTAAAAATATTATAATGATCTGTAAATTTTATATAGAGAGAGAGGCTATAGGTCGATATACATTGAATTGTTTGTATAGCAATTCATTCATTCAGAGATACATTTTTATTTTATATAAAATTTTAGTTAATATTTCCATTTTGTTTTGACACATACTTATTTACTTTATTTCTTTTGTTTTATTTATTTATTTTTTTAAAGCTGCAGTCTGTAACTTTTTTTGTTTTTTGTTAAAAATGATCCAACATCAATTTTTGAGCAAGTACATAACCAGCCAGTGTTCAAAACTATCTCATTACCTTAGCTCGATTCACAATGGTAAGCTTGTAATAATGTTTTCTAATTCGAGTGGTACTAGTAGGTTTCCACAGGAAATTTGAGCATGCCGCCGTTCATCTTTGCGTCATTACGTCACGTCTTTTTACATAAAGGAGTCCCAGCTAGTAGGCTATATGTGAGGAAGCTGCAGGTGGCGGATCATTTATAGCCTTTTCTCACAGCAGCTAGAATTATTAAACTTATCTTTTTGATGGTGGATTATATGGTGTAACAAATTAAACAATTAGAGATTAGGCTGTACAGAAAATAAAATCTACAGATAACACTATTACACACTAAATACATGTAGTCACGCAATGCTGATGTTGAACTGTTTTGAGAACAAAGCATGGTTTGATGTGATATGAGCTAAGCGATCATTAGATTTAATCACCATAGGTAGCGCAATTGTAATTGTAATTAATTTATTGTTTATTGGTCAGAACAAAAGTGTCAGATGACATTTTCCGGTGAAAATTCTTATTTTGGTCATAATTCCAAGACTACAGTCTATGATTCAGAAGTACCTGTACAGTATCCACCGGTGCGGTGACTGACAGCCACACATTCTCCTCAAAGCATTAGATTCATTCATGCTAGATTTGTCAAAAGTACCGACTTGGGTACCTAGTCATCAGTGACGCTCTACTGTCGATAGACGGCTGCTTTCAAATCGCTTTCAAATTCAAACACTTCCGTCTGCTTTCAAACGCTGCTGCGCGTTGATCATTGTAGCCAATCACAGACATATCTGATGAGCGTGTCAACACAGTGGCCAATAAGAGGTGTTTACAAATCCGCTCAACAGCGCTCAAAACGTCACGTTTTTAAAATGTTTTTGACAACTCTAATCCGCGCTGAGGAGCCGTGCTGATGCACAACCCACGTAAAGATGATAATTCCACAAATAATTGCAATTGCAGCTTTCAAACAGAGATGGCGACAATGAGGCAAAACTTATAGACTGCAGCTTTAAAAAAAGTTTGGAATAATTTAGATTTTTTTTAAGCTGACCAAAAATACAGTAAAATCAGTAATATTATATATTACAATTTATAAAACTGTTTTCTATTTCAATATATTTTAAAATATAATTTATTCCTGTGATGTCAAAGCTGAATTTTCAGCATCATCACTCCTGTCTTCAGTGTCACATGATCCTTAAGAAATCATTTAATATGCTCAAGAAACATTTCTGTGGAAACCATAATACTTTTTTTCCAGGATTCTTTGATTAATAAAAAGTTCAAAAGAACGGCATTTATTTGAAATAGAAATCTTTTGTAACATTATAAATGTCTTTACTGTCACATTTGATCAGTTTAATTGCTGAATAAAAGTTTATATATTTTTTTAATCTTACTTGGCCCAAACTTTTGAATGGTTGTGCATCACAGTTTAGAATAATAAGCACTTACTGAACATCAGCATATTAAAATAATTTCTGAAGGACCTGACAATAAAGACTGGAGTAATGATAATTCAGCTTTGCCATCACAGGAATATATTACATTTTCAAATATATTAAATATTACAATGTAGTTTTAATAGTTAATGTAGTTTTATTTATTTACATTTTTATGTATTATACACAAATATATCAAAACACTGCATGGTGCAAAGACAGTGTACCAGGTTTAGATTGTTCAGTACAGATGTCTAGTCATTCAAACTGTGACAAAAGGTCAACAACATCCAGACGGTGGTAAACCTCCTCCACATCTTGTCAGCTCCTGTCAGTCATATAGAAAAACGCACCTTGTTGACGCCATGCCTATAGTGCTGGAGGTACCATGGGCAGTCTGCATTGTTGTTAAAGCGCAAATACACCCTCCAGAGCATATCTATTCTCTGTGTTCCCATCTCTGTCTAAAAATTCTTATACATAGGATTCCTCTTGCTAAATCCCAGAGAGTTCAGAGGCATCTGGGGTCACTAAAGGGCAGCAAAGGCTATTTTGTAGGCCTCACTGTAATCCAGCCTTACTGCACAATCACAGGAGGTGACAACAACTCTCCAGCATTGTGGAGAGAGGGAGAGGAGAGAAGGAGGAGGAATGGAAGGGAAAGGGGGTTACTAGGGAAAAGCGTCAAACATCCTCCATTCCTGAGCACTGCGCTCATTTCCATCTTCGCGTGTTCCTTAAAACATTTCCTCTGCGTTCCATCAGAAAACACAGTGGCTTGTGTTTACAGAGGAACATCAGTGAAGTTGGCTTGAACTTCTTCATGTTTTTGTTTGTGTTCGTAACATCAACAATGTGCCATTTTTCCGATCCATATTGTCATTTTGGAACTTTTTTCCACTCGGTCCCTGTGTTTCACTTTTAAAAGGACTAAGACAACATCAGAAAGAATACGAGATTGTTGATTCAACATTGATTGTTGACATTAAAACAACATTGATTCAATGTTGAATCACTGATTCAGCGGAACTTGATTTTATCCATCAGTATTTGATTGGATCATGGTCGTGGTTACTAAAAACATGTTAGAAGTATTATTTTCTGTGACTCGAAACTTTCCCACCTCTCTGACATCCCGCTCCTCTAAATAAGAGTCACTGACCTAAGAATGTCGCCGTTGTCCAGTGCTGCTGCATCCAGTACCTTGAAAGCAGCTCTTTCTGAGAAAACACTGATGAATGACTTCCCCTGTTTTATTTTCTACCACTAATCATTCTCAGCATTGATTAGACTTCTGAGTACATGTCCTTCCTGTGTGTGTAATTCATGTTCAGAGAATGCCTGCACATGCTCTTCTCCTTTTCCTCTTGTTTCCATTTTCATAAATTGTGCATTATTAGTAGAAATATCTGTTGTGACTTGAGGATCTTGTAGCTTTTTTATCATCTGAAGTGTGTACTGTATTCACACATGTGAATATAAATTATGCATCTATTATTTGAAATTATATTATATAATTAAAAATAATTAATAAAATAATGCAAAATAAAATTTTATAGGCAGAAAATTGTTGGATATTATATATATAAAAATCAGTGGTGTGAAAAAGTGTTTGCCCCCTTCCTGATTTTTTAATTTTTTTGCATGTTTGTCACACTTTAATGTTTCAGTTCATCAAACAAATTTAAATATGAATCAAAGATAACACAAGTAAACACAACATGCAGTTTTTAAATGAAGGATTTTATTATGAAGGGAAAACAAAATCCAAACCCACATGACGGCAAACCCACGAGACGCTTTGGCTTCACTTTTCAGGATTCGTGTGGCATGCGTGATACCGAGGCTGCGTTCCACTCCAGTTTTAGACACGCACTCGCGAACTTCCCTAAGCACTTCCCCTCGGGGGAATCCCTGCCGCCATTTTGAAGTGCGTTCCACTTCGTGAAGTTTAATTTACCCCACCACAAACAACTCTATGATATATTAATTATTTTTTTTAATATTTAAAACACACATATATACATATAGAATGCTGCATAAAAACAATATTGTAAGGGGAAAAAAATGAAATAATAAACCAACATAGCGGATTCCATAGCGGCTTAGATTGTTGCAATTCAGCCCATTGCAAAGGTTCCGCCAGTAGTGGGCACTCATGCAACTTAGGCAATGATGTACATCCGAGTCAACGAGACTGAGAGAAGTTAGCGAGGGAAGGTAATAAAAAAATGAACTGGAACGCAGCCCGATCGTTCATATCTTCTTCTGCACCTTTTACTGGTAGCAAACAGTGTTGTATTACTGCACGCGCCCCCTTCTGGATTGGAGTGCGGATTGCCTGTGACCGTCTGTATTCGTCTTGTGACTGCATGAACTGAACCGTACCGTACGGTTTGGAACGAATACATGTACCGTTACACCGCTAAAAAATATATATATAATGGCAGGTAAATTTTCTCAGTTCACTTGTGATTGCCAAAAAAAACTATTTGGATCCAGCCTACTATCATAATCATATCTGTTGCCCCAAAGGGATCTCATTAAAACCATGGCTAAATCAAACATGACCCCTTTCTCTTGCTTCTGCTGAGAGCAGTGATATCCTCTTCCTTTAATGTAAAACTTCTGCTGCTATTGGAGCTTTGTCATGTTGAGTCCAGTGGCTCCGGTGGAACCTTTGGCTTGAGGTTATTTTTGCACTTTCCTGTAAAAACAGTGTACACGTCTACCACAATGAGTGATGATGCGTTTCCTGCTGACTGGCTGGAAAATAGCGACATTCCCTCCCATGAAAAAGACACACACACACACACACTCACCCTGGCCAGGGAGACGGGGGGCACTAGAGTTTGACATCAGAACTCGTCGTCAGCCTGTCTGGTTCATACCAGCATGCAGACTCGACTCTGCTGTACAGTATGAAGCAGTTTTGCCATCCTGTAAAAGCACATGGAAATTATTGATGATGCACTCCCACTGAATCAAATTTTATAAAACTCAAATATGAGTCTGGAAAAAAAAAATAGGTTGAACGTCATGTTTTAAATGGTGAATGCGTCCATAAACAGTTAAATAAACAGTTGCTGCTGGCATGTGAGGCAAGTGCACTTCAATGATGCTAAACACCACATTCTCTATAGCGGTTGTCAGTGTGCAGTGGTTTAACTGCACAACTCTCACTAGCTGGCCACTGTTACACACACGATGCGAGAGTGGATGTCTGTTTATCACAGCTAACGTGCAACAAAATGCTTCATGAAAAATAAAGCACAGTTGATGAACGAATGACAAGGAAGCACAAAAAATGAACGTACAGTACACAAGAGTAAATAAGTGTTTGCTGTTAGACGTCAACAGCACAGCAGCTCCAGACAATCAAAACCCAGTGTTACTCACATGAGAAGTGGAATGAAAGCAGCCTCCACGTCTGTTTTCAGGCCTTCCTGCTTAGCTCTCTCCAGTGCTGGAAAGCTTTTCTAATATTAATGCAGGTCATAAAGATCATGCCCAATCATAAACCTTCATTCCAGTGATATTCTTTTGAGCTGTTTTGTATTGTGTCCCATCTCTCGAACTGCAATTTTTTTTCAAATCTCCCTCTTGCTCGTTCTCTCTCCTCGACCGTCATACGCCCCCTAATGCTGATTTGTTAGACGTTTGTTATTTGTGTCGGCCCGACTAACTTTGAAACAGTGTTTTTCAAAATCTACTGAGTCCACCTTTAAGTGGCCAGGGAACTTATTAGTAGGGACACTCAGATTGATCATCCCCTGTTAAGAATCGGACAGTATTCACTTTGTATCACTTTTATGACTTGATCAATGATATTTTAGTATTATTTAGGCTTTTTTTGTTAGAACCGGACAATAATTCATTCCATGAAACCTGTACGATTTGGACTTGAACATTTTTAGATTTTTTACCAAAATGTATTACTTTTCTGAACACCCCACAACATTAATGACATATTTAACTTCCAGGCATCAAATCTCTATTATTATTGGTCATTATTTTAAGGTATGGACACTATGGGAGCTCTCTGAATATTATTATAAAATGTATTTGTGATAAAATCAACATTTTCCTATTAATCAGATGTCCCTCACACTAATTCAGTAATTGCAAATATAAAAGTTACATAAAATCTCACACTTTTGCTATACTAAAGCCTGAAATGGGCACTTTTTGTGAGAGCAACCTCATCATTTTTTATCAAAGGCTTAACTTCAGAATTTGAACTAACATCAGTATTCTTATGATTGCTCTGAACATTTCAGACAGAATTCAACTAACTTTAAATTACTTTTTCATAAACTTAACAAAAAAATAATAATAATAAAAAGTAAACATGTAGGTGTGACGGGGTTGTGATTTTTTTTTTTTTGCCCAAATTGGCCACTGCTCTAAATCTAGTGAATAAATGGAGAGCGCATGGCATGCATGATATTAAGAAATCATGAATAATGTTGAAATAACAAAGATAATTTTCACAAGAAATAGTTTTCTATCTTTAATTGATGTAACGGAGTTGAGTCATTAAGCTTGACAAACAAAATTTCACAACAAGGCCTTGAGGGACATGACAAAATAGGTGGTGTCAACTGAAAAAAACTAAATCATTTCTAATATGAAGATAAAATATATGTTATGTTTTTAAGCATTATTAAAGGACACATTTCAATTAATACAAAAAGCTTTTAAAAATATATTTTGGTGACCCAATTGATAAAATACACTGAAAAAGGTCAGATTGACTCAAATCGTACTTGTTTCGTGGAATGACTCAATTACTTTGACATGATCAGTGCCATTGTAGTATTATTTTTATGCTATTATAATATTTACTTGGCCAATGATGATGCAAAAAAACATGAAACGACTGTCAAACTTCTCAAAAAGTGAAAAATATCCTTATTGAATTTTTATGTGAAATCTGGGATATCGCAAAAAAAAAAAAATGGGAAATGGAAAAACCAAGATTGGTAATCATATCTGTAAAAATTCTCACCTGATCATCCATAAGACCAAATCTGGTCACTTTATATTTCAAGTTGTCTTTAAATGAAATGTTTTTGGTATTGGAGGAGAACTAGAAATAACAGGGTAGGGAACAGGAGGAGTGTTGTTCTTTACACCGTCTCACAATAACACACACGCCCCTGCAGGTCTCTAGAGGCCATTTGATGGGGGGGGCTCCGCATCCTGTAACACACACACATGTACACGTGCAAACGCGCATTCATAACATAAACACAAACGTACACACCCACAAAGGCACGTTTGCTCCCATACATGCACACAAAGGCCAGGTGCTTGTCTAGAGAGGGTGTTCCCTCAGAAGGGGGTCCCTGCGCTCCGTTTCTCGCTTTCTTTCTCTCCCAGGGGAGGCTGCTGCTGAGTGGATACCGGTGGGCAGAAAGACCCCGATGCTTGGCGCCTTACTGGAAGTCTGTGTTTTTCTCAGTTGCTTGTGACATGAACCGTTACCACACGTGCAGTATGTCAACTGGCACCGGCACAGCTTAACGTACATCTCTCTTTTCTCAGGATGGCAGAAGAGGCCTACATCCGAATTTCTCAAAAGCATTTTTCATTCACTGTGAGGGTTTAAGGAAGTAAGTGGACATTTGTTGGTGTGGGAAAGCCGTGATAAAGAGATGAATGTGTGTGTGAGAGAGTGTTTGAGTACTCTTTTTCTGTTTGCGGGAAAAAAGCCAGAGATGAAAAGAGTGTAGATAAGGTATGATGACATGACCTTGGCCTTGCTGTGTATGTCCATTCCTCTTCCTCTACAAAGATGTGATGTCACTTCCTGTAAGTATCTTTGGTTTAAAGATTTTTCATTGAACTGTTGCCTACCCACACATACTCTACTTTTCAAAGGTTTGGAGTCGGTAAGATTCTTTGAAAAAAGTATTTTATGCTCACCGAGATTAAAAATAGAGTAAAAACAGTAACGTGAAATATTATTACAAACTATAAAAAAAAAAAAAGTCAAACATAAACATAATGTCTTTTAAAAATATCTTCTTTAATGTGCCGCAAAAAAACAAAAGTCATACAGGATTAGAACAACATGAGGGTTAGAAAATGATGACAGAATTTTCATTTTTTCACTTTAAAGGTGCAGTAAGTGATCTGGGAAATGCTAACATTAGCCTGTTAGCATTGAAAGCATACAATCCCACCTTCCCGAGAAGCGTCTCATCGCAGCCTGCGGTGGACATCCATCGCAGCTCACATCCAAGTGTGACGTCAGAAGCCTGGCCCATGCCGCCCTGCAGCTGATTCTTAAGATTTTAATGGTCATGTCAATCACAATTGCCTACACCAAGCACTGATCCCTAAAAATACCCTTCACTGTAAAACAATTAAATTACCTGCAGGGTGGGATTTCTGGTGAGGTGGTTTAGTGGGAAGTCATGAGATGATGTATTGGGCATGGGCATGGCTTCTGACATCACACGGGGTTGGATGTCCACCGCAGGCTGCAGGGAGCCCTGTTTGACCCTCTCTGCAAATCTCTGTCCAAAGCCACGCCTCCTCCAAAACACATGAACGCACACACACACACAGCTCGGCAAAGCATCTCAAGAGACGGCATTAAACTATCTCATGTTTCAAAGCACATAACATTACAATAATAATGAACGTAAACAACTTAGAGAGCTTGTACCTGACTGCTGCAGATTAATTTCGGTGTTGATACTGTTGATATGGACACGCATAATTCCGAGTCTGACTGAACTGCTCCGGTTAGAACGTCACGGGTTGCCATTTCTTAATTATGGTAGTGATGGCGTGAATGCGGCATAAGCTCATTGTTTTGATTCGGTAGGATCTGTAAAATGTGGCTGCTGTTTGTTTAGGGTGCTCTGTGACTTATGTCTGTCTGTATAAACTCTGCATAGCATGAAACGCGCTGATGACGTATGATGTCTGCACAAACAGGGTGCGCGAGAGTATGTTAAACATGCGTTGACAGGCAGGTAGGACATCGTATCATTTCATTCAAACCGAATATAATAATTGGATGAACATTTCATGGTCCTAGACCTATTGCACCTTTAAATGTACAATTTTTTATTAAGCATTGTCTGTGTGGACTTGGTTTGGTACAGTGCAGGGGGTCTCTTTGTGTGTCACACTGGTATGTGAAGCATGCTGGCTCATTGTATTACGTTAAGTATGGTTTATGGTAATTACTCCTCTATGGGCCCCAGTGCAAGTCTGGAAGCTATATTAGAACTAGCAAATAAGACATTTAAATGGATTGTTTACCCCAAAATGAAAATTCATATTCTTATCCTTATGTTATTTTAAATCTGCATGACTTTCTTCACCGGAGCACAAAAGGAGTTATTTTCCAGAATGTCCATGTGCTATTTTCCGTACAATAAAAGTATATGGATATTAGGGCTGTTGAGCTGATTCCGCTTTTTTTAAAAAAATTTTTTTAAAGCAAATCGGCCAATTGCGATGCCAGTTGCCGATTTTTTTCCCCCCTTGGTTTAAAGCGTTAGTTCACCCAAAAATGAAAATTCTGTCATTTATTACTTACCTTCATGCCATTCCACACCCGTAAAACCTTTGTTCATCTTCGGAACACAAATTAAGATATTTTGGTTGAAATCCGATGGCTCCGTGAGGCCTCCATAGGGAGCAATGACACTTCCTCTCTCAAGATCCGTAAAGGTACTAAAAACATATGTTGAGCACAGTGGTTCAATATTAATATTATAAAGCGACGAGAATATTTTTGGTGCGCCAAAAAAACAAAATAACGACTTATATAGTGATGGCCGATTTCAAAACACTGCTTCATGAAGCATCGGAGCACAAATGAATCAGTGTATCGAATCATGATTCAGATCGCGTGTCAAACTGCCACCGGCTGAAATCACATGACTCTGGCGCTCTGAACAGCAGATTCGACACACTGATTCATTTGTGCTCCGAATCTTCCTGAAGCAGTGTTTTGAAATCGGCCATCACTAAATAAGTCGTTATTTAGTTTTTTTTTGGCGCTCCAAAAATATTCTCGTCGCTTTATAATATTAATATTGAACCACTGTACTCACATGAACCAATTTAAATATATTTTTAGTACCTTTATGGATCTTGAGAGAGGAAGTGTCATTGCTGGCTATGCAGGCCTCACTGAGCCATCGGATTTCAACTAAAATATCTTAATTTGTGTTCCCAAGATTAACGAAGGTCTTATGGGTGTGGAACAACATGAGGGTGAGTAATACATGACAGAATTTTCATTTTTGGGTGAACTAACCCTTTAAGCAAATTTATTTGTTGCTTATTTGCTCTATATATCAGGAAAAAATAGCCATTTGAAATTAGAATGCACAATACAATGAAATCAAATGCATTTTAATCATGATCCAAACAAAGATGCTACACACATGTAACATGAGCAGTTGTTTTTTTTAGATTGTATAATTTCAAGATTTAAAACAGAATGGTATGACTTTAGATTTTGCACAAAACAAAAACAGCAGCAGGACTGAATGAAAATGCAAATTCACTCTCTAACAGTAGGTGGCACTTATGGAACATCAGCGATTTCGTTTCCTTGTTTACTGCTGTACACAAAGCAGTGCATTATACGGAGGTAAGAGGATAAGAAAATTACATCGAAACTTTTCTGAAGACAGTCACTTTCCTTTAGAGATACAGAGATAAACCCCCACCCTAAATTCAGAATTTATATTTTTCTTCCAATATTTAGAGCATCGCAAACAGTGAGCTTGTTCGGTATCTGTTGGTGCATCTGCTCTCCGTCTTTAGCGTGTTAACATCTTGTTTGCGGACCTTGTAATATTTCCACACAAATGGCATTTTGGGAAATGATTGCAATGCAGTTTGTGCGCAAGTACAGAATAAAACGGCCATGATAAAACGGGCAAAACTGAGTTTTTATGGCCGGCCGACCGATGCATGTCTATTTTGGTGTGCAGAAAAGAGCTGCATGATCATTCTCCAAAATTTCCATAAAACTAGGAAAGTCACACAGGTTTGGAACAACATGAGTGTTAGTAAATGATAACAGAATTTTCATTTTAGGGTGAACAAGTACTGTAAATCTCAGACCTTTAGTACCTTTACCTGTACAAACTAGCTTTTCTTCTGTGCATGATTTAAGGACAATATGCCAAACCTCTTTGTAGATTCACTCTTTCCATTTGACCCAGAGCCAAAGGTGAGAGAAAGCAAAAGAAATTCAAAAGACTTAAAAGGGCGAAATGAACAGTCCGAGTTCATGTCGGGTCACCCTGTTATTAGAGCGGAATGAAAAAAGAGGCCGCAGCAGGTTGCTCTGGTTTCATGGCCCCCAACTCACACACACATTCTTTCAAAGGCACATATAATTCATTTGAAATGTCACATTGTGATCTATAATAGAAAATGAAAAGGTGGCATTTGTAAACCAATCAGCCAATCATTTCACTCGAGAAGAGCTGAATCACCTTCTAAATGGGTGTGTGTGAGAGAGAGAGTGTGTGTCATTTCGTTTCAAGCCTTTCTCTTACATACATTTTGTTGTCTCTGCCTTTCCTGCCCCTCCCTGGAGCGACCACATGAAATGATAAAACGACAGATCTGAGTTCAACCCAGGTGTTCAACCGCTTGTGTATGAGATTTAATTCGTAAAGGTGGGACTGAATTGGTTGGGTGGGGTGTGGAAAACAGTTAGAAAAGCATGATAAACCTCAGTGGGTGTCGAGATGACTGTGACCTCCTGCCCTCTTTGTCCCTGTGAACATGTGTGTGAACATGTTGGTGGGAAATAGATGTGTGTAACCACACAAAACACTTCACAGGCAAGAAAAATCACAAATGAGATATCTCTCAGTGGGATTAAATGAGAGTGATGGGAGAATTTTGACTCTTCAATCTTTAGAAATCTCTTATGTTTCCTCTCAGATTTATTAAGATAGCAACATCTGCAATCAAAAGTCAAAAATTGCTAATCAAGTATGCCTAGATTAGCTGGTAAATCTGTGGTTGACCTGGGAAGTCTTGCTAGTTACACTAGTTGAGAAGCCAGGGTGAATCACCAGCATCCAAAACAGATTGTCCAAATGAGTTTTATTGTTAGCTATCATTCAAAGGTTTGTGCTTTTAAAAAAAGAAATGTATACTTTCAATAAAGATGCATTAAATTAACCGAAAATGACAGTAAAAGCATTTATGACATCACTGACCCTAAAATTTACAAAAACCCTGCCCCTGGGAACACGCAACAAAGGATCGAGGCCATGTTGGGCTGCTTTAGAGAAGAAGAAGAGTTGTTGTAGTAAAGTGTTGTTGCCATGTTGTCATTTTACGCCAGACTGCTTCACAAACGAGGGTCAATTCAACGCATTCTATAAGTTGTAACTTCTTCCTAAGTCTCTCCATCAGTGTTTGACTCTGGTTTGATCGATGTAAGGCTGAACATCATTACTGACATTACCACATTTTGGCTGCGTGAGATTCTCCAGCTTTGTTGTTGTTGAGCAACCAAAGTGCGAGCTGTTACATCTCCGCCCTCTTCTGGAAAGGGGGCCGGGAGCAGCAACTCATTTGCATTTAAAGGTGCCCTAGAACTTTTTTTAAAAAAGATGTAATATAAGTCTAAGGTGTCCCCTGAATGTGTCTGTGAAGTTTCAGCTCAAAATACCCCATTGATTTTTTTTAATTCATTTTTTTAACTGCCTATTTTGGGGCATAATTAGAAATGATCCGATTCAGGGTGTGTGGCCCTTTAAATCTCATGCTCCACGCCCCAAGAGCTCGCGCTTGCCTTAAACAACATAAAAAAAGTTCAAACAGCTAATATAACCCTCAAAATGGATCTTTACAAAGTGTTCGTCATGCAGCATGTCTAATCGCGTAAATACAGTGTTTATTTTGATGTTTACATTTGATTCTGAATGAGTTTGAGGCTATGCTCCGTGGCTAACGGCTAATGCTACACTGTTGGAGAGATTCATAAAGAATGAGTTGTGTTTATGCATTATACAGACTGCAAGTGTTTAAAAATGAAAATAGCGACGGCTCTTGTCTCCGTGAATACAGTAAGAAACGATGGTAACTTTAACCACATTTAACAGTACATTAGCAACATGCTAATGAAACATTTAGAAAGACAATTTACAAATATCACTAAAAATATCATGTTATCATGAATCATGTCAGATATTATTGCTCCATCTGCCATTTTTTGCTATCGTCCTTGCTTGCTTACCTAGTCTGTTGATTCAGCTGTGCACATCCAGACGTTCTGCCCTTGTCTAATGCCTTTCATAATGTTGGGAACATGGGCTGGCATATGCAAATATTGGGGGCGTACACCCCGACTGTTACGTAACAGTCGGTGTTATGTTGAGATTCGCCTGTTCTTCGGAGGCCTTTTAAACAAATGAGATTTATATAAGAGGGAGGAAACAATGGAGTTCGAGACTCACTGTATGTCTTCTCCATGTACTGAACTCTTGTTATTTAACTATGCCGAGGTAAATTCAATTTTTGAATCTAGGGCACCTTTAAAGGGACACACAAAAACGGCGTGTTTTTGCTCACACCCAAATAGGGGCATATTTGACAAGCTATTATAAATTATCTGTGCGGTATTTTGAGCTAAACGTCACAGACATATTCTGGCGACACCAGAGACTTATATTACATCTTGTAAAAGTGGCATTATAGGTCCCCTGAGACTTCTTTCAAAGACATTCATTAAACACAAATATTTTAGGAGAAACATCCCAGTCAAAGTTGATATTGTCACAACTGATAACTCCAATAATCCTGTAAACTCTGAGCAATAAAAAGTTTCTTTGGGCAAGATTAAAGGGTTCAAAGTGCTAAACGTCTTAGTTTTATTTGAAACTACTGTTAATCAGTTATTTTTTGCAATCAGACTACTTAGTATTGTTGCTTAGAGCTGCAAAAACGTCATTTACTCATTACAGTGGCTGATTGATAAACAACACTGCAATCAGAGACTCTCTTCACGTCAGAAAACACAAAGAAGCGGTTCCTCTTATCAAAGGTAACTTCCTGTTTGGCGTCTCATCGCTACATCATAGGGCAGGTCTTTGTATCATTTATTAGGGCATTTAACTCCCCAAAGGTCCCATTGGCGGCCCCTGTTTGGGTCTGGTCTGTGCCCGTGCAAAGCGAGAGGGCAGACGGGGCTCCTATCAGCTTCATGCAGCTTTTCCTGAACGGATGGGCCAAGAAGGGCGACAGGCCCTCTCTCTCAAACTGCACATGTGGGACTTTTTATCAAGTTTTTCTCTTTGTCCCTTTCTCCTTCTCCGTCTCTGTTTCACTCACTCAAAATAACTCAAAATAATAAGTATGCACACTAATACAAACATTTACACTTGTGCATATGTTTTCTAACTACTAACCAAAGAAAAAAGGAAAAGAAAACAGACTTTGAGCAAGCAAGATTAGGGCTCTTTGCAGTGTATGTTTATCCGTAACGTTAAGCATGAGCAGGATTGTGCTATTCTTTACAGTATCAGGCAGATTAGAGTTCTCAGCATGCAAAGAAACCATGTGTGTGTTCACATATATCTCATTGCGTTCATCTTCTCGTCTTTTCCTGTCCCTCCTCTCTGTAGCCACATGAAATGAAGGTAAAGTGCAGCCTGCGTGTTTAATATAGCTGAAGATTTCTTTAGAAGTGCAGGTGCTTTTGTTACTCCAGTGAGAATATACTGTAGAATACAGTGCTACTGTTTTTCTGTAGCGTTCAAAAAATACCTAAACGTCACTCACTGAAAGGTCAGAAATCTGAGGTCTGACCTTGGATTAATTATAATAAGGGCTGTACGATATTGGAAAAAACTGACATTGCAATATTTTGTTTTTCTGCGATATATACTACGATATGAAAGAAATTCACCAGACGACTTGAATAGCTCTATTTGGAAAGAATGAGTCATTTTAGGATGATTAGGGTGATTTAGTTAGGTGAGTGAATGTGCATAGGAAATATTGAATAAATTACAATCATAGATAAATATAATAGAACAAAGATACAAGTTAAATAAACAGTGCTTTATATTTTTCAGGTAAGTCTTAACAGTATTCAGTTACAGAAATTGAATAATCAAATGTAAAACAACACTGCATAGTCTTCACTGTATAAATTAAATATAATTAATCTGTGTTAAAGCTACAAAAGTGATTTTTCTCTTCGTCTTTTGTTTGATTAACATTCATGACACAGAAAGCAGCAGGGGCTTCTGTCACTTTAAGAATGAATGCGCGGCGCGGACCCAAAATACTGTAACACATCCAGTTTTCTTTCTCAATTGTTTAGTTCACCTAAGCCGTAATCAATTGTGTTTGAGGATAGGCGATCTTTTACGTGCATTTTAACTATTAATTATATATTTTTGCATGTATGTTTCCGTTCAGACACAAATAGACGCGGAAGAGAACGGCATGCGGTGTTCACGTGCATCTGTGTGTGCGAGCACATAAAACAGCCGCAAGTTCAGAATTGAATTCTGTTTCATATCTCCATGCGCTCAAATGGTTTAAAAATCGCTTGAATGTTTAAACTGACAGGACCTAAAACACACTGAAATGATGAACTTTCATCGTATAATTGTCAAACTTTGCAACTAATCAGAGAATCAACGTGCGTTTTGAACCACACATGTGACTATCGCAGATGCGCACATCGTGATTTCAATGCTAAAATGATATATATAACACACCCCCACTTTCATTATAATTAGTATTTTGTATTCTTAATTAGAATCAATCTGTTGTAGTTTTTAATTAGATATAAATATGTATCATTTTAAAGCTGCAGTCTGTAACTTTTTTGGATTAAAAATGAACCAAAATCAATTTCTGAGCAAGTACATAAGCATCCAGTGTTCAAAACTATCTCCTTACCTTAGCTCGATTCACAATGGTAAGCTTGTAATAATACTGGTAGATTTCCACAGGAAATTTGAGCATGCCGCCGTTTGTCTTTGCGTCATTACATCTCGTCTGTTTACATAAAGGAGTCCCAGATAGTAGGCTATATAATGTGAGGATGCTGCAGGCGGCGGATCAATTATAGCTTTTTCTCATAGCAGCTGCAATAATTAAATGTATCATTTTGATAGCGGATTGTTAGGGCTGGACGATTATGGCCTAAAATCAAAACCTCGATTAATTGAACATTTTACCTCGATTGCGATTAATGAACGATTATTTTATTTCAGATTTTTTTTTTTTTTTTTGCCCTCATAGTTCACTGACAAGGTTTGTACTGTAAATAGCCTATGATTGACTATTAAGGTGGGATATTTTTTTTCCTGTTGAAAGAGTGATCTGACATCATAGCTCACTATCAGCAGTTATTTTATCTATGGTTTGTAACATTTCTTACAGGTTTCTGCTCGTTGTAAATCAGATAAAGATAAATTAGCACAGTACCAGTAGTGATTGCCTGTGTGAATTAGTCATACCGTCTCTCTATTAATTGTGAAGCTGTGGGTTGTAAATAGTTCCTTCAAAAGTTGAAAAAATAGATGCTATAACTTTTGAGTTTCTAAGCTATTTTAGTGATAAATCACAGGACAGCGCTGACAACAAGTTTCTGCGTTCCTCTGTGTGCGCTCGCGATCTTCACGTTTTGCGCAGCTGTTTGTGTGAGTGTTCGTGCCACATGCAGCTGCGCGAGCGCGGCATAGATATATGTATATATCGCGGTAGCTCGATATAATAATACACATCCGATCGTCTAATCGCTCGAATGTCCAAACCATAAAACAAATACAACTGACAAAGTTTAGGCAAGACGCAAGGCTCACCGCTCGCGCGCCATCACTATGTGTTGAACCGGCGTTCACCTCCGTGTTTTGCTTTTATGCCACTGACTGGACTGGGCGGAGTCACGTGGCTACACACGCAGTTATGTTTTTAAGGGGGAAGCAGTGTTGCCAGACGTACGATAATTATCGTATTTGTACGATAATTTTGACATCTGTACGATGTACGATCAATAATGAAAAAAATCCCATAATGTACGATAATTTCAGTATTTTGTGACACTTCAAATGATGGTCCTTATAATCGGTTCATTGATCTAGCTGTGTGGATCCTCTACATCATGGTTGTAAGGAGAACGTGAACTTTGTTACGCATGTCTTCCATCTCATCTCATGTTACATCTTCTCGCAATAATCGTGGAGAATGACTCTCTCTCACGAGCACAAGTTAACGTTCCTGCCGCGGCGCTTAGGTCAGTTGTTTCTCACTAAGGTACGCCAAATTATTTATGTATTGTGGTAATTTGCAGGTCATGTCAAAAAGTTGTTGGTCTATAGATAAAGCTGTATTCTGTACATTTGACCGTCATGTCACCTTTATTTATTTTACAGCGCTTTTTACAATGCAGATTGTGCAAAGTATAGCTTTACAGAGATAAAGGGAACACATTTTGGTTGTACAGACTAAAATAGTGGATTGTCCGCTTAAGTTAGTCAGTATTGATTCTTTCCGTTATAAAAATCATTGTTATTAATTTAGTTCATTTACCTACTAAAAAGTCATGTACGATAATTTTCTTCCAAATACGATAATTTTGAGCTTCTGGTACGATATTTGGACATTTCCAATCTGGCAACACTGGGGGGAAGTATTAACAGGATTAAAAAACCGAAATAACCGACATGGGAAAATTACGTCGGTTAGAGGTTCTGAATTTCGGTTTCGATTACTTTTCGATTAATCGTCCAGCCCTACGGATTGTATGGTATGATGCATTAACATTAGAGAAGACTGTACAGATATTGAAATCTACAGGTAACGCTAATACACACTAAATACACATAGTCACGCAATGCTGATGTTGTTAACATTAACAATTTGAGAACAAAGTATAACAATAATAATAATTTGCATGGTTTGACGTGATCCGCGCTAAGTTATCATTAGATTTAATCACCATTTAAATCAAACAGAGATGGCGACAAAGAGGCTAAATTTACGGACTACAGCTTTAAATGTATAAAATAGTTACATATTAAATATATAAATATGTTTTTAGTGAATTAAAACAACTAAACATAACTAAAACACAATGTAACAAGATTTTTGCTCTTTTTTTTTAAGAAAAATTGAGTGGTATTCACCCATGCAAAACACCACCTATGGTATGTTGGCTGGTTGTCTACAGCATGTGGTTGCTTCAATTGGTTTTTAGTAGTTTACTGTATGGTTTCTAGGGTGTTCTGTGTGGTTGCTAGGTCTAAGTCAAAGAGATCACCTCCAATGTCCCTCCTTTTAATGTAAGTCACCTCACCTCAAAAAGGTGCACAATTAGAGGTAAAAATTATGTCTGTAGCATAAATTAGACAGGGCATGTCAGTTTAACAGATTTATGAAAAAGTAACTGAAAAGTTCACCAAGATTATTTTATTCCTATTCTGTTGATTGAAAAGGAAAAATATGAATTCTGAGAGCAATGCTGTATTTGCGTACATAGGAGAGTAAAAGAACTAACCTTGAGTTTTTCATTCATAACAGGTTCACTGACACACAAACGTATTTATTCACTTCTTTTTCACTTCAGTGCTAAATATTTACAATGAAGGAGAGAGAGAGAGAGATAAAGCGGATGTGCGCAGGAGGAAGTGGTTAGCCCATTGAAGTCTCTTGTCATGGCTTATCTCTAAGGACCTCTCGCCATTCTCTGTTGAACTTTTGCATTCCACTTGTGTTTATCTCCTCCCACTGAAATCTCACCCACTGGCACTCTTGTCTAGATCAGAACTTGGGAAAAGCGCTTTTAGTCACATATTTGAGTCATCATTTGAGGCGTAAATCTAGATAAACTTGTTGGCCTTATTAGTTGTTGGACGACTATTTTATCTAGATTTGTTTTTGACCCATACCTAGATACCAGACTTAATGAGCCTTGATGCACATATGGAACCTGCAGGTTTGAGTCCGGCCTGCATCTTGTCCTGATCCCGTTCCTCATCTCTTCACCCAAATAATTTCCTTTCTCAAATGAAAAAAAAAAATGGACCCCGTTCAAACTGTTTGTTTACTGCTTTGTGTGCATATGGCAAGGAGGAAGGTGTAGTATTATATTTGTGTGTGAACATCAGGCACTCGTCTGTCAGATCGCACCTGGTCTTTGGAAGCACTGCTTGTTTACTTGGACTGGCGTTCGTTGTCAAGATGTCACGCCTGACTGGCTGCAGTCAAACAGCTGTGCAGGAGTTATCCAATCCACTGGCGCCACTGTTTGAATGTGTTCTCAGTAGAGCATTTTACACCATGTCTACTGCAAGTGCGTTGCCCGAGCTAGAGCTGCCCCGTTATTACCATAACAAAGCAAGTGCATAACATATTGTGAGCGAGTATTTTTTTTTGCAGTGCAGATAGTGTCACAACCACTCTCTTCAGACCCAAATACTGATGAAAAACTGTCCATATCTATATCTCAAAATCAAGAAAGTCTTTATATCTTACACTGGCAACTTCATGTCTTACAATTGTGGCATTATATTTCTTAATTATGCTTATTGTCTTAAAGGTGCCCAAGAATGCTTTTTCACAAGATGTAATATAAGTCTAAGGTGTCTCCTGAATGTGTCTGTGAAGTTTCAGCTCAAAATACCCCATACATTTTTTTTAATAAATTTTTTTAACTGCCTATTTTGGGGCATCATTAACTATACACTGATTTTTTCAGCGCGCCGCCCCTTTAAATCACGTGCTCCCTGCCACACGAGCTCTCGACTATATTACAGCGCAAGTTCACACAGCTAATATAACCCTCAAATGGATCTTTACAAGATGTTCGTCATGCATGCTGTGTGCATACATCGAATCATGTGAGTAAAGTATTTATTTTGATGTTTACATTTGATTCTCTATGAGTTTGAGGCTATGCTCTGTGGCTAACGGCTAATGCTACACTGTTGGAGAGATTTATAAAGAATGAAGTTGTGTTTATGAATTATACAGACTGCAAGTGTTTAAAAATGAAAAAGCGACGGCTCTTTTCTCCGTGAATACAGTAATAACCGATGGTAACTTTAACCACATTTAACAGTACATTAGCAACATGCTAACGAAACATTTAGATAGACAATTTACAAATATCACTAAAAATATCATGATATCACGGATCATGTCAGTTATTATTGCTCCATCTGCCATTTTTCACTGTTGTTCTTGCTTGCTTACCTTGTCTGTGCACAGATCCAGACGTTAATACAGCCTTTCCTTGTCTAATGCTCGAACATGGGCTGGCATATATGCAAATATTGGGGGCGTACATATTAATGATCCCGACTGTTACGTAACAGTCGGTGTTATTTTGAGATCCGCGTGTTTTCCGGAAGTCTTTTAAACAAATGAGATTTACATAAGAAAGAGGAAGCAATGGGGTTTGAAACTCAATGTATGTCTTTTCCATCTACTGAACTCTTTTTATTCAGCTATGCCGAGGTAAATTCAATTTTTCATTCGAGGGCACCTTTAAAGGGATAGTTCACTTTAAAATTAAAATTTGCTGTTAATTTACTCATCCAAGATGTAGGTGACTTTTTTTCTTCAGTAGAACAGTAAAGAAGTTTTTAGCTGAAACCATAGTCCTTTGTGATTCATATAATGGAAGTCAATGGGTGCCGTCACTTTGAGATTAAAAAAACATATGCAGACTAGAGTTGTCAAAAGCACCGACTTCAGTACCAATCGGTACTGAAATTTTAAAAATGTGACGCTTTGAGCGCTGTTGAGCGAATTCGTAAACACCTCTGATTGGCCTTTGAGTTGACGCACTCATCGAATATGTCTGTGATTGGCTTCAATGATCAACGGATGGGAGCGTTTGAAAGCACATGGAGGTGTTTGAATTTGAAAGCGGGAGTGCTTGAAAGCAGGCGTTTATTAGCGGACTGGTCCGCGATAGATGTCTGCTTTCAAACGCTCCCATGTGTATCTGTGTAAGTGCTCGGTGAAGAGCGTCATTGATGACTGTTTACAACGTTTTTGAAGCGTTGATCATTGTAGCCAATCACAGACATATATGATGAGCGTGTCAACACAATGGCCAAACAGAGATGTTTACGAATCCGCTCAACAGTGCTCAAAATGTTACGTTTTGTAAATTTCTGTACCGACTAGGTACCGAAGTCAATACTTTTTACAACTCTAATGCAGACAAAACAAAATTAATACCTGTGGCTCCTGACAACACATTGAGGTCTTAAGAAGCGTGCAAGAAACAGAACATTATTTACAACATTATTATCTGAAAACCACAGCCTCGGCAAAGGGTCCTGAGCAAATTCACGACAGTCTGCAGCTCGAGCTTCCTGTCACATAATGACATGCGCAGGAGCTCAAACATTGAGAATCTATGAAAAGTCAGTCTTCCACGCTCCTGACTGTTGTTTGCCAAAGTTTTGGATTAGAGGAAAATTGTTGTAAATAATGTTCAGTTCCTTGCAGAGACCAATTGTTTCACTTCTTAAGACATCAATGTATCATCTGGAGCGGTGGGGTATTCATTTTTTGTCTGCATGTTTTTTGTTTTTTTGTTTTTTATCTGAAAGTGACGGCACCCTTTGACTTCTAATATATGAATCATCAAGGACCACAGTTTCAGCTAAAAATCTTCTTTACATTTCTACTGTAGAAAAAAAAAGATACATTGGATGGCCTGAGGGTGAGCAAATTAAGTACAAATTTTGATTTTTGGGTAAACTATCCCTTTAACAACTATAATTCATTATGAATTAATGTCCCATGTGACTGTATCTTACAGTTGTGACTTAATTGACTTAATATCTCGTAATTGTGAACAGGTTGACTTTATATTCCTCAGTTCGATTTTCTAATTGTAAACTTTCTCACAATTACCTGTTTTATTATTTACTCTGAGGCAGAAATTGATTCGTTTTACTTAAGTACTTAATTGGTTTTCTAATGAAGTGATCAGTTTAAATCCTTGTTCTCTTTGAACACAACATGTGAGAGTGAGTTGGTTTGGTTATGTTGATGAGTTATAAGTTGTGAAGGTGATGGCTGATTAATAATGCCTGCTTGTTATTAAGTGGCAGTCAGTGTGTGTGCTGTCTGGGGTGTCAGACAGGATGCAGATGGGGTATCTCGGACTTGTTTATAAATCCCTCAGGAGATCTGACGCACACACGTGCACAGCGCACACACTTAAACACAATGACCCCTTAAGCACGGCCTATTGGCACCTATCACTGCAGAAATAGCTCTGAGGATTAGAATAGAAATGTGTTTTTCACACATGCACACACACACACACACACACACATGCGTTTAGCATCACACACACTTATTTGCCACTGCACCTGGTACTACAAGCAAATTCGCTTGTTTACCAATTTGTCATATACTGACCTGCAAAGAAGTCACAAATGACATTGACTGAGTGTGCCAGAAAACTAATATTTCTTTTTTTTTTTTTTTTTTTTTCTCTGATAATGGTTAGAAAACTGTGGATTGGATTCAGATTTGATGATGTACTGGATTCAGTTTATATTTATAATTTATTTATAATTTAAAAAATAAATTAATTATAAATTAATTATAGTTTAGTTAAAAATAACTATAAATATCTATAACATTTTCATGGTTTTCATGATTTGTACAACATTTTTTCTTTTGTCAAATCAACTTAGATAATTAATGTGGTTCAGATAACATAATATTTTGCATTTCTGTTGATTAAACCAATCGCCTTCATTGTATTAACTCAATGAACTCAAAATTTTAAGGCAACCATGTAACTTACTTTTTTAAGTTAAACCAACAATTATTTTTTACAGTGTAATATGTGCTTTATATGTACGTAATATGCTAATAAGCAACTAGTTAATAGTGAGAGTGTAAACTAAAGTGTAACCGAAATAACTATAAATAACTATAACACAATATAATTTGAGTTTCATTTGCCCATGCAAATTTTTCCTGATAATGGCTGCATCTCAGGGCAATGCTTCTTATTTACTGATTTCATTTATTCATCGTGGAATTGATTCTGCCTGACAGACCTTTATGTAACAGCCTGAAATATGATGAGTTTCAGTTTGCACAAACCTGAGCTCACTTCCCACCCATCTGTGTAGAAATTGGTGCATTGGTCCACGTTTTTTCATCTCACACTTCAGTTGACTCAGATCTTACCTAAAGGGGATTTTAATTCACACTTTTCTTTACTGTCTCAGATCAGTTGGGGATATCCCAGATCTGAGTGCAAAGGTCATTGCGTAGCCTTGAAATACCTTGCATACCTGTGATAAGAGGGGTAGAGAGAGATGAAGGCCCCACACCACATATAGAAGTTCCATGTGCTGATCTCAGACCAGAATTTCTGAATTTTTTCCACACTGACTGTGCAGGGGAAATTAGATGAAAATCTATGGTAAATTGTTTAATTTACTTAACATTTATGGCTTGTGGAGTATTTTTCAAATCTTTGAAGCTATACAGTAGCTCTGTGTGAGGAACAAAAAGAAATTAAATTAATTATTGAAAATTCGCCTTAGCTACCAAGATTCACATCCTTGACACAGTTGAATTGACACATTAATGAGTCTGTTTTTTAATATTTGTAGAAATCTAAAGAACCTTTTTCTGATTTCTGGGGGAGCAGGTTTCATGCAGATCTGGCTATTACTCATTTCCTGTTCTGTCCATTATAAAGCTGACCTCAAATCAGTAGTCAAGACTAACTGCAGAATCTATTTTGAGGGTATTGAGCAAATAAACAACCATACCTGAACCCGTTACTGTTTGGGCATCAGTGTCATTCTGTTCTTCTTGAACAAGTGATCTCCAGTTTGATTAGAAAACTGTGACACCTTCCTCGTCGCATTCCTGAAGTGACTCATATCCTGCCGCCCAGACTGGTGTGCATGTGCTAAGCGTGTGCACATGTGCTCTGAATGTGACTGTATGTGATCTGCTAATATGACTTGATGAATTTATGCATGAGTACACTGGAACACGCATAACAGCTTTTCTTTCTTTCTTTCTTTCTTTCTTTCTTTTATAGGAGGAGCGTATTGAGTTTCAAGAGAAAGCATTTTGTCTGTCGAATTATGTTTTGGGTACAGCAAAATTGGTGATCTGAAAAACCAGAAAAAAGGAGGGAAAATAAATAAATAAATAAAAAATGTTTTTAGAGAAAGTATGTTAAAGGGATAGTTTTAATATCATCCCTTTTAATGATTTTCAGCCTGAAAATAATAATTATCAGCTTATCGGTATCGGACTGAATTTTAAAATCCGTGCATGAGTATGTTTTTCTGTGTGTCTGTCTGTCTTTCTCTCCCTCTCTCTCTCTCTCAGTCTCAGGGTGGAGCGAGGCTGTGCTGTAGGGGTTCTGTTACAGTGTAGACAGACGCCAGACAGCCCCATACGTTATTACTCTCTCTGTGTCTGTATGCAAGGGTCTGTCAGCACTACTGGAGAGGCTGTCCTCCTCTACGCACACAGGCACAGACACACACAGTGAACTCATCGACCCCGTCCCTCTCAGCAGGAAAATATTCCCGCTTCCCCGCCTCTACCTCAACACACCCTCCTCCTCCCTGACTCAATCCCTACTCCCTCCCTCTGTCTCAACCACTTTGCTTTCCATACTGGTACCTTTCTTTCTCATTTTATCTCTATTCCTCCAGCTCTTCCCTTTCCTCTCACTCAGCATCCTTTCCACCACTCTTTTCCCCCCTCATTCGCCTCTTTCTAGCAGGGCCAGTTAAACGGGTCAGTTGACCTCTAATAATTACTTGAGTGTTCATGACCCAGACAGAAGATCTAGGTCGTGTGTTTCCAGACCACACATCTTTTGCATTCATTCTGTTCAAATCCGTGCTGTCCACTCTCTTTTCAGATTCTGTTATGTGGAAGCCATGTTTCCCTTTACTTGACCTCTAAGGTCTTGACCTTGAGGATCAAAGGTTGGAGGTGACGTCCTGCTGACCTCCCTCTGTGGCTTGAGCCTCTGCTTTCCCCTTTTCCTACCAATCTACTTCCTGCTACACAGGAAATGGACTGCTGATCCCTCCAGTAAAGTGCCACTTGATTTGGTCACTTCCTTTTAGGACATTCTTCAATAAAATCTTTTACTTAAAATGTACTAATACATCAGGTGTAAGAACAATCTACTTAATTCACATGGACCAGTACAGTCAAACTGTTAAGTATTGATCTAGTAAATCTTCTCACAAAGATGTAATCCCTTTGAATGTTTTAGAGACATATAATCAATAAGAATATGGCAGAAACTCCCTTTGAAAGATCCAAAGTTTTTAAATGTAGATCTGTGTGGTCTGTATTTACAATTTACAATTACCTGCTTAGTGTTCTTATTTCGCTTCTTTTCTGGTTTCCCTGGTGTTCATTACTTGAATTGAGACTGTCCACCGAAAAAAAACGACCCTATAGGTCATTTTTCAAGCACCTTATTACGACCTATATTTACGTTTTAAAGTCATGCGCCCTCTAGCTGGCGTAAAAATAATGACAGTGTGGTCTTACGTCTGTTGTCATGAAATGACGTATGGCTGTCGTTACCGATCAAAATGCAAAATGTGTTCATTTAAATGCAATGTGTGGACTTTTTACACCATTTGTCCTATTACCATTTAGCAAAACTCATTTTTTTTATTAACGACCACACCTACCCCAACCCTAAACCCACCCTTAGTGATTAATAGTGCATTTACACTTTATGAGCACATGCGTTTCCTGGGATCGAACCCACGATCACATGATCACATGGTTGCATATTGTTATATATTGCAATGCTCTACCATTTGAGCTACGCGAAACCAAAATATGAGGCAGATAAAAGGGACAATGCATTAAAATGAAAATGTCCTGTTGTCAATAGGGGCGCAACTTTAGCAAACACTCCTATGGATTGTATTTCAGGGAAGTGACAAACAACCTATATAGGCGTATTGGTTGGAGAACATGTTGCTTGAATTAAACTAAAGCAGGCATTGTATTCATTTTTCCCATTTTGAAAAAGGATTATAATGTTGGATCATGATGGATGATAGCACGTATTTACTTTTAGACTCGATACCAAGAACTATTTAGGACGTAGTTTTAGGGTGGATTCCCCGGTATAAAATCACATTCTGGGGGTAAAATCCGCATTTTTGATGGGATATCCCGACAGTTCAGAAATTTTAATTTCCGGTCAGTGCTGCTAATAGGATTGATGCTCTATTGTGTAAAAAAATAATGTACCACCTACAATAAACCCTACCCTAAACCTAACCAATAGTCTTAACAAAAGCAAATGTGAGATAAAAACGCATTTGCTGAAGCAACCATAACATTTTTGCTTGCTTCTAGTCAATGAGATCTAGTCAATGAGGCCGAGAGCCGTGACTCATGTTTCACGAGACTTATACCCCAGCACGCCACATCGCAAGTGCAGTGCTGTACCAGGTGATCTCCCAAGTAAGTTTACTACGTCAGAAAAGCCACACATACAGAATTGGTTAAGTAATGCAAGTCATGATTAATTTGAATCAAAACACAATCAATTTTAATCAAACTTTTAATTTAAAAAACACTTCAGTCATCAGACATTCATCACACAAAACCATTAATGTCACATTTACTCTTTTATTTATGGCTTATTTATCATGAAATAACTAGAGGTTACGACCTCTAGTAACGCTGTTAATTTTCAACTTTAATTATTATGATGGCATGGGATCATATACCACAAAAAACAAGTTAGCAATTACAGTTAGAATATTGAGTTTGTCATACCACCCTGCATCCTCAAACCCTGAAGATCTGTCTTGCTCACTCTTTTCCTGTTAATCTCTTCTCAACAAGAAGTTCAGGCCCAAAAGATGGCCCTTCATTTCAAAGGTTATCAGTGTAGGAGTTAAGCGATCAAACAGCTTTTATATGGTACTATGGTAGTTTCTCTTCCTCTTTCTTAGTAGGTGTAGGTCTGGTCAGGTTGTGAATGCAAAAACTGAAGCAGACAAAATATCATTAGTGCAGGATATGTGTGTATACACTGAGTTCAGTGTGTGTCTTCAAAAAGGACATGACTAATACATTTTTTTCCTCTGCCAGCTAAATGGCAGTTTCTTTACTTTATCACTAAGCTCTGAAAAGACGGTTTGCACCTAATTGTATCTATGATTGGGTGCGTGTTAACTGCTAACATAAGATAACAAGGTTGATATCTGTCATTCTTCAAGTTTGAGACCTCTTGTTTGTCAAAATATTGGCTTTTGTCAATCAAAAGTCCCTTCTTTTATCTGGAAAATGTGACTGGTTTAGCTCATTTAACACATATATAATGCGTTTCATTGTGTCATATAACGCAAAGCAAGATTTAATGACATTGATTGGATGGTTGCAGGTCATTTCCACTTATTGTGATTGGTTTTCAGTCAGATATCTATACTCTGATTTTCATGTTTTGATCTTGTTGTTTCTCTCTCCCTGGCAGAACTCAATCAGACACAATCTGTCCTTGCACAGTCGTTTCGTGCGCGTCCAGAATGAAGGAACAGGAAAGAGCTCATGGTGGATGCTGAACCCTGAGGGGGGAAAGAGCGGCAAGTCTCCACGCCGGAGGGCCACTTCCATGGACAACAACAGCAAGTTCACCAAGAGCCGTGGACGAGCTGCCAAGAAAAAGGTCAGTTGAGGAGAAAACAATCTCTGTTCACTCAGTCTTTGCAGATTGTTTGTGTGCCAAAATATGAATGTGCTGGTTTAAACTACTGCTTGCATCACTCAACATAAGGTTTCTGTAATCAAATATTTATTCAGTTATTCAGATATTTGTAAGTTTATATTTTAAGTTTGCCTTACTCTTACCCTAACTCTTTTATACCTTTTATTTTGTCTTCACTGGATGTGAGTGGCACTTTGCAGTGCCTTAAAACTAAATTGTTCACATTTTAATCAATGAAGTGGTCAATTCTGGTGGTGAGTGCCTTTAGTATTACTATTCCAAAACAATTAAAACTCGGTTTTATCCAATCAAGTTCAGTTTAAAAGAATGTGTGGCCTCAAACTCAAATCTGATTGGTATGTGTTGGTGAACACTTGGAGATGTTATATAGTTGTGCCACTTCCAGTGTAGACATGGCGTAAGAGTGACTTTTAGTAATATGTATGACCCGTGCTGGCAAAATGAGTTGGAATGCGCACAAGCTAATTTCGAGCTACAGTCAAAAATTAGTTCATTAAGCCCTCGTCTAGTGACCCCAATGCTCCAAATAGCAATTAAACATCTAAAGGTATCTTAATTTGTATGTTTACTGAGAGAAATACCTTTCCTTTGACCATGAAATATTCCATTTTTTTCTGCTCACTTCTTGACTATAGTCTGTTTCATTAATGTTAATCAAACAATTGTGGAATCATGAAAAAATAGTTGAAATATATGTAGATTTTTTCCTATAGGTATTGGTTTTTGACTTGGTTTGTGCCAAATTTGGTGGTATTACCAGGGATTTTAATGTATGGTTGATAGGTGATTTTGTTTTGGAACCTTCAGTTGTTCTCAAAATTGACTGCTGACTCTATTAACTTCAAACAGGTGTAGCTCAATCATACATCATTTGAATTTTTTCGTAATGGGGAATGTGAGAATAACTCATTTTTGAAAATTTGCTCATTGTGACTCATTTTGCCAGCACGGGTCACATATATCTGTGCAGTAATGATACAGCTGGTTTTCATGGTTTCTTGTTTTGCGTTTGTAGATGTCAATGCAGGGTGGTCTGGACGGTGGTTCTAACAGTCCTGGTTCTCAGTACCCAAAATGGCTCGGCAGCCCCAACTCTCACAGCAATGACGACTTTGAACCCTGGACCACCTTTCGTACCCGCGCAAGCTCTGATGCCAGCACGCTCAGCGGCCGGCGCTCGCCTACCTTCCTACCTGAGGAGGACGAAGCCGGGGAGGTCCACATCGGGTTCCCAGGGACCAAACTTGGTGGGCCCCTCCCCAGCCTGTCCGAAGTAGCGGGTCACCACGGTTCTGACAACGTGATGATGAACGACCTCTTAGACAACCTCAACCTCATCTCGCCCAAAAATAACACCCAGGGCAACCAAGACGCCCAGACTGCGCTGTCCTCACCCATGATGCAGGGTAGCCCCGGGTACCCATCCTACAACTCCCCCAATATGGGTCCTCAGCCCCAGGTCCAGCAGGACTACCGGAAGTGCCTGTACGGACAGGGCGGGGTGGGTGGACTCAGTCCAATCGCCATACCGACTTTATCGGACAGTAAACCAGGAGGCTACGGACCCTTTGTTAGTCAGTACAGCTGTGCTGCAGGTATGCTCAAAGAGCTGCTGACAGCAGAAGCTGATCCGAGAGGGGACATGATGCAGTCAGTGGGGTCTTGTGAAGGGCGACGGGTGCTACCCAGTTATGCCAGTCAGGGACAAATGGGACAGGGGGGCAAAATGATTGCACATCCTCACCTGCACGCACACCCACGATCGCTTCATTCGTTGCCCTCGCCAACGATGGGCATGAACGGCTGTGCCCTGTTGCCCCACGGGCATCCCATTCGCCTCGGTAACATGAAGCCACAACCACACCTGCCTCATCACGCTCAGCTGGGAAGAGGCGGAGGTGAGGCCGGGATGCCGAGTTACACCAACGGCAACGGTTTTCACAGGCACGGACCGGTTCCTCACCTCCATCACAGCCACCCAGAGCGGCTGCCCAGTGACTTAGATGACATGTCGATCGAGCAGCTGGACTGTGACGTAGAAACTGTCCTACACGACACGCTCATGGACGGCGATGCTCTGGACTTCAACTTCGATCCCATGAGCGGTCAACAGAATTTCCCGCACGGGGTCAAAACCAACACGCATAGCTGGGTATCTGGATAAACACATTAATCCACTCAAACACATACAAATTGGTGAGGCAGGCTGTTTTTGATTTATAATATGAATTAATTGTAGAAAATGTTCGTGAATATATATGTACATGTGTCATAGACATATAGCTGGTCAACTGACAATTGACTGAAACAGACTGAATGCTGTCGGTCATACCAAAAGGTTACACATACAAGAGAGATTTAAACTTTTCATTTCCTTTTCATCTTTTTTTAAAAGCATAAACTTAGCACGATTTTATTTCCAGTAATTGCGACTGTCTTGTTATTGTGACTTTATTTCTCACAAATGTGACCTAATTTCTCATAGTTGTGACTATATATATCTCAAAATTCCCATTTCTCCCAGTTCTGAATTTATCGCTCCCGAATCTGCATTTATTTCTCATAATTTCTCCAAAATTCTAACTTTATTTCTCAGAATTGCAACGTTGTGTATCTCATATAAAATAGAACAAATTACTGACATGTCATTTTAGTCACTATTACCATTTTCTCTATTCTCTCAAGTGTGTGCATACACCTCATGAACTGTTTACCTCAACCAGAACTTCTGCAGCCAATCAGCAGAGGCCAGTGAATGGTCACTATTTACTGATAAACAGTACATTGTTTCAGTAGACTCCATGATTGTCGGGAATCATCATAATCTGCTTTTGGTTAGTCAGAGTGTAAATATTGAAGCTGGCTAATCAAAAACAGTCATGTCATACATTCACAGACATGGCTTTTTTGTATATTTTTGTCTAGTTGGTCTCAGTTTGGCAACGTAGGTCACTAAAATGAATTCAGGGCAGAAGTTTTGTCATGTCAACTGGAGTGCTGTGTAATGTCTCGTATAGTGTACATTACTGTTATCATTGTCATTTCAGGGTGCTGAATAAATGTGTTTTGTACAGAGATGTATATTTTTGTTGTACCAATGGGATGGTAAATGAAATGTTTATATTTGTACACTTTTGAGCTTCTTACTGGTCATTTTAAATGCTCTTCAAAGACCCCTCCCAGCCTTTAAATGTCGAAACAAATTCTTTTGTGGCCTTGGTTGCTGTATATGTAATATAGATCTTCTCAAACTGCTGGATGAATTCTTTCATTGTATAAAATAATTTGTACTTTGTGCCTTCCCCTCTTACAAACTGGCATTTGGGTCAGTTATGTGATGATTTTTCCTCAATTTCTGATTTAAAAATCTTTTTATATACATATATAAATTTAAAAAATGGTATAATCCTGAGATTATCGCAAAGAGTCTTAAAAGGCCATTGACTTTTTAATGGCATGGAAACGTTAGTTCAAGTATAACCCCAAGAAAACTTCATGATATTCATGATTCAAAAATTCATGTTTGTAAAATAATCCGCTTGATAATAATTAAGTTTTTTTCCCCTCTTTTTTGATATTTTTAGAGTAAACAAATCCTTGAACTTTGGAACGGAACATTGAAATCGACATTTCTTGTCACGATATCTTTTTTTTTTTTTCATCATCTTGGATATTTATTTGTATATTTATCATTGACTTGTTCACCATAATAGCAAAATTGAACAAATCTAAAATTAGCTATGCTGAAATTTTAGAATCCTCAGTGAAGGTCACCAAAGGTCACATTTACTTCAGACTAATTTTGTGTCTATCTGAGGCTAAAGGCCTCCTTAAAATGTTTCTCCATTTATGTATTTGACAGAAATTCTATGATAATTTAATGTAATTTAAGACTTTTCTCTGTGTTCTTGTGTTGTACATACACATTCAATGTAACTGCACATCTACAAAATATTTAATGCTTTGAGATTTTCAACATGTGAGAGATTTTCTATCCAAACAGTGAGGTGTACCATGAAGGTTTGTAAATTATAAAGAATATTTTAAACATATGCATATATTTTTAACAGATATAAAACTATCTGCATTTTATAGTAATTTTAGACTGTCTTTAAACATTAAAAGTATGCTTTTGTTTGTTATCTGATCATATCTGTATATGATTTTAAGTATCACTGACAGTGTGAGGTTTTTTTGGTCTTTGTTTGTTTGAATCTTTTGACATGTAAATAGCACTGACTTTGTCTTATTTAATAATCACAAATGTCATTTGTTTTGACTCTAATTTCTTATTGGATGAATTTGTCTCAAACGTGTTAGTGATGTTTTTTTTTTTTTGTATTTGCTGATTCTAATGTTGTTGTCTGACGTGACCTAATTGAGATGGGGAGATGTGTTCCCACTGTAGCCGTTTGTACTTTAGAAACATACACTCATCGTACAGTCCTTGTCAGAACCACATGCTTTTATAGAGTAGTTCTACATGGAGGAAGTGCCTGATAATATTGTAATGTAATTAAACAGCGATGAAGAATTGATTTTCAGTTATCAAAAGGAAAATTGCAGCTGTTATATGAAGCCATAATTGTATATAAAGGTATGAATATATGAAAAATCATTAAGAATCTGTTTTTTGTTGTTGTTGTTTTGATTGATCTGTTTGAGTATTGTGTATTACTGTTTAGTATGAGTTTGTATGGGTGAGAGTGTGTACAAGTGTGCGTCTGTATTAATTCACATAACAGTGTCCACAGGAAATGGGCTAATGGCAAATCGGTGTCTGTGAAACTAGATGTTAACAGTATCAGTGCATTCCAGGCATAGTAAAGCTTTGGGTAGGAGTATGTTTTAAAATTCGCCCTATGTGGGGTGGCAACACCAAAGCAAATGCCCATGCATTGTTTTTGTGGTTTTATGGCCTCATATACACATTTGTGTTCTTGAATATGCAAAACAGTTGCATTACCATAAAGTAATAATTCATACTGTTTAAAAAAGAATTAAAAATAAATAACAAAATATCAATATCCAGGGCACCAAATCAAGACACTTTATATCAGAAATGTCTCTTAAAAATGTTACTGTGAAATTACAGTATATTCCATGTTAATAATTGCATTACTTTCAAAGTAATTTCACAGTAGGACTTCTCTTGTGTCTAACTGCACTCTCAGAAATTTCTTGTAAAATCTACAGCAATTTATTCAAGTATTTACAATTGTACTGTAAAAAGGCTTGGTTTTACTGTCAACAAAAATTTGTGTAAACAAACAACATCATACTGTATTTCTGCAGTGCATATAGCCAGGATGCAATGCACCACGAATAGATTATGCTGTAGAGTTTTTTTTATACTTCTTGGCGTTATCTGGGTTGCTTATTTTTGGTCCACTTTTAAAGGGATATTTCACCAAAAAATGAAAATATCCCATGATGTACTCACCCTCAAGCCATCCTAGGTGTATACGACTTTCTTCTTTCAGACGAACACAATTGGGAGTTATATTATAAAATATCCTGGCTCTTCCAAGGTTTATAATGGAAGTGAATGGCTCTCCTGATTTTGAAGTCCAAAAAAGTGCATCCATCCATCATAAAAAAATATCCACATAGCTCCAGGGGGTTAATAAATGCCTTCTGAAGCAAAGCCATGGGTTTTTGTATGAAAAATATCCATATTTAAATCTTTATAATCTAAAATAACTAGCTTCCGGCAAACGGTCTACGCAAATCAACTAACGGCAAAAGAGTAATATCTGACCTGAAGCATGATACAATGACGAACACGGAAGCGTAGAGGATAGAGCAAAACAAATCACCGAAGGCCTCAAACTAGAAGTCTTAAATGAGAATTTTCAAAGAGTAATGTCAGAGGATTACGATATAAGAGAAGAGGAGCTTGAAGGAGCAGCCCTATTTGTTTGAATCACGAGAGGCGTCTAAGCTTACGAAACTCCTGCGTCATACATCGCGTCAGAACTTACTCATTTGGCATAAGTTGACTTGTGCCAGAAGCTAGTTAAAGGATTAGTTCCCTTTCAAAATAAAATTTCCTGATAATTTACTCACCCCCATGTCATCCAAGATGTTCATGTCTTTCTTTCTTTAGTCGAAAAGAAATGAGGGTTTTTGATGAAAACATTCCAGGATTTTTCTCCATATAGTGGACTTTAATGGAGCCCAAACGGTTGAAGGTCAAAATTACAGTTTCATTGCACCTTCAAAACGTTCTACACGATCCCAGACAAGGAATAAGAGTCTTATATAGAGAAACCATCGCTCATTTTCTTTACAAAAATATGTATTACTGCCCTCCACAGGTCAAAGTTTGAACTAATTGTTATATACTTGCACTAGAATATTGTATATGACAATTTAGTTCAAACTTTGACCTGTGGAGGGCAGTAATACACTTAGCAGTGTCTACACTGCTGGAATTCAAATAGAGAAGAAGAAGAAGAGAGCTAGTTCAAGATGAGCATTTATGGTTAAAACTTTATTTTTTATTTTTTTTAAGAAAATGAGCGATTGGTTTCTCTAGATAAGACCCTTATTCCTCATCTGGGATCACTGTAAACTGTAATTTTGACCTTCAACTGTTTGGGCTCCATTGAAGTCCACTATATGGAGTCCTTCCACTATCCTGGAATGTTTTCATCAAAAACCTTAATTTCTTTTCGACTGAAGAAAGAAAGACATGAACATCTTGGATGACATGGGGGTGAGTAAATTATCAGGAAATTTTAATTTGAAAGTGAACTAATCCTTTAATTTAGTTGATAAAGTTTTAAATATGGATATTTTTCTCACAAAAACCTTATATGTAAAAAAGAAAAAATGCTTATAAGAAAAAAGTCTTGAGTTGCAAGATGACTTCACATCTTTCAAAGATGTAGCTCAGCAGTTGCTTCACTATTGCGAGAGGTCCATCTACAAACAGTTATGAATTTGAAATTAGTTATTGGTAAATCTTCATGCTTAAATATTGCTAATGTAAAATACACTCATATTCATCCTAAGAATAGTATGACTAACTTAAAATCAGTCAGTTAGCTTATTTTATATTCTAGCTTGTCATCTTTGGCTACATCAGAAATATATACAAGGTCCAAGATCCAAGCAAATGGAACACTAATCACCAGTAAAACAATTACAGTAATAATTCAATTTCTTGCAGTGGGCTGGTTAAAGACAACAATAATTTGTAAGAAAATGACCCAGCATGCATTAATTTCAGTCAATGTATGACTACAGCAATTTATTGCAAAATAATACTCTTTAATCGTGTAAATTCCTGGAATTTTTTACAGTGTACTACATACAGAAGACAAGATGTTATAATAATATTACATAGGCTAACGTTACTTGTATTTAATAAATCACAAGTTTAAGAGCAGCAGTCTTTTATACTACGGGGCTGTTGAATGCTCCAACCTGATTGGTTGATCAATGTTCTAAGGTGTGCAATTATTTTTACAGTCTGTGGATATGATATGATAAGTGTCGTGCGTGCCAGAGCCAGTCGCGTTTCCACTGTCACATATGCGATGCTAAAGGCTAGGCTACTTATGTTAACCATTGCAAAAATACATATACACACGTTTATGGGAAATACCAGAGACAGCTTGAGGAACGTAGAAAACTCATATATGATTATAATCGTGTATTTATTTGGTTTAATATTTTATCTGTATCTTCCGGGTGCCTTTGTTGATACCATCCACATATCTCTAACGGTGCGTTCCAAACGGGATATATCGCCCTCCTTCGGAGTGAAAATAATCATGGCCGCCATATTGAAGGGTCGTTCCAAACCGAAGTGCTCAAAACTGGCCACTTCAAAGTGCCCTTTGGAATGAAGGATTTCGAAGGGAACAACTGATGGACACTTCTGGCCCCCATGATCCTTTGCACAGGGAAGTTTGACGTCACAGAATGGGTACAGGAGGCTAGGAGTTCGATTTTAACTATAAAGGTATGTATAATATTTTTATGTACTACTGTAATATTTATACGAGTTAGATTTGGTACATTATTATGGTCAAAACGACATTGTACTTCAACAAAAAAACTTTACAGCTCCCTTTATCAGTCCATTCAAATGTTTAAAATACATATATACAATATAGCCTACATGCGATAAACCTAAAATAAATAAATAAATAAATAAATAAACTAACGTTAAACAAAGGGCGCAGTTTTTTTGACCCCTACACCCTTCATCCCTTCGAAGCTCTCACTCCGGAGGGTAAACCCTTTGAAGGGATTAGGGCATAGGGATGAGCCCTTCCGAATGGAACGCAGGGTGACACACTCCGGTTAACTCGTATAACTCATAACTCCTGTTTTCCTCTCATGAGCTCCCTCTGTTGCTCTGGCTGAAAGGATAACAGTATAATGAGACGGAGAGATCGCTCAAATGTCCTCGGAGACCAGCTAGTATTCGCTGTGGAAGTAAACCTCACTCCACTGATCTCAAGAGAAGCTCTAGCGACTGATGCTAGAGGTTGCAGCTTTTAGTTTCCTCGTTAGAGCGTCCGACTCCCAAAACCGGAGACCCAGGTTTGAGGCCCGCGCAGAGCGGGGAGAGTAGGACCTGGGTAGAGGGGTTACGGGTTACAATTGCAATCATTGCATAATTAAGAGGGAAATGCTCAGAAAGTGACGTAAACATTGGGTATTTTATCAATATATTTCTAAATGTGTAAGCCTTTGGACTTAAAAGCCTTACTGGAGTTGTTTTGTGCATTATTGTTTGTGAATGTAAATAAATGGAAGCAGGTGCAACTGAATAGGTATGCGTTCTCTTTTTATGCCAGTATAAATATCAGTTAGATTCAGCATAATTGATGTGCACTCCTGACATAAATTAATTGTTCGTGCAACCCGATAGGACAATTATCTTGCCATTATTTTGCGTACAGGAAACACTGCTTACATTTTTATTTTATACTGAAATGATTATGGGGTGCCAGGAGTGGCAAAGACTAGACCAATCACAATCCAGTATGCTAATTGATGTAGGAATAGACGACCAATTGCAAAATGTCTTTGTTGGTTTCAGCATGAATGAATTGTTCTTTTGTGTCGGAACTTCGATGAATCGATCCATACAGTTGAAAAAACAAGTCTGAACGATTTGTTCACAAATCATTCTATAGTTCAAACAAGCAGAAGATTGTCAGTGCAAAACTACATAGGCTAATATTCAGAATTTTCATCACAAAAATAGCTTCAGAAAACTTAAAATAAATACGTAATTTGGGCCATTGTTTAATGATGCTTTTTTGCATAATTTAAAGCTGCAGTCCGCGATTTTTGGCCCTCTAGCGGTTAATACACAGAACTGCACGCGTCTTGCAGAAGAACATTGTAGCCGGAGCTACTTTTTTCCATGTAAGTCTATGGCGAGCCACGCAGTTACTGTGATACTCTGCGGCGGATCCTACCAGTCTGGTCTGAAATAGTCCAAATATAAACACTTCAGGGTAAGACAAAAACACGGTTTGGAAAATGGATTCATGTTGTACATTCTCATTATATAATTTTTGTAAATTTTGAATACAAAAAAGTTACGCACAGCAGCTTTAAAGGTGCTAAAGAGGATGTTTTTTCTTTTATACATTTTTGCAATATTACTTGAAACTGTCTTCATGAACTGATAAAAGACTATTTATTAGGTGCACTGAAAGTAATAATATTAATATACATCATCTGTGCACGAGGTAGGGCCTTAAAAACATCAGCCAATCGTTTACACGATGATCCCTCTGGCTTTTCAATCACTGCTGTGACGTTCCTTGTGAGAGACGTGCGCGGATTGGCCCTCTGGCTTGTCAATCACTGCCATGACGTTCCTTGTGAGAGACGAGCGTGGCTGCCCGCTCCAGTAACTTTCCACACTCTACAGGCGCCGCATGCAATGTTTTTGTCAGGAGACAGGAGTAACAACTGCAGATTATGAGTTACCTGCGGTGAGTCTAACATAATGAATCCAAAAAACACGACACAGCGAATGCCGGTGGTAAACACTCATGTTTCAATACTCGTGCACGAGTTTTGGGAGGCGTTCCTTTGAAATGAGCTGTGAAGGAGGGGGGCTGTTCTTACGCATGCGCTCATTTCAAAAACTCACTAACAGTCTTTGGATTCTCAGTCGACGAAAAAATCCTCTCTATCACCTTTAAAGCGTGAAATCTCCAGTATCAATTGATTGTTATTGTTACATTTAAAAAAAAAAAAAAAAAAAAAAAAAATTCCTCAGTTTTTGTTAAAAGAAAGAAAGTCATACAAGCTGAAACAGCATGAGGGTGAGTAGTTTAAACAATGATGGCAGAATATTCATTTTTGGGTAAACTAACTCTTTCTGGTTACACACCCACACACAATACACACACAAAACAAAATGGGATGGAATTTGTAAAAGATATGCTTTCATATGCATTATTCTGGTTGATATAAAGATGGAGGGACGGTAAAATGGAAGACAGAGGAGGTATTTTCTGCGTTGAGTTGAGTCATTGGCTGACAACTCTGGTTAAGTGAAAGGGCAGCACATTGTCCCCTCTTGTTGGGTCAGGGCAGTTGTAGCCTGGGCCTGTGGTGGGTCAGTTCTGCTGAAGAATGTGACTAGACACATATGTTCCCCATATGTTCCTCCTGATGGATCTGTAGACAGGGATTAGGAAGAAAGAGAAGAAGAAAAGAGGCCACATTAGGACACTAGGACATGAGTTCACTTTGTGGGACACACCAAGAAATGAACTCAAAGACCTCACTTTCTTGCTGTCAGATAGGAATCTCTATAACTTCTTCTAAGCTGCAGGGGTTTATTGTTAGTGCTCGTGAAACGCATTTTAGTGTCTTCTTGTCAATGTGTGTGTTCTTCTGCTTTAGAGAGATTTTCTATTCAATAGCTCCACTGTATTTGAAGTTTTTTTGTGCCAACAATCAGGTTTCTTCATTTATTTTTTGGACAGAAACCACACTGAACTCTTTTAGTCCTTTGAAGATGCATCGGGTCACATGGACGTTTTATGAGAATTCCACTGGAATTTGTTAATTCAATATATTCTTTAATTTGCAGTAAAAAATGTGTACAGTTTTCCACTTTTTGCCCGGTTGTAATACCATAAAAACAAAATGACAAAATAAAATATTTTAAATAAATATAAATATTTTTTTATGAGATGTAATATGTTAAAATGAGTATAAAAACAATTTATTGAAGTTGCAACCTGTTTCTGTCTCAAGTAAACTTCTATTTGTAGCACAGGCGCTATTTATTTTATATGCATCCACCGCATACGCACACCTGCATTTCTTCATATGCGCATGGACAATTTCTTCAAGACACAGAGAATTGGTTTGTGCAAACATTTCTTGTTTCCCCTTCTTCCCCATTTTAAAGTGTCCAGGTGAGGCTCAGGCCACAGTTTGTTCAAGAAGGAAGTGAGACTGTGTGTCTCTCCTCAGCCAGAAACCACCAGGCAACCTCTCAGCTGCCAAAATAGAACCCCATCGAGACTTCAGCTGAAGTTCATCAAGTTCAGCACAAGTGTGTCAGCACACACTCACGCTGGGCCAGGTAAACCTACAGTACCGAAAGATTTAGTTGCACTTCAAAAAAGATGAATGAAAGGGTGTTATTAGAACTTTAAATACCAGATTTAAAAGTTCTTTTGGTGCATGCAAAAAAACAAAAGTTGAAATAATAAAAAATTATTTACATTCTATCACCAAAAAAAGCATCATGGAAGTGGTCTATGCAACTTGTGATGGATGGATGGATGGATGGATGGATCAGTGGGTGAAATGAGGGTAAGTAAATAATGAAGGAATTCCACAATTCTTACTTGAATTTAGTTAAAGCCGTGCCTGTATAAAGTATATCTTCCATCAATTGTTTATTGCAACCATGTGGCACATAAACTTTAAATCTGGAGTTTCATTGTTATTCTGGGTTGAAATTTAAACAAACCAAAAACTGAAATGTTCTACAGAAACGTTAAATATGAGAAAAGCACATTAAAGCTCTGAGCTCTGGCTTTCATTAGTGCTGCCTCTCTCATTTTACTGTTCGTCTTGCACTTTTTCTCTTTTACACACACTCATTCTCACTCTCTCTTTCTCAGTTTGGATTTTCCTTAACACTGATGAGCGATGCAATCTGTTTTTGGATCTGGTTCTCCTCAGAGCAACTGCTTGTGGCCCTCTGGCACTGTAAGAAAGTCTTGTTAAGCTGTGAAAGTGGAAGAAAACTCGCAGCAAGTGCTGACAGCTTTGATACATGGAAAATATAAAGAGAGCTGAGAGCAGTTTAGTTGTGAGAGGCGCAAATATGATTATTACCCTGTATCTTAGATCCATCTCTGCTGTGAGTTCATTATGGTTGCTTGGCTGTGCTTGTGCAGTGGATATGATGGTGATATTGTGATTGTGGTTGCCCTTGTTGCCCTTTTGGTTAACTCGTTATGTGGTCTATCCATTTATTTAATTGGCAGCTTTAGCAACTTGTATTGCACTAATTTAGGAACGCACACCCATAACATGTTTGAAGCATAAAATAACCTAAAACTCCATGAGTTCCTCATCTTCGTTTGGCTGTGGATTCATTGCATCCAGTTATTTTGAGTTTAAAGATGTTTACTTTTTCTGTGGACCACAGCACCACTTGCTAACTTGGTTTGTTTTGCAGACATTTGGCCTTTGCTGATGATGTCATGGAAAGTACATGTACAATGACTAAAGGCTAAAGTCTGCTTTCAAATGTGAGGAGTAACCATGGTGATTGGAGGCAACGTGGAGGGACCAGCTGACATCCTGTCGTTTGGTGCGTACAGATAGCAAATCGTTCAGAATAGCACAGAAATAATTCTGCACTGATGTGAAGAATTTCACCACAGAATTTTAGTGAAATAGGCAAATTACAGATGATTTCAAAGCTAAGAGTTTATTATTATTTAGTACAATACAGTCATTCAGAGAGTTATCTGATAAGCACATTCAAATTCATTTGGGTATAAATCAGATATAGCCTATTGTTCATTTTACTCATGTAAAAAAGATCTAATCTTTCAAATAACAGACAAACTTCTAATTTGGTACGTTAAAAAATAAATAGGTTATTAATGTTTACATTCATTGTTTTAATGTACTTTATTAAAATATTCATCTTTGGGGTAACGCATTACAAATAACACGAGTTAATCAGATTACTTTTTTCAAGTAACTAGTAAAGTAATCCATTACTTTTAAATTTACAACAAAATACCCAAGTTACTTTTTCAAATAAGTAACGCAAGTTACTTTGTTTTCCAATTTATTGACTGACAGCTCTCCTGTCCCCATGTTGAGAGAAGTCAGGAGAAAGTGTAGAGGCGTTGTGTGCGCTTTGTAAACATGATGGATATTCTAGACTAGTTGTAGACTAAATGTGAGCATGCATTTACTCATTTTCATTTTCTCCTGTGTCCTGTTCTGTATCAAACAAACAAGCTGAAAGGCTTGTTTGTTTGAGCTGCGCCCTCTATTGTACAGGCGTGAATTTGCATTTCCTTCAGCCTGAGGTTTATTCATTCACTTCTGGTGTGAAAGGGCCTTTACATTGGCCAAAAATAGAACTTTTTGTTGTTATAAAAACAAACAAACAGCCCAGCCCAGATGAGAAAAAGTAACGAAAACAAAAGTAAAGTAACGTAATGCATTACTTTCCATAAAAAGGAACTAAGTAATGCAATTAGTTACTTTTTTAGGCAGTAACACAATATTGTACTGCATTACTTTTAAAAGTTTCCCCAACATTGCTGAAATTAATAACTTGGTGTTATTTCAGCCATTGAGTTCTTTCAGTGAAGAATTCATCAGACTAATTCAAATGTTCTTTATTCATTAAAAAGAACATTTTAAAAGAGCCACTTGTTTCTGAATCAGACCACATTGGTTTCACTGTATGTTTTTGATCCACTAAAATAAAATAAAGTGTTGTTTGTTCATGAATCTGATTCAGAGTAGCCTACACTTCAGCCTATACGATTCCGTGCATTTGGAAGATATTTTATATTTTGAATCTATTTTAGAACAGGCCGTAGCTACACACTGCAGCTAAATTCGATGGTGGAGTTCACCTTTTAGTGCTTAATCACGTTCTGTACGCACACAGTTCAGTAAAATACGGGAGTGACAACCGCATTCTACAACCGAATTAACTCCCGAAAAATACAGGTAGTGACAACCGCATTTACAGAGATTCTATGTAGTGTGTACGGAACCAAACGAACAAGCCGCTTCTGGCAACTTTTATGGGCTTGTTCGCTAGTAAGCGAACAAGCCCATAAAAGCCCATAAAAGCCCATAATAAACCGAAATAAATCCAAATGCTTTATACTGAAAATAAGACCAAAATATCGCGATCATGTCTGCTTACTTAATAACTCAATAAACCCGTTCAGCTTAAACAACAAGCCCAAAAACTCCTATAATGAGTGACCATGGAAACACAGAAAGAGCGCGCTCTGTGTGAAACAGGCTGTACAAGCATAAACAAAACACAACGCCTCTGTCGACTGGTAAATTGGAAAATAACAGTGTTTTGTCACTGATATTACAAAAAAAATTGTGTTTTGTCACTGTAATATTACTTTGGTCACAATAACAGACAGGGTTGCCAGGTTTTCACAACAAAACCAGTCCAATAGGTTGTTTGCAATCACGTGGTTCTGGTGACGCACGAAATACCGGTGGAGGGCAAGCAGTGAAAATTAGAATGGAAGAGATGGAGAAAAGTCCTTTCTGTGCTGGTTTAGAAAGGTATAAACAGAAAATCACAACATATGTTGGACGTGATCTTTATGTTATGAAGATGACTTTTCCACTGAATTGAAAGACTTTCCTGCCATCGAGGAGGAAGATAGAGAATGTGAAGCTGCCGTCATGCCGCGTTCAGTTCTAGTCTGGGGTTTTTTTTATATTGCGCTGCCGTTCTGCTAGTGAAGTTAGGGCAGTATTTTGATTTTCTGTCGCGATTGTGAAAAATGTCACCATTGTAGGTAATTTATGCTGAATCGAGAATCGCAACAGGAGCTCACGTCATCGTTCAGGGAAAAAAACTGGACGGTGTAATACAATTGCTGCCTTTTATACGTGTAAAAGCCAAACACACTAAGGGAAGCAGGTTGAGGAGGTGACGGGAAGACGCCGTATATCTAATCTAATAATGTCACTGATTTAACCCACTCCCTATCACCCAATAAAATAATCACATAGCTGAGTGTTTTTGAAAGTGTTGTCTTTGTTGTTGAATCGACTTCTGTCAGCTTGTTAAACATTTATTTATTTGGACATTTTCTACCAGCATGTGACACTGTTCTCATGGTAACCAGATCAACATTGTGAACGGAATACTACAAAACTTAAGCGAAAACACCAAATTATCATTCAATGGGATAAAATAGTTTCCCTGCAAACGATACCATGAAGAATGTGGATATTTAACCAAGTCAAAAACAAATAAGGTAAGCAGGTATCCATATTCATTTCAGTATCAGCAGACGCAAAACGCTATTAAAGGCGACAACTTTTAAAGGTAAAAAACAATATAAGTTATAAAAAACGGTAAAAGTTATATAAACGATATAAACACCTTCTGGGTTCTCGATTTTATCAATTTAAGCAACCATAAATGACGCAAAACATACGAATTTTTAGTTTTGTTAGGATTCCTATATAGAAAAATCACTCCCTGCCCTCCAGACTCATTCACGCTGCTGCTGTGACGTCATGTACAAACAACCTATTGCCCCTCAAAACTAGCCCAATTGTGTTTCAGGGGGTCCCACAGTTTCTGCGGGGCAAAATTTGCGTTTTTGGCGGGGCTCCCCTGGTAAAATTCGCATTCCAGGGGCTAAATATCACGTTATTTTTGGTAGATTCAACCCGCGGACATGAAAAACAACCCGCGGCAACAGTGTAAAAGTAGCCCAATTCCGTGAGAAAACCGCGAACTTGGCAACACTAATAACGGATACCAAACACTAGAGATGCCAGAATGTCGCTATGGATTCCAAGCTGTCAATCATTGCATTTTCAAGATTGAGTCATGTTCTGTACACACATGTAATGATAATTTAGGGGATTCACTCCTGCATTTAAATGTGGTCGTCACTCCTGAAACTTAGAGTGTGTAGGCCATTGTTTTCATTTTTTCATGTGTCTCCTAGCAAAGTTTGTTGTGTTCAAAACGACTTGAAAGTCTGGTTGTCAGTTCACCTCAGTCATTAGGTTATTATGCTCAGTTTTTTCTGTAACCATTGAATTCACTGTTCAGATTTTAAAAGTTGTGTAGTGTATTCCAGCCTTTTGATGAACAATCGTTCTGACTAGTCACCCACATGAACATAGAGCCATTTAACATGGCAGACAGTGGGGTATTACACAATAAATTCACTTAATTGCTTGCTGTTCCCTATAGGTTGCAGCACACAGAGGGGACCTTGCAGTTTATTGTTTGGTGGCCTGGTTGAACGAGAGTTCAGTGTGTATGAGGGGAGGGCACTCGACATGAGCCGAAGTCAGTACACAGCTTGACATGACGCACTTTCAAGTATGATGTTAAAAGGACATCAGTGCATTTAAACGGTGCATTGCATAGTAGGAATTCTGAACATTTTAGTTAATCTGTCTCACGCTATGCATATAACTTGAGCGAATGCTTAAGTAAAAAGCTTTGATTGTTACCGACCTTTGACCCTTAAACACAGTGCGTTTTTTGAAGTCTGTTAACGCATCATGAGGTTGTAAAGGTGACAATATGGAAAGCACATATAGAGCGAATTCAGCTTGGTGCGTGTGCACAGTTCAGAAGTTTTTATTCACAGTGGATTTATCTACATCATAAATTATCTTTGATGTAACACTTATCAAATGTCATTTAATTTAGTCATTTTTTAGTGCTGGGAAAGTCTGATTGAACCTGTAATTTTCTAAATGTCATCTTCTTTTCAGCACTCAGTTTTATTCTGCTTCAGTTTCCCCACCTGTTATCAAAAGATCACAAATAGCAATTTTCCTGCAAAAATGTCTGTTTATGATAATTTGATCTCACCATACAAACATTGTACTGCCCAAAATGTATTGCATCCTTTTAGTCATCATTTTAAATGCTTTAAGGAATAGTTCATCCAGAAATTAAATGTGAATTGCTGCGCCTGTCACCATACTGCAATATGTGATGGTAAAGCATTAAAAGGCTTTTGTATTAAAGGGATAGTTCAACCAAAAATGAAAATTCTGTCATCATTTACTCCACCTCAAGTTGTTCCAAACCTGTATAAATTTCTTTGTTTCTTTGTACACAAAGAAAGATATTTGGGGGGCTGTTGCTAACATTCTTCCAAATATCTTCTTTTTGGAACAACTTGAGGGGGCATAAATGATGACAGAATTTTCATTTTTGGGTGAACTATCCCTTTAAAAGTGCCAACAGAACTTTTCTTGTATTCCAAAGAAAAAAGATGGTCATGCAGGTTTTGAACAGCACGTGGGCGAGTGAATGATGACAGAATTAAAATTTTTGGATGAACTGTTTATTTAAACAAACCTTGATTTGATCCACGGTCCTTTTAATGCTGATGAAAGACAGCAAATTCAAGCCTTTCCATCGCACATTGAGGTTTAGTGACAGACAGAGCAATTCACAGCTGAAAAAACACAGAACACGCCAAAAATTACAGGACCCCGCACTGCACTAAAAGGGTGCAAACAGCATGAGCACAAAACAACTGTCCCAGTCGTGCTATTCCACCACATAAATCCAAAGAAAATTGCTTAGCAATATTTGGCTCATTAGCTGTCGTTGTTATTGGAGCACTGAAGAGAATGAAGTCCCTTATTGGTTGAATATGCAGAAAATCTTTATTCTTTATGGTAGGTGGTCTGGGAATAGTTTCACAATTGTGATTTTTTTTGTAAATTTTATATGACACTTACACTGCAAAAATGATTTTCATATATTTATTATTTTTATTTTTGTTCAAAATACATAAACATCCCTGACACAATATATAATTTGTAAATATATATCACATTTACATAGAACATCTCTTGAATTGTGTGTATTTTTCTTGCCTATATTTAGCTGGATTTATGCTCAAAACAAGATAAAAATAACTTGGGTAGGTAAAATAAATGAATGTATTTTTTTCAGTTTTACTTCTCACATAGAGTTATCTTGTATTAAGTATGTATTTTATTGGAAATCATGAATTTTTTTTTGATTAATATAGGTTTACAGCTAATGCTGTAAACTACTGTATATACATGGAGTTCATTTCTCTAGTGAACTAAAATGCTTTGTACACTAAATGACTTGCCTGAGGTAAATGTTATGCGAGATGTTATTCTCAAGCTGTTTTATTGATGTTTTTCCACAGTTGAAACACTGGTTGAGAGATTATCTGTTCTTTTTCTTCTGCACTTTTTCCTGTTGTGGCGGTTAGCAAACAGCGTTGCATTACTCCGCGCACACCCCCTTCTGGATTGGAGTGTGAATCGCCAGTGACTGACTGTATCTGCTTATCATCTAACAGCATAAAACCGTGACATCCGTACCGTACGGTTCAGGACGAATACGTTACACCCCAAATATATATACATTATACGTTACGTTATATGATCACACTATGATTCATTCAAGTGCTATTACACCATTCAAGAGTGATAAGACACAAAAAATAACTTAAATCTGTTCTGGCAAGCTGTCTGTTAAACTCCTGTCTGTGTGACAGACTGCACGCGACTCATGCGCACAGAAAACTGCTTCACGCGGCGGCCGCATTGAGTTCTCTTTCACACTTGAACAGACAAAAACACACAAAATTATGCCAAAATGCCCTATTTGTAAAGTATCCTTGTAAGCACAGTCATAAATGAGTTAAATAAGGACGTCGAATGTGTGTCAGATCCGCGTCATGTGCATCAGGTCTTAAAGTGACAGCAGCCTAATTAACCTGCTGCTGTGATGTCTGTCATTAATGTTCATCTAAGAACAAATAACAAAGAGAAAATCACTCTGCTGTTGACTGAATAACCTTTCTAGCTTTAATAAGGATTAATCTATATTTAATTTATGCAGTGAAGACTGTAAAGTGTTTGATAACTTTATTCAATTTCTGTATATTTCCTTCCAGTTAGATCAAATATTTTAAAGGTGCCCTCGAATGAAAAATTGAATTTATCTTGGCATTGTTAAATAACAAGAGTTCAGTACATGGAAATGACATACAGTGAGTCTCAAACTCCATTGTTTCCTCCTTCTTATATAAATCTCATTTGTTTAAAAGACCTCCGAAGAACAGGCGAATCTCAACATAACACCGACTGTTACGTAACAGTCGGGATCATTAATATGTACGCCCCCAATATTTGCATATGCCAGCCCACGTTTCCAACATTATAAAAGGCATTAGACAAGGGCAGCCAGTATTAACATCTGGATGTGCACAACCAAATCATCAGACTAGGTAAGCAAGCAAGAACAATAGCGAAAAATGGCAGATGGAGCAATAATAACTGACATGATCCATGATAACATGATATTTTTAGTGATATTTGTAAACTGTCTTTCTAAATGTTTCGTTAGCATGTTGCTAATGTACTGTTAAATGTGATTAAAGTTACCATCAGTTATTACTGTATTCACGGAGACAAGAGAGCCGACGCTATTTTCATTTTTAAACACTTGCAGTCTGTATAATGCATAAACACAACTTCATTCTTTATAAATCTCTCCAACAGTGTAGCATTACCCGTTAGCCACGGAGCACTATCAAACTCATTCAAAATCAGAAGTAAACAATATAACAGTATACAATACTCACATAATCCGACGCATGCATGCCGCATGCATGATGAACACTTTGTAAAGATCCATTTTGAGGGTTATATTAGCTGTGTAAACTTTGTTAAGGCACTGTTCAAAGCAAGCGCGAGCTCTGTGGGCGGAGAGCACGGGATTTAAAGGGCCACAGCATAAAATCGGCGCGTTTATAATGATGCCCCAAAATAGGCAGTTAAAAAAATTTATAAAAAAAAAATCTATGGGATATTTTGATCTGAAACTTCACAGACACATTCAGGGGACACCTTAGACTTAAATTACATCTTTTAAAAACATAATCTAGGGCACCTTTAAATATACTGTCTTTAAGTTGTTTTTACATTAATTTAGAGATTAAATGTGAAATTATTTTTACAATATAAAAATATATTAAAAACTTTAATGTAGGCTTGCAATTAATTATGTGATTTTATATATATATATATTATTATTATTATTTTTTTTTTTTGTATTAACATGGACTCTCCCAGGCATGAGAGAGAGCATTGTGTTTCTTGTTGATCTGGTATTATCTTCTGTGTAGGTGGTTAGGGAGGTTATTATTAATATTGGCCACCTCCTGTGCATCAGTCCAGCTTGCTGTCACCACCCTCTCATCGCTTCCTGCTCTTTAATCACATGATAAAGCCCAATGACGCCTCCTGGACTGGCGTCATGCAGTGTGTGTTTGTGTGTGTGAGTGTGTAATATGTATGCATATGTGTCCCACATGGCCCACTGTTGATGTCAGTCACCCCAGGTGAGAGCCAAGCCTCCACCCTGTGTCCCTCAACCACCCGCTGTCTCTCCCCGTGATCACACTGCATGGCCTAACTGGGCAGCGTGGTGAGAGAGAGGCCCAGGAGAAATGTTGGCGCCCGCCTGTGGCACAGCTTATGGGAATTAATCAGGTTTTCCTGATGGCCCCTCTCTAATGGAGAAAGCAGTGTGTGCAGACATGAACTTCCACTTTCAGACACTGACTCTGCTGATGGAAGCAAGAAATTATGATGTTTTGAAAGAAGACAGTCTATCTATCTATCTATCTATCTATCTATCTATCTATCTATCTATCTATCTATCTATCTATCTATCTATCTATCTATCTATCTATCTATCTATGTCTGTCTTTCTATCTATTTGTCTATCTCTGTTTATCTTTTTATCTATCTGTCTGTGTCTGTCTGTCTGTCTGTCTCTCTGTCTGTCTATCTCTCTGTCTGTCTATCTGTCTATCTATCTCTCTATCTGTTTATATCTTTGAAACATGATATAAGTAAACATTGCTGTTTAGTATTGTAAACTATTACACATTGTAATATTGCTGTTTACACATGAAAATTATAAAATAAAAGTAATATTTTTTTTTAAATATATGAAGTATATAAAATTGTGTATGTTGCATATGCCTCCATTATAACAATACACATTACACACGGATGATAGAGAGACCCCGCTAGTGCTTTGAATTTTTAATTGGAAGCAAAGTGGTGAATTGGGAGTTATTTGTGTGTGTGCGTGTGTGCGTGTGTGTGTGTGTGTGTGAACTCACACTGCAGTTTATCCAAAATAAACTAGAGAATGAGATGAGTCCAGAGAGCCTCATTCCTAAACTCTGCCAGAGGAATGTTTCAGCAGTGATCTAACTAAGAGTGACGCTCCACTGGAATGTCTGTACTGTTGTCACTGTGGCCCAACAATGACAAAAGGAAGTTGATTTAGGACAAGCTCAATAGAGAAACGTGGCTAGATGATATGATGAGGTTGTTGTGCCGGAAATTAAAGCTTTGGCTTTAGACAAGGGTTTAATCTGATTTGACACATTTTGGAAATTAAAAATCTAATGCATGGTGATGTGGTACATTACTGAGCATATACATCAAGCATTGTTGCCCTGTTATTACAGTTTTTCTCAGTCGCTTTGGTGCATTTCTCACATCACTATTTACATTTGCACAACAGTTAGTTCAACCTCCACAACATTTAGTCATTTGTGCACATCATAGTAGCAGTTTCTCATTCCTTCGAACAAATTGCAAATGCTTTTGGACATGCATCAATTGCTTTCATACAACTCTCTGCTGTTTTATAACATTATCATTTGCTTATGTCATGTCAGTCAAAATTAACTATACTTGTGAATGCTGAATAGTCATTCCATATAAAACTAATAGTCCTCATTTCATTGCTTGAGTCATTACATACAAAAATGTTGAACTAGTTGTCAAAATCTGTCAAGCAAATTTTACACATTTTTTTAAAATCTTTTTTTCCTGTAAATGTCTCCTTAATTGAACAATTTGTCTCAAGTGAATCTCAACTTTCACTGATGAGAAGGGGTGTGTGAAGCATTAGTTGCAACCGATGATAAGCCACTTCTCTACAATCACTGTCAGAGCTGAATCCCATAAACCCCCACTTTACAAGCATATACGAACCAAGCAGGTGTACCATTTCTACAATACTGTGACACAGAAATGGAAGGTCAGCCTTGTGGAAGAGGGGTAAGGGTGCGGGGAAGAAGGGGAAGGGGACAAAACAGGGGAAGAGGAAGAAGAGGCCAAGTACATAGGCAGATCCCTGATGAAATCAGGGCTACAATTGTGGATCATGTTGTCAATCACGGCCTCACAATGGCTGAGGCTGGTCGAAGGGTGCAGCCAAATGTTGGGAGAACCACTGTAAATTCAATTATTCAAACATTTCGTCGGGAGAACAGGTGTGTTTAAATGGACAGTAATTCAGCACTAAACAATCTGCACTGCACTTCTGTCATCATGTCATACATGAAGCTTGCAGTGGGACAAGAACTTGTCACTGTACAGTTTACATTTAGACGTACAGCTTTACTGCATCACACATTTACAGTTTTTCTCAGTCGCTTTGATGCATTTCTCACATCACTATTTACATTTGCACAACAGTTAATGCAGTTCTCAAAACAATTAGTACAAACTGCAAAACCTAGTTGATAACCTGCAAAAGCGTGTCACTTGCTCAAAATGGATAGGTCATTCCTCAAAAGCAAGTATTCGTGTCAATGAAAGTGTCAGTGTCATCAAAATGAAAAGTCCTGACACCATTGTTTATGAACAAGATAGTCAAATGGCTTTGTCATGTTTTCATTATGACAGTCAATGTTACTCTGTCAATGTTTTCCAATGCAAAAAAGTCAGATCTTGGTGACACTACCTGAAAATGCTCAAGACAGCACTATATACTATTTGCACAGCCATTTGAAAAATACAGTAAAGGTACACATTACTGTATTTAGTGAGGTAACTGAGTACAAGACACTGAATATGTATGTTTCACATTTTTACTGCATATGCTCTTTGCAATTCTAATTTGTTCACAGCATTGTGCAAAAGAAAAAATACACCCTTATTTGCAACAAACATAAACTCCCTTTGGGTAGAGCTGTGCACAACTGTAAACAATATTGCAGTACATATGGCAAATCTTTACTGTAACTGTAAAGAAAAACTGTAACTAATGTTAACAAATGAAACTTATTGTAAAGTGTTACCGATATATTTATTAATAAAAAAGAAGAAAGTGTTATACACACACACACGTTTGGGGTTGGTAAGATTTTGTAATGCTTTTCAAAGAAGTCATGCTCACAATACTGCATTGATTTGATCAAAAATACAGTAAAAACAGCAACATTGTGAAATATTAGTACAATTTAAGATAACTGTTTTCTATTTTAATATATTATAAAAGTAATGTCATTTATTCCTGTGATGTCAAAGCTGAATTTTCAGCATCATTACTCGTCTTCAGTGTCACCTGATCCTTCAAATAATTTTAATATGGTGATTTGGTGCTCAAGATACATTTCTTATCCTCAAATTGAAAACAGATGTCCTGCTTAATATGTTTGTGGAAACTGTGATACTTTATTTCAGGATTCATTGATGAACACTTAGTTCAATATGTATGTGTGTGTATGTGTAAATATATATATATATATATATATATATATATATATATATATATATATATATAATCATTTAGAGTCCCTTTATGTAAGTATTATTAGACCTTTTGAAATTGTTTGCAGTATAAAATTATGCTATATATGGAATATCAGACTGCCTTCAATGATGTGTAGCTTGTCCTATCATGTTACCGTCATGTCACAGACTGGGATCCTCTATGTCTTTAGTCATTGTTGGGTTTCTGACACATTAATGTGTCTTTGACGACGTGTATACTAATTTACAGCATATGCTGAGACAGACTTGTAATCATTATACTGGCATGCATTACCTGTAATGTCCCCTGTCCATTATACTTACCACCTTCTCCATCTCCTCCATTCACAGACTTAATTATGGTCTTGTTAAGAGGTTTTTCATTTTCTTCTCCATCTCATTTGCTCTCACATTTACTATTGCACACAGTTTCATGTGTTGACCTCTGTCTGATCTGCTGCATGTTTTATATTACATTATGAGCTTGGCTCTAGTACCTGGACCATTCTGGTGGAAGTCTCACCCTGTCAAGCAGCCAGCTTTGTTTGTTTGTTCTCAACATGCAAACTGGTAACTTTATCTAAAACATGTGCAGTTAGCACTGCTTTATTAATATATCATTCGTAAAACACAAGCAATACTAATTTAGCTTTATTTAAGAATGAATGAATGAACAATATATGTGTTATTTTAGCATTATTTATATACTATTATAGTATTTATTAATATTTTAGTGTTATATTTTCAAAATGTTTCTTATTTTTATTTTAGTAATTGTAGTACTTGCAAATTGAACTCTGTTTATTTCAGTTTGTTGCCAAGGCAGCATTTCTAACCTCTAGTTTAAGTTTTTCATCTACAGTAATATTCTATTTTATAGCTTTATTTCAATTCACAAAAAAAGAAAAAAAGAAAATAGTTTTAGTTTAATAACAACACTGTTCCCATTGAGTATAAATCAGATTTATAACATTATCAGCAACTATAATCTATACTGTATTTATCTAATAGATTTAAATTCAGTTTTACCTCAGGGAGTGCAAGTTGCACAGATAAAGTGGACAGAGCGCAGTTTCCCACATGTCTGGTGTAAACTATGCCGACAGGTTGAACAAATACGCCTTGGGCTTTTCTGATTGCTTCACTGTCTTAATGGGCTGATGGGATTCTGCTGTCTGTCCCATAGGAGCTCTGATGTATAACTTTTAATCATCATATGTTGCCATGGTAACAACATAACACACAAGCACTCCCACACCCTGCAGCTCCAGCTTGGAACACGAAAACCTGTCGGGTGGAATCAGTGTGAGAAACAATAGATCATATACAAAAAAGTCACGCATGTAAGAAAAGCCAGACTAAATTCAAATACATTCAACAACTGAATGCATGCTAGAACATTTACTGTTTGTTCTGCTACAGGGTTGCAAAAGAAAACCTTCTGTTGTGATTAATGACAATGGGATTAATAATGATAAGTAGTGCTTGCTAACACAAGTATTATTAATACTGTTGCTCATACTTAGGGTTAGGGAATAAACCACTAACCGTAAGTAGTAAAATTTGGTGCATCACTCATATAAGACATGAATGATGCCCCAGATAATGGGGTTTGTTGAGGAGAGGTGTGTTATTGCTTTTCTAAGCAATCAGTCATACGCTTTTATACCTGCCAGATGAAGTACATTGAAAGAGACCCAAGATAGATAGATAGATGGATAGATGTGTGCAGGCTTTCATTTTTTTTTTTTTTTTTTTTTACTATGATCTCTCAGTTTCCACAAAAATATTAAGCATCACAACTGTTTTAACATTGATACGGAAGAGGATTAGGGCCAAGCAATAATAAAAAAATAAAACCATCTTGAGATTAAAGTTGTTAAATTTTGAGAAAAAAACTCGAAAAAAAAGTCGAAATAAAATGTTGAGAATAAACTCATTAAATTACGGGAAAAAACTCGTTAAATTTCAAGAAAAAAGTCGAGATAAAATGTTAAGAATAAAGTCATTAAATTACGAGAAAAAAGTCGTTAAATTATGAGAAAAAAGTTGTTAAATTACGAGAACAAATTTGTTAAATTACGAATTTGTTCTCGTAATTTAACAACTTTTTTCTCATAATTTAATGAGTTTATTCTCAACATTTTATCTCGACTTTTTTCTCGAAATTTAACAACATTTTTCTCAAAATTTAACAAATTTATTCTCGTAATTTAATGACTTTTTTCTTGTAATTTAATGACTTTATTCTCAACATTTTATCTCGACTTTTTTCTGGAAATTTAACGAGTTTTTTCTCGAAATTTAACACGTTTATTCTCAACATTTTATTTCGACAGTTTTATCGAGTTTTTTCTCAAAAATTACAAATTTTATTTTTTAATTATTGCTTGGCCCTAATCCTCTTCCGTACATTGATGATAATACATTTATTCATTAATAATAAATGTTTCTTTTTTTATTATTGCGTTTTAACTATACACATGTAATAAATGTTTCTTGAGCACCAAATCAGCATATTAGAATGATTTCTGAAGGATCATGTGACACTGAAGACTGGAGTAATGATGCTGAAAATTCAGCTATATTAAAATAGAAAGAGTTCTTTTAAATTGTAAAAATATTTCACAACATTACTGTTTTTACTGTATTTTTGATCAAATACATGCCTTCATGAGCATAAGATACTTCTTTTCCAAAACATTAAAGGCACAATATGTAAGATTTTTAAATTAAAATATTCAGAAACCACTAGAACAGTGTTATAGTGAATAAAACATTGTCATCTGCTATCATAACAAATGTATACAGATGTATACAGATGTATACAGATCTGTATACAGATTATATATACAGATGACTGTCGAACTGACAAGTTAAATAAGTACATTTTAAATTATTCTGATGACACCATGTTAATATTTGTGTTGAATGATTTGGACAGTCCTAAGTTTCATCAACAGGGTGTGATTAATTTGGTTGAGTGGTGTGAGAATAATGATCTTGTCATTAGCACAAGTAAAACAGAAGAGATTATATTTGGGTCTACATCTGATACTCATACAATGCCTGTTTTTATTCATAATGGAAAAATCAGACAAGGGAAAACTTATAAGTATTTAGGTGTGATGATTGATGATATGTTATCATGTAAAAGAACAAAGCAGAGAATCTGTTTTCTTCGTCGTCTTAGGTCTTTCTGCGTAAAAGAACAGTCCTGCACAATGAGTTAATTATTACTATCAAATCGGAGGTACAGAATTCCAAGATTCAAAAAAGCGTGGCTGAAACACTCGTTTATGCATCAGGCGATCCTTTAGCTTAATAAGACACTTAATCGTAAATCAAGAGTATTGTGAATGTGCTGTGTTGTATAAGTGAAGTGGGATGTAGTAAGGGTAGGGTTTTTTTTTTGTGTGTGTATGTGTGGATTAAGTGATGTTGTGTAAGAGATGTTGATTGTTGCAAACATAGAAACATACTGTTATGCAAGAAAAATTTCAGACTTCAGACAATAAAGTATCATATCATATCATATCATATATCATATATCATATATCATATCATATCATATCATATCATATATTTTGTTGACTTGTGTACTTACATTATCTAAGATGTTTCCAAGAATGTTTAAATCCAGAGAAATAAGCAATTTTAACTAGTGTCCTGTCCTTTGTCATTGCGTCGCCTATCAGTGACGTCATACTTGTGTAACCCTTGATTTCCGGTTTTATTTTGTAGTAACCATGGAAATACCAAAGACGCTTTAATATATTATATGTTTTATTAGATGAGGGAGCAACTGTTTGGACGCATTTATAGACAAAAAACTAACCATTGTTATAAAGCTCAACACAGTAAGTCTTATTGTTTTAATCTCATTTTCTTGATTTTCCGCAAGTACCATGTTTTCACTGTGCTGGTATCCACCGAGTAAGAGTAACGATATAACATCATTTTCAACACATGCAAATGTATCTAACATGATAAAACAGCGCTGCGTTACCCCACGTATGCTTGACTGGAAAAAGCTCCACTGCTATTGAGCCGTGTGTCGCATTCATCTCTCATTAGCAACCAAATCCCATCCTGATTCTTTTCCACCGGCTGTCAGGTGAAGATTCCACGCTCAATCTCGGCATCATCAAGCTATGCCTTGGATTTGAATAGGTGACCTCTAGTGGCGAAAAATTACATATTGTGCCTTTAAAAGTCTTACCAACCCAAACTTTTGAACAATAGTGTGCAACTATTGTTTAAACACTAAAAATGCCAAAATGTACATTTTAACATTACTGTTTCGTGAATGTGTGCACTCAAGTGAACTGATTTAGTCATGAACCATCATCAGACAAGTTAAATGCAACAGTTTTTTAAACATGCATAGTTTCTCAGTGAATCAGGGAATCACAGTCATTTAAAACCTCACACGAGTACAATTCCAAATGCACAGAGAATGAGTTACCCGCAGGGAAGTGAGAATTATTGAATAAGAATAACAAGTTATAATTAGGGGTGTGGACCCGCTTGCTGTAATGCTGTAAAAGATGAGACTCACACACATAGATACTCTATGTACATTGTATCTTCTGCTCTACAGAGGGATTAGGTGCCAGCTGTGAGACACCACCTAATTACCTTACTTGAGCTGTGGATTACACCCAGATGAGAAGGTACTACCAGTGTTAAGAGATCTCACCCCTCACAGACAGGCCCAGACAGGCCTGCTTCAGACCTGGGACAAAGTAACGAGTATCATACGTCCACCTCATGGGGTTTGTTAGGTGTTTGCTGTTGACAAGCAGAGTGAGGGGGGTGATGCTGGTTCTTAGAAGATGTGCAGTGGGTCTTTTGCCAAAGGTTTGCCTTAGCATTAAGTGTGAAAGGTTTATGTTGCATTAGGTATCAGGAACTAACAATGAATTCTTTCACAACATTTATTAATTTTGATTAATGTTCATTTCTGATTATTTTACTAACAATGAACATATAATATAATATAATATAATATAATATAATATAATAAAAGCAATGTTGGGTAAGTTACTCGAAAAAGTAATTAATTACTAGCTACTAATTACATCTTCAACAGTGTAATTATTACTGCACTAATTACTCTCTCTAAAAAGTAGGATTACTTATTAATAGAGTAATTACTTTCTAAATCCCATATCAGTCTTAACCAGTTGAACAATACAAGGATAGACATGAAATTGCTCTTTTAATTCTTTCAAATAAACAATATTGTTTAACTGACCAAAGTATTTAAAGGGACAAGGTTACATTAAAACATACATTTTAACATTAGATGATAAATTTTGATGTTAATTCCACTGTTGTTTTATATAGAATTGTTTTATAGTTTATAGTGTTTAATGCAATTACATCAGAAGTAACTGTAATTACAGAAAAATTGAGAGTAATCCCTTACTAATGTAATATATTATAAATGCTGTAAAAAATATTTTAGTTCAATGCCTAATGCATTAACTAATGTTAAAAATGTTAACCTTATTGTAAAATTTTATCATAACTTCAAATACTTTTTTCAAATTAAAAATTAAGTTTTTTGTAATACAATATATTATAATATATAAATGCTGTAAAAAAAAAAAAAAATATATATATATATATATACAGTCCAAAAGTTTGGAACCACTAAGCTTTTTAATGTTTTTAAAAGAAGTTTCGCCTGCTCACCAAGGCTACAGTTATTTAATTAAAAATACAGTAAAAACAGTAATATTGTGAAATATTATTACAATTTAAAATAACTGTTTTCTATTTGAATATATTTCACAAAGTAATTTATTCCTGTGATGGCAAAGCTGAATTTTCAGCATCGTTACTCCAGTCTTCAGTGTCACATGATCCTTCAGAAATCATTCTAATATGCTGATCTGCTGCTCAAGAAACATTTAATGTGTACAATTGTACAAAATATTTGTGTACAATATTTTTTTTTCAGGATTATTTGATGTATAGAAAGTTCAAAAGAACAGTGTTTATCTGAAATCTAATCTTTTGTAACATTATAAATGTCTTTACTGCCACTTTTGATTGATTTAATGCATCCTTGCTGAATAAAAGTATTCATTTCTTTAATTTCTTTAAAAAAAAATAAAAATAAAAATTCTTACTGACCCCAAACTTTTGAACGGTAGTGTATAATGCTACAGAAGCTTTGTATTTCAGATAAATGCTGTTCTTTTGAACTTTCTATTCATCAAGGAATCCTGAAAAAAAAGTACACAACTGTTTTCAACATTGAAAATAATCATAAATGTTTATTGAGCAGCAAATCAGCATATTAGAATGATTTCTGAAGGATCATGTGACACTGAAGACTGGAGTAACGATGCTGAAAATTCAGCTTTGCATCACAGGAATAAATTACTTTGTCAAATATATTTAAATAGTACACAGTTATTTTAAATTGTAATAATATTTCACAATATTACTGTTTTTTACTGTATTTTTAATTAAATAAATGTAGCCTTGGTGAGCAGACGAAACTTCTTTTAAAAACATTAAAAATCTTAGTGGTTCCAAACTTTTGGACTGTACTGTATATATATATATATATATATATATATATATATATATATATATATATATATATACACTTTTATACCTAAATTTGCATGTTTTTGCACTAATGTTAGCTTTATTTTAAAGATTTAATTTTGAATTCTAAAAAACATTGTTAATCAACTGAGCAAATTTGTTATATTGAGCATGTAAATGATTTAAAGTAAAATAAGGGCAAAACAAATTCTAAGAAATTTATATATAAAAATAATTTTTATAACTTTTTACTCAAATTGTTATCTTGATAATATATTTTGTAATTGAAACTATATTAAATTAGATTTATAAATGAAAAATAGGAGCATATTCGCTAATGGTCTCGGACATTGGACCTCGTGTATATTATAAGACTAGTGGATCTGCCAGAACAAGAACATTCACCACTAAAAGGTTCTTATGTATGAGTACTTGTTGCGTTCACTTGGAAAGTAGGTGGGTGGATGTAGCACTTCAGATGCTGTGATATGATGATTTCTCATGTCTGTCTGTCTCCGGCACTCCACTTTTTTTTTCTTCCTGAGAACAAAACGTGTCTGTATAAAAGCACTGCTGGACGGAGAGTGAATTAAGCTGAGCCTGCTCTCTGGAGCCTAATGGAAAGGCCAATAATTGCTCTGTCTGTTAAAAGATACAAAGTGGGAAACATGGGGATAAGAGTGTGCCATTGAAAGTGTGAACGGGAATAAAAGGACTAATCATGAGGGTTTTTTCACAGCCCTAAAATGCTGTGCTAGTTAAAGGTCAATCTTTATTAGTGTGCTAGTTTTAGCTCATGCAGACCCACAGCGCAGTTCATCTCTTCAGATTGTAATTTGGTCTTTATGAAAAGCAAGAGATATTATTTGAATCAAAGGCCATCTGGAAAAAAGCGGACAGCCGATGTAATAAAGCTGTTGCACAATGGTTAATATTCCTGTGTGGAAGGCGGAGATAATGGCATCATGTGGTGTCGTAATAGTTAACGTTACTCAGAGAAATTACTGAAATGGCTTTGATGTGGTGTTCAGACTCTTTGGAGGATGGACATTATGAAGGTTATTTTCAGATGTCTTTCTATCTTGCACTCAAAAGTATTTTCTGAAAGTTATGACTCAAAAGTGAACACACGACGACAAATTTTTTGGGCCTTGAGTTCTCAGGAAAGAAAGTTGACATTTGCACTCACCAGGATCCTCTGCGTGTTCTCATGTCGTGTCTCTCCGGCCTGTCTGTTGTGGTGTGTTTTGTCTGATCATATTCCGTTGACTGCTGTCTATCCCTTCACTCTCCAGGAAATTGTGTTGAATCTGTGACGCAAGGCCAACTCTCACAAGCTCATTTTGATTCGATTATGGCTCACCTAATCAAATTTAGGCTTTAATGCTTTTCTCAATTTAATCTTGGCTATCAAAGATGCTCCTCAATTCCTCACTACTGCTACCAGGTTGTGAAACCATGGGCAACGTGCCTTCAAGATGCCCCAGAAAAGAGTTTAAAGCGCCAAATCAGATTCATTTCAACTAAATGGTGAGATGAATCCTGTATTTTAGAAGATGTGCGTGTAACGGTGAATGTGAAGTTTTCTGTGTAGGTTTTATGCATTTAATTATGGTGTTGCATGGAACCAACGGCTTTTCTCAGTAAACTGTTGACCTCTGACTCCACTTAAACACTTTTTATTCTCAAAAGACAGTCATTTGTGTAGCTCTCTCTGATCTCTTTAAAATATGTGTGTGGTATTACAGTTGGTTCGTGGACAATTACCATATTATGGTAATTGTCCACGAACCAACTGTAAGACAAAATAAAGAAGTCCTTTGGTTCTTAAGTTCTTAAGTTCTTTGGTTCTTCATTTCAAAGTGCCGTTGTAAGCAACCATGAGCAGAGCTCTCCATGACGACAAGGAAGTTTCAGTAAACGGTAAATGGTTTGCTAGCACCGAAAAGCGGAGTGCTCGTTTTCTATACTGGTGCTTATCAAGAACCTGCAGTGTTAATCTGACAATGCCCAATGCCACTGGATCGGAGTGCTGTCAATCACTGCCTTATTCGATGCCCATTGTTGCCTGTAAATTAAGAGCCCTGCAATGCTTTGGCAATGTAAAGCCTTTTTACCATGCCAGTAAAGCTATTGAATCTGAATTTGTCAATCACTTATCGATTTGCTGAGTCTTTCAAACAGGAGGAGAGACCACGGACCAGGGGCCATATTCACAAAACATTTTATCTTACCACTAAGAGTTCTCCTAAATAGCAGTAAAAGTTCTTAGCTAAGAGTTTTCTCTTAAAACCTATTCAAAAAGCTGCTGAGACAAACTTTTACTAAGGAATAGAGATAAATCTTAAACTAAGAGTAAGGGCGGGGTTGACCTCGTTGCTATGGAGTTTACACACAGTGATTGGCTGATGGGGGAGGAGTCAGCAATTTAATCATAGAAATATTGTAGAATGAGGTGTCATGTTTCCACATTAAAATAAAGGTTTTAAAATACACATGTTGCCCTATTCAGATAAATATTTTTTATTAAAAATGTTACCATAGTCAAAATAAAATGTTGCTATATTGTTGCCATAAAGGTTTTAAAATGTAGGCTAAGTTTCACTAATTAAACTAGTATATACAGTTAATTGTCCGCCTCTTGGATGTCTGCGTCTCAAGAGATTGCAGAATTCAAGCGACAAATTATGTTTTATAACAAAGTTTGGGAGAAACACATTCGAACAGTCTTTCTAATCAGCTCGAGAGGAGGAATATATACACAGAAGAGAGCCGACTCGCCTATGGTTACTTCGACAGTTTTCAGCATCCCTCCGCCAACCCGCTCCTCACTCTCGGCTGGGGATATGGGGAGAACTCTGGGTTTGGGCTAAATTCCAAGCTCGGAGCCCTCAATCCTCCTGGACAGCACACCAAATACGCTTATTATATATATATATATTTTTTTTACTCTATTCATTTGTAAGTGTGAACTCATGAAAACCACTGCCACAGGTAATCAGACAATATTTATTTATTTGTTAAAGGTTTTTTTGGCGTCTCATCGTAGATTCAAACCTATAAATCAAAATGTATTGCATTTATGAAGAAAAGGTTCAGCACCCAAGGCTCTATCGCTATTGCCTCAGTGGTGTACAGTGTCTTTGGGTGGATTAGGACTGTTTGTCATTTGATCTTACTGATTTAGGAGCCCTCTCGACTACTCCTAACGTTTCACAGATTTAGGAGATAGTTTTAGCGCTAAAATGCTTTGTGAAATACTCTTAGAGCAAAAATGTAGGACTCCTAAAATTAGGACTGACACGGCCATTATTTTTAAGAGTTTCTCCTAAATCGGCTAGTTAGGAGCTACTTTTAGCCTTAAGATGTTTTGTGAATACGGCCCCAGATCTCGCAATATAATTCTCGCAATAATATTCTGATTACTTTCATGTGACTGATCAAGCTAGCTAGTATGAGTAACAAAATGCATTCTCTGTGTCCCAATTTGACTGTAATAATAATGCAAAAACTGACACTTCAAATTAAAGGTGCTCTTTTTTTTGCGTTTTTAGGCCAAAACATTTTTTGTCACATACAGCAAACATCTCCTCACTATCCGCTAGCTGCCTGTCCCCTGAACGCACTGTAAAAAAACGCGGTCTCTGTAGTTGCCACAAGCTCCGAAAAACGGCAATAAAAACAAACTGGTGCAGCCTGGACCACGAATCATAATACACACGCTCCAGCCAATAACCGACAAGAATGATTTTAAATGCGCGTTCATGACTGTTTCAGGAAGCACGGAGGGAAGGGGGAGGAGGAGGAGGAGGGAGGGTCTAGCTAGCTAGCCTCTGTTTTGTTTGACAACACTTCAAATGCCAACAGGAAGTTACTCCACCCAGGATCGCTTAGAGCACCTTTAACTTAAATGAACAAAAAACAAAAACAAACTTTGACAAAAAGTAGTCTCCAATAACATATAATAAGGCTATATCCAAATGCAAAACCTAATAAAATTAAAATATTATGTCTGAAAGCGGAAAAAGGAAAATTAAGTATACCCAGGCCAAGCCGGCTAATACCGGGTGGTGTAATGGTATAATGCGTCTTGTCTGACCACATGTGATTGGATCATTGTATCCTAATACCAGATGGAAACAGGCTTTCTCTCTTGCTCACTCGATTTCCTCTAGAAATCCCTGAGCCTATAGGGGCCTGTGTAGACCTTAATCCGCCCCTGCATATATACACAGGGCCTAAACTAACTATCTGCCAAAGGCTGGTGACTTTAAAATGTACCAACCATAAATATTTTTTACCAGCCATGAAACATAGATTAATTCTTATTAAAGTTTCTTAAAAAAGTTATTCAGTCAAGATCAGTGAGTGATTTTTCTTTGTCTTTTGTTGTTTGATTAAAATGAAAAACAGACAGCAGCAGTAATATTAGGCTTCTGTCACTACTGTCACTAATGCACGGATCCAATATACTGATACACATTTTCTAAACATTTCATCTGTTTGCATTCACTTAAAACATAATTATGTTTACAAGGATATTTGCCAAGATGGGCATTTTGACAATTTTGCTTGAATATGTCTGTTCAAGCTCAAGAAGACATAAAAGATATCAGTTCAGTATTTGCACGCTGTTTCAGATGTGGCTTCCTGTGCGTGCGCTTCGGATGTGTTCTCACACAAAACCTTCCACACAGCGAGAAACTAATTGGGTTCCCTGTCTTGTCTTTTTGCGCTTTCGTGGCGATGCAGCACTGTCCCGCCATCTGTCCCAAGCGCCATTCACGTTTATTTACATTTAACGGCCAACTGGTGATTGACACTGTTTCATATACTCGCTAACACCAATTTTTACTTGCATCTGGTGCTTGGCAGGTGTTCATTTTAGGCCATGCATATAAATATACATATATGAAAAGTGTTTCTAAATAACTATAGAATAATATGTTTAGGCTGTAAAAACCTTTTTGGTATCTAATTAGTACTTATTTTTTCATTACTGATAATCATTGCAGCACCTAATTAACTCAACTGCCTTTAGTAGTGAATTATACTTGATAGAGATGTCAATAAGCCAGTTTTGTTCTGGGGGTTATGTAGTTTAAATATGACTGAGATCCAGAAAAAGTTTGAGATTCATTGTTCTAAAGAACATGGTAATAAAAAGGTCTTTGTTAAACCTAAAAAAGTTCTATGTCATCAGGCTGCAAAACCTTTTTTGCCTCTAAATGGATCCTTTAATAATAGTAGTACTGTAGCCGCATCTACATTCACCAAATAACTGCGTGACGTTCACAGGCCTAATTGCCCATAATAATACAGTGACTCGAATCGTGAGTTGTTGACTCAATTTATTTCACTGGGGTTGATGGGAGACACTGCAGACAGGCCCACAGCATGAAGCAGGCGTGTGGTGTTTAGTAATGGAGCAGAACGGAGCTGTGTAAAACAGAAAGCTCCCTTATAAACTTTCTGGAGAGACGCTTTTAGCCCAAGCGCCGCAACTTAAATGCGATTAAGGTCGACGAAAATATGATTTCAGACGGGGGTCTCGCCACTGAAGAGTGTCTCTTTCAGCTGCTGAAAATAAACTGACCCATAATCAGATTTCAGCTGTAATTAACATTATGCAGCGGTTGAAACCACCGAATCCTATTTTGCACAAATGATTTTAAAATATAAAGGCTGCAGAGAGGTCTTCGAGGTGGCTGTGGATCCTCCGGAGTGATTCGTGGGACAGTGCTGCTGGGACACAAGCCAGGACCCTGGCTGGGTTACCTGAGAGAGTGTTTATGATGTTGAAAGACCCAAAATACATGATGACCTCAGGAACATCACTGAAGATGTGTCCAAGTGCATCCTAAGATCATATGTATGTTTAATCATTATTAAAAGAGCCAACCACCAGCTTTCTTTGGCATATTGCTCTGTTTTACTTGGTGTGGGCCTGGGTGTGTGTAAGAGAAAACCTGAAACACATCATGTGCACCAAGCTTCACACAAATATGAGAAGATTGGCAAGTGTAACGGGCCAAACTAAAGATCCAGTCTCTCTAAATCTGTCATTTTTCAGGAAAGTAACATGAATCTTTGACTTCTGCAATGCTATACAGTCAGCCAGTCATTATCGCAAATGAAACCCCCATAGCTTCTGACGCGCATCGCAGCTATTCACTAAATTAAAAATATGTAGACATTTTATAATTTTCCCTGTATATTATCTTAGAGCTTCCACTAAAAAAGTCTATTAAAATGTACAAAGCACTCAGCACTAATACAAGAAGAACATGGCACTGTAAAAAATGATTGTGTACCGATAAATGTACCGATTTTGGAAGTAGCCCTAAAAAGAACAAATCATGTTGATTTACAGTGAAAGCTGTAAACTGGCAGTCCCAGAAATCCTGTAATACTTTCTTATTTAATGGTTTTTAATTTTAATAATTGTGTTTCTTGTTAGTTTTTTGCTATCAGTTATTTACATTTGGGTTTTATGTTACATTTTGTTTTAAATGAATGTTTATTGCATTATTTTAGTGTCATGTGATGGTGTATTTGTTTGTATGACACTCTGTGTATGACACACCTTCTATATTATTATATATTCTATATATTATTATTATGTTATTTTGGAGGTTGTCAATATACGTTAAAGATATGAAACATGGTATGAACAGGTATGAAAAGGTTTTAGTAGCAGTTTGGCTGTGCTAATTTAGCAGAAAAGGGCTGTTGGATTTACCAGTTTAAAATGTATTTCTTTGTAAATTGATGTTACAATTCCTGTCTTGTTTACCCTGTTTTGTGTTTAAGGACTTTTATTTTTATATGTATCTTTTGTTTCTATTGTTCTGCTGTTTCACTTCCTGTGTTTAGTTCCTGTTTGCCTTTGTTTGCTTCCATAGTTACCCTTGTTTGTTGCCATAACGATTCATTACCTTCACCTGTGCCTTGTTTAGCCTCTTGTTATCCTGTGTATATATACCCAGTAGTCAGTTGTTGCTCATGGTCTTTACCTCCCCGTTGTAAAGCTGTTGTGTTTGTATTTGTCTTTTTGCTTGGATGTGTGTTTATAGATGTATGTATTTTTGCAGAATTATTCTGGCAACCGGAGTTGCCACGTTTTCTGTAAACATGACTTTTTTTTACATTATGCAGCAATGTTAATACTGAAGTCCTCTGATGATTTTCAATACAATAAGCTACTGTGAGGCAAGATAGTGCCATTTGTTTGAAAGAGCGCTGTCTGATAAACAGTTTGCCATTGACAATGGGAAATCTAGTGAAATATCTGACTGCTAAATCCCTTTACTGACCAATCAGAATCAAGTATTCCAGAGAGCTGTGTTATAAAATGAGACAAAGCTGGGGAAAATAATAATAAACATAGCCTTAAACGGATCACAGGACTGTCTTGCAGAGATTTCATGGCGACATTGACTTGTAAATGTAATTTTCTTAAACCCATAGGGAACACTGTAGCTTTGCTGATGATAAAAACCAAATTTACTGACAGCTCTTAAAAGCTACTCATTATTTTGGCATAGCTTGTTTCCATCTCTACGCTTTAAGCTAAATCCATCAAAAAGCCTAACAAATATAGGTTTAAATAGATAAGAGGACTGAAATGCAACCATGTCTAAAGCTTTCTTCTGTACTTACGTGTCATCACTTAATAGAGAAACGAATTTTAAACATATGTAACCTTTTTTCCTCCTAAGAAATACAGACTGTGTATAATAATATTCACAGACACTTTATTGTAAGAATTTTACGTCAAAGTGTCTGGGTTTGAAACTTGTGAAGTGGCTTTATAACAGCACAAATTGTGTGATTTACATAGCTGTTAAAAAGTCAAATGTGGCCAACAGGCACATGTCTGACATATTCTTTTCTGCTTGTCAGCATGTTTCAGAAGAGATGGAACAAAGGGAGGTTCCCTTTGACTACGTGAATTCCCCTTTATAATTCACAAGCTGGTTTGACAGATCATGGGCAGTCTGAAGAGCAGGTTTCAGAGTGGTTTTCTCTGATCTTAGGCCTTGCTTTTGAGGGAATCAAAAGTATAGTCAATTAGGGGTAAGTTTTATGGCTAATTGAACAAACCTTGCTAACAGAACTCACTGAAGAAATTGGCTGCCACCTTGTCAAAATAAGTCATATGGCTCTTGCTTGTCTTTAGATGCACCGCAAGTGCACTAGATCAGCAATATCCCATCCATCTCAGTGTGAGGTCTGCAGCACAAAATGTAAAACCAAATACTGCGAGCACCAATGAAGCATCAGTTTTGAAGCTCAGCAAGTGACTTTTCTGTCCTACTTTCTAACTCTTCCCTTTAATGCAGGCAAATTAAGTCTGGCAGGCTTTTTTGGCCAATTAAAGAGTGTAGCGTGACAGGAGATGAAAGCGCTCTGGTCTACTTTCAACATTTGCAGCACTGTCCATTGCCAAATATGGCAACATTTTAAAGACCCCATCAAAATGGGCTTTTAGTCCACGTTTGTTAGATTTAAAAAAAAAAATTTACAAAGAAATTTCATCTATATGCTAGTGTACACCTAGTTCAAAAAATGTAAGTGGAAAAAGTTAACCTTCAGCACATGCAAAAATGCTAATGACTCATTCCACACTACAGAGGTTTTTGTCCAATCAAATGCACTCTAGAATGAGAATGTCGCTACTACTAGTACCGTACTTGCAAGTTGCAGCCAACTAGCAGGTAGCAAGTTACATTTCATGACTGTAGTGTACAGTGGATCATTGACACCCTAAGATATGTCCACCTAAACGTACTGTTTTAATAGGTAATGGCTGCGACTAAATGAAATTCAGATGTACTATATCCGCCATGTTGTTGCTGTCATGTGACCAACCAGCATCAGTTGCGTCGCTTCACTTCCATTCATAAATGCCCTCTCGTGGCCTCACGGGATAGTAAGGTGTCCATCAAATGCGCACTCTCGCGGAAGTCCTGGTTTTTTCAAATACTATGTATTCAGACATACTATAGCAGGGATGGGCAACTCCGGTCCTGGAGGGCCAGTGTCCTGCAGAGTTTATCTCCGTCCCTGATAAAAACTCACTTGCCTATAGCTTTCTACTAATCCTGAAGACCTTGATTAGCTGGTTCAGGTGTGTTTGATTAGGGTTGGAGCTAAACTCTGCAGGACACTGGCCCTCCAGGACCGGAGTTGCCCATCCCTGTACTATAGCCTACTCATTTGGCATTCTGTTTTTCGTATACTACAGCTATAGTAGTATAGGGAAGTATTCAATTTCGGATGCAACGATGGTGTCTGAAATTTGTGGTTTGTGGTCAGTTTTCCACATTTGATTTCACTTTCATTTCTAGCAAGAAATTACTATTGAAGTAGAATTAGATATTTGTTATCACCAATCTATTTTTCTGAGGATCATTAAACCATTACACTGCCTCAGAAGTCTGTCCTAAATCAGTTTCGTGAGGTACCTTTGCCTGCAAAGTCACTGCCTGTTAAGGCAACAAGTCAGCAGCCTAACCCACTGAACAAAGCTATGTCCAGAAGACGTCTTTTCGATATCTTTGTCACAAAAAAACGTTGAATAGACGTCCACTGAGGAGCCAGAATGAAAGTTTTTAAGATATCTTTTTTTGACGTCTTCTGCATGTCCGATATAGACGTTCATTGAACCTCCGTACAAGTTATCCTACCTTTTTAGGAGAATATTCATAAAACTTGCCACTGAAAACATTACCAGAACATAGCATAATGTTCTCAAAACATTCTTATAACAATAACATTTCTAGCTGGGTTTGCATCATTTTAACTTTGTACGGAGGTTCAATATCGGACATGCAGAAGACGTCAAAAAAAGACATCTTAAAAACTTTCATTCTGGCTCTTCAGTGGACGTCTATTCAACGTATGACTTTTGTGACAAAGTTCATTGAAAAGACGTCTTCTGGACATAGCTTTGTTCAGTGGGAAGCTTTCGGACACAGCCAGTATGACAGCACACAAAAGAAAGCTCCGCCTGTTGAGTGATTTCTTAGTTGTTGTTTTTTTAAGTAAAACTTTGTGCTCTAAGGGAAGAAATAAGAGAAAATGTTTGAGACAGTGAAGGTGAAGCTTTTTCAATTTATTTTTACATTCAAACTCTCTCATTTATTCTGTGCTCAATTATCTGCTCTCAAAAATGTTAGTGTCACTGTTAAAGGTTAAATGCTGTAGACGTAAAGCAGTTGAAATGCATAAAGATGACACTGAAATGATGTAATAAATTGTACACAGTTCAGAAGTGTTTTAATTAACAGTTTGTGTCGCACAAGAGACCCTTAGCGCCCCTTAGCTTCAGCTACATCTCCACAAATGATGATAGCTGTATATTATATTCAATATTTAGGCTAATACAATTTTTGCTATCTGATCAAATAATGAGTCAGGAAGGATAAGTTAAAATCTGCAGATGATCATTTGTCAGGAAATCAAAGGTCAAGGGCACATTGCATTGTGGGATACATTATTCCACACAGTGTCCTCAGAACAAAAAGATATGCACCTCCAAGACAAACAACTTCAATTGCAGGTTTTAAAACAGACAAACTAATCTAAAAGAAGTAAAAGGACAATACACCAAAACAATGCGTTATAGAGGTATAAAGGAACACTTGAGTAAAAGTACTGATACCTTACATCGAAAATGACTCCACTACAAGTTACAAGTAACCAATTCCAATACGACTTGAGTAAAAGTCTTAAAGTATCTGATTTTAACAGTACTTAAGTATTTTACTCATGCTGAATGTAGCCTCAGAGATGCACTAGTCCTGAGAGACATGCCAGTGAAAATAAGAAACAATTTATTTGTAATATGAGAAATCAAGTTTATTTTCTAACACCTCAATGTTGCAATAAATCAAAGTCGACACAACAACCTTTTAAACGTCTACAAACTCTCAAGTCTCAGTCGAGCTCAAGTGCACAGAAAGGCCACAAGTAAACCAAATATCCTTCAAAACGGTCTTGTCAATATGGTGGATAAATAAAACAATGTTAAATAAAATTAAACAGTCAAAGTCTACTGTATGTGCTGGTTTGAGCCTCATCATAGCTGCAGTCATTTCCTCATCTAATAAATCAAACATCTGCGATCAGCAACTGCCTGCTAATGCACTCACATTCACGTAAAGTAACCTTGTTGACAAGTTTTGGGTGAGTAAAGGCAAAACGCACAAGATATAGTACCTTAAATGCCCTTATGTGGCAATATCGCTTCTTTATAGCAGAAATAAACTGCTGCAGAAAAAGTTAGCTGCAATGAAAAATGTAATTTGTAATTCCATTACTCATCACAAATGTTGTGGAGTAAAAAGTACATTTACTTGCTTCAAAAATGTAGTCAAGTAGAGAGTAAAAGTTGCCAATATCTTTGATACTCAGTACAACTACAAAACAGGCAAAAAGATACTTAAGGACAGTAACTAAGTACATTTACTCAAGTACTTTACACCTCTGCAATGCTCCCCTTTCCTTCTTTTTCACAGCTACTAGAATTTTTTAGCAAATTAGCATACTGTCTAAAGTATAATACTATATACTGCAGAAAAAGTATATGGTAGTGTGCTACTCCATGGCAGGTAGGGTATATAACAAGTCCCACAGCGCCACCTACTGGGTTTCAAGAGAAAAACTTGCCTCCATTTGTATTGAATTAATGCTAAAGAGCTCCCTCTAGTGGACTTAGTCCACATTCACTGTTTGATTTGGCAGATGGGTTTTTTTTTTAGACACAAGCAAGGTTCTTCTTGTTCAGCACGCACTGCATTTTTTAACATAAGCAATAGACCAGGATTCATTTTTTTCACATGGTATCACCCCACACTGTGCACAAAAAATACATTTTAAGTAAACACCAGGTAAAAAAAAAAAGATATAGCAGGGGGCCCAGCTGGAGACCGTGTATTTAATGAGTTGGATTTGATGCAACCGAGAAAGGTTTTATTGCTGCTTGCTTGCGGCTGTCGACTCGACAGAGAAGCAAAGTGGCAAGAGCAAGGGGATAATGGCTGGATGAGTTGAAACTAAATCACAAAATCATGATAGGACAGAACGAATCAACTCATGCCTGTTTGCTCAAAGCAAACACATTTTTGTCATTTTGTTGCCACTTTTACTGGTGCATCACGCTTTAGCTGAAATAAAGTTGTTTATGTCAGGATCTTGTTTTATATATTTCTATGGCAACGGCAGTAGCACGGGCATGAGCACAGGGGTGACTTGAGGAAACATGGATCTGGATATGCATCAGAAAGCATTAATTCTACGAGAGGGCCATTTCCTGGATGGAATATACTTCAAGCTATAAAACCGTCTGCCCAGCTGCATGTTTACCTCCCTAAAAGGCTTGATGTTTTGAAATAAAAGTTTTAATTTATCCTTGTGATACCTGTAAGGACAAGGAAGAAGAATGAGGCTCATTGGCGCATCAATTTTTTTGACTACTTTGAAGTACTGAACATGAAAAGAATAAATAATGCTGTTATTTCAACACTGAAATTTATACTTCAACATGATTCAATGTAACTTTATACTCCAAGGGTATTTTTATTCATCTAAAGGTGAAGCTTTTTATGAGATCTTGGTGAGCTTGGTTTAAATGGTCTTTAGCTGTAATGTTTTTAATGTATTTCATCTTTTACTAGGCCTAAACTACATTATTCTACTCTAAATATTAATATACAGTATAATTCATATATTGGGAGGGGTATTATATTTTAGTATCTAAAATATAAAATAAATATCACATTTCAAAATACTTCAGATTAATGGTTCTCAACTTCTGGGTCTTCTCTGAGAGTGTCAGCAGGGAATCATCAAAAAATATGGGATTAAATAGGGAGAAAAACACTTCCCATGTCTTTTGTTATGGGCGTCAAAACATGTGTTTCCAGTCAAACAGTAAAAATTTTGGTACTGAGTTGTGTAACGACTTGATGCCCAATGTAAAATCTGGATCCTGAAGCAGAACCAGATGTAGACCACTAGCTCCCAATCTTTACACCAGTGGCCCACTAGGGGGCCTCAGTAAACCTCTGCAAGACGTAAAATAATATTTAAATTAAGGAAAATTGAAATAAACCACAAAAATGCAACATCTAAAGTCACATCAAATTACTTACTTAGGAAAAAAAATCAGGAACTTTACAAGCAAGCGCACAATGACCGACTTTATTAATCTAATGAATGGGATGGCAAAATGACAGGGTTGCCATCTGCTAATTGTATAGGTCTCTCTGTTCATGGCCAAGCCAAACAAGTAGCTTACCTTGATGTCTGTCGACAGGTGGTGTTTTTTTGCCCCCCTCTCTCTGAAGGGAAAAAAACCTGCATGCTCATTGTAATTACATTTGGTCTTTAGAGTGGAAAAACTATTGAACAAGCCTTCTAAAATGCAAGAACATCTAGGACAATTTTTCGTCAGTTCTGTTTTCTTTACAGTCGTGTCAGAGACGTAACCCAAACTGCACTATTGAGGATAAAATGGTGGAATAATAGGCTCCTGCTGGCACAGCTGATATGGTCATTATCTGGATGTTGCTGGCCCTGGGTCACACTGTTTGAAAAAGGACACAGTGAGGAAAACAACATGACAAGACAGAAAAAGTGCCTTATTTTGCAATGCGGAAGTAACCTATTTTCTGCTTTTGCGAGACTTTTGATTCACTAGCCGCTATAAATAACTAGCTAGAAGCAAAGTGTGGTAAACGGTATAACTATTTGCACTACAAACAAATGCGTTTATGATTACGACAGTAAATTAAAATTATATGATACCACATACCAGTTTGCAATATGAAGCAGCATAACGGACTGTTTTGAAGCCTCGAACATTCAAGTTACAAATGTCCGCGCTTGCTCTTACGTAAAAACGAAGTTGGATAGCCTGAACCCCACATCTGAAGTGTGTAATTTTGTTAAAATACGTTCTTCTATCCCAGTTTAGTATTCAAAGATAAATATAAGAAAGCTATTTGTAGGTTTATTACATCTAAAAGTGTAAACGCTTTCTCTGTGGCTATATCAAAACATTTCTCTATAAAGTACCTCAGGGATGACGTGGTTTTGTAGGCCAACCCGGAAGATAGCGGCGCACGGGTTCCCTCAATCGAAAGCCTATGCATTTTTCCCATAGACTTTTGGAAAATCGCAAAAAAAAAAAAAAAAAGCTCTGTGTTTAACAAAGGGTTATGCCACTTACACGTTTTGTCTATCAAGATAATCTTTACAAGTTAACACAACATTTATACATTTTGAATCCTAAATAATGATATAAAAAGCTAACAGTAGGCTATAAAAGGACTACAGCACACCATGGTCGCAGATCAACGTCATCACCAAGCTTCCTCAAACTTTATTTAAAAAACAACTTTATTTAAAAACATGCTCGCTGATTATGATCAGCGCTGTGTAAGAATACTTATCCACTTTTTCATGAGAAATGCTGTCCAAATGTCCTGTTTGTCATGATGATGCCTAAAGTCCCGCCAAAGGAAGTAGTCCCTTTTAGCAATTTGTTAGCACCCACCGTTTTTAAGAATAAAGGTTTAAAAAATGGTGTGTTTTATGTAAGATCAAAACGTGAAAATATTTAGAGGCTTTGTTAACCACAGACCTTATTTCAGGTGATTTAGCAAAAACCCATAGACTTCGGTACGCATTAGTACTCATAAAAGAGTAGGGAAAAGTACCTGGATTACCTACTTCTTCAGGCGAGATACTGAAGTGTGCATACGATGGACACTTTGCTATCCCATGAGGCCACGGGAAAGGATTTGTGAACGGCAGTGAATTCAAAATAAGTACCTACTCAAGTAATTGATTTCGGATGAAGCCCAAATGCTGATAAGCGGAGTGTTTAAAGGAAACCTGTTCGAAACCGGTCATTTTTTAAAAATAGTTCCGCTAGTGTCATAGTAGTTACACTTTACTAAATGAATGAAGGATGATAGCCTAATTAAAAAGGAGAGGGACAAAAAGAAAATTGTTATCTTAATTAATTACATTCATCACTGACATTTAAGTAGAAAGCAAGCAGAAGTTGTCTAAGCTAAAAAAAAAAAAAAAGACTACAGCGAGAAGAACAGGGTGTTAAAGTGTGAAAGTCAATTTGAGCACTATGTGTTAAGGGTTTCCTGTCCCTTCCTCCTTCACAGAGTGCTGTGTTAGCGTTTATGGTTTGTGTTGTGAGGTTCATGGCTGAGACTTCTGGAGGGTGAATAACAGAGCCAGCTGTCGTCCTCTTTCTCTGATTCATTCACTCGGTCTATGTTGCTCTTCCCTCATCTCCACTTCTCCACTCCTAATCATGCTCAAACAAGTTGTCATCCTTTGGTCTCCATGACTTCTTCTGTGTGTCATTTGTGAGTCCATGCATCATGATCGATCACATTGCAATCTGATTGTGTGTGCATTTACACTTGGTCAAATAAATGAATTTCCATACTCAATAAACACATCTGGTAGCCCAAGATTGCTTTGACGATTGCGATTTAAAATGCAACAGCTGTTATGTGCCACGTTTTATTTTGTGCTCCCAAATATACTTCCATATGTTGACATTGTTCCATTTGGGAAGAGTAACAATTACTTATGTGGCCTCCTGAGGTGGTCTGAATGATCGCATTGGTATCAAATGCGACTTGGAGGTCATTTACACTGCATGCAGCATAAATGCCTTCTTCTTAAAGGGGGGGTATCACACACAGTTTCTTCCAATCTCATGTTAATCTTAAGTACCTATAGAGTAGTACAGCATCCTTCATAACGCCAAAAATTCTTTAGTTTTATCATTTTTATAAAAGATACATACGCTGTACTGAGTCTTTCCGAAAACAGCCGAGCGCCTGGAGGCATGTCGTGTGAGCGGAGATAGAGTGACAAGCTGTCACGAGCACGGGAAGCTTTTGTGTAGAGATCGGCTGCAAGTTATCAATGGTCAGCTAAACATATATATTTAAACACACACGCATTATCCCTGGATAACTTTTGAATCACTATAATGAATATAGTGTATAGTGAATGATGAATAATGAATTTATAAATTCACTACGTTTGTGTTGTTTACATTATATGCACTTAGGAGCCTACTGCCAACAAAACAGACATTTGAAGCAGTTTTACTCCACCTGTGGTTCCGACTCATAACCGGGATCATTACCGCTGTGACCGCTCCATCTTTCATTTTCAAACGATCTGTAAATCCAGCATAGAACTGGGCCTTGTTTATGAAACCATGAGCGCCGATCCTGAGGGCTCAAGCAGCCATGGAAAAACACAAGATATTCTCCATTCATTTTAACCAATAAAAAAGTGATTGCAACTATCAGTTTCTATGGTTACTTTAATAACAAATATCGAGAGCAAATCAATGTAATGCGTGAGCACAAAACTCTCAGCTCCACTTAACACTGGGTTCTTTGGGAAGCAAGGTTATCTTTCCCTCACAACCAAAAACACACTTCTTGGGTGACATTGTTGATTTCGTGAAGTCCTGTGACCTGTGCAGTGCTGCCGCCGACTTCCGTAAAGCCGAATGCGCGTTGATGGCCATTGATGGCTCTTGCTCTCTCGCTCTGGTCGACGTGTGCGTGCGCGCTCTTCCGGGAGAAGGGCCCGTACAAGGAATTCCGATGTCACACAGGCACATACTTGAAAAAAAGACCCCGAAGTTCGTGAGGATTTGGAAGAGTATTTTTGGCATAGAAATACTCTGTCATACATCCAACTCATGTTTTGAAACTTTGGCCATGTTTAGCATGATAATCCAACTCTTTAACAGTGTAAATAAGTCTGAATGCATGAAATAGCATTCATAGTGAAGAAGAGAAGGACAATGACAACCACTATAAAGTGACTTTTGTTGTCAGCCTCACTGAATTTCTCACAGGGAGACTGTAATGTCTTCAAGTATTCACAGTAATGAGGTAAATGTGTGGGTAACTGTGAAATCTCATTAACTTCTCTTGTGAGATTCTTCATCATTAGCAGGTAACAGTTCTCTGTGGATCACATTTGTCAGTTGAAGCAACATGGTGCAACTACACCACATGCACAAAGACACTATTTAACATTCTTATGAAGTTTTGTCAGCTCATAACCACTTGTGCATGGCTTGGGAGAGGGAATAATTATAATGCTTGGGTTTTGATGAGTGTCTTTGTTCTCCCAGGTCACAAACTGCCATCAAAGATCAGATGCTCCATATCGACAGGGCAACAAGATCTCAGTTCATGCCTGCACAATTCAGATGATGTCATTTATGAGGATGGTAAATATCAGCCTGGCACTAAATTAACTGTCATATACATCTGTGATGTACGTGAATTCCAATGAACTTAACACACATGTCTGGCACCTCCTTACACTTGTAATAGACATCTGGGTTTACTGGGTTCACTGAATATTGAGCTGAAATCAGATCAGTCAGGCGGAAAGCAATATGGCTTCTGCAAATTGATTTGGTGCTCAATTAATCATAAGAGCTAATGGAGCCATAACTCTGTCAGGACACAAATATCATAAATTAAAGTTCTTTATATGTAGTAACTTGTAAATGCATTTTATTGACTGTTTCCTATACACAACACCCCGTTACTAATAGCCAAAGACAGTCATGTGGGGTATTTATTTATTTAAAGTCCCCATGTAGTCAATAATTTTATCCCTTAAAACTCATCTTTGATCACCAATATTACATATTTAAACTTTTTTCCTGTGAAAAAAAAAAAAATCTTAATGCATTAAAATAACTTGAATGTAACTATGAATATGATAATTAGCCCCGCCTCCACTCACTCGCATGAGCTCAGACGAGATCCTCTCATTCAAATTACTGAGGAACGCTGCACAATGGTATCGCTTTTTACAACGTCGGACACATAATGGTAATTAACATGATTACCATTTTGTTTGACTACATTATCAAACAGCTAATAATGTTACACAAACCATGTTCACATTCATGAGTCAGACAGCTGCCTTCTAACAATCAGTACCCTTAGAAACTCTTTGAACAACTCAGAACGTCAGTGGAGAAAGGCATATAGTTCATCATAACATCGTAATATGCATCATATACCCGCCATATTACTAAATCTACCCTATTTTGTCATATCAAGTCAACAGAAAAATATACCAGGATAACTTTCTTTTGAGACTCCCTTGCCGGTCAGTTAAAGGTGCCATAGAACGTGTTTTCAAAAGATGTAATATAAGTCCCCTGAATGTGTCTGTGAAGTTTCAGCTCAAAATACCCCATAGATTTTTTTTTATTTTTTTTTTTTAACTGCCTATTTTGGGGCATCATTAAAAATGCGCCAATTCAGGCTGCGGCCCCTTTAAATTCTTGTGCTTCCCGCCCCCAAGCTCGCGACTGCCTTAAACAGCAAACACAAAGTTCACACAGATAATATAACCCTCAAAATGGATCTTTACAAAGTGTTCGTCATGCAACATGTCTAATCGCATAAGTATGGTATTTATTTGGATGTTTACATTTGATTCTGAATGAGTTTGATAGTGCTCTGTGGCTAAAGCTAACATTACACACTGTTGGAGAGATTTATAAAGAATGAAGTTGTGTTTATGAATTATACAGACTGCAAGTGTTTAAAAAATGAAAATAACGAGTCTTGTCTCCATGAATACAGTAATAAACGATGGAATAAACTTTAACCACATTTAACAGTACATTAGCAACATGTTAATGAAACATTTAGAAAGACAATTTACAAATATCACTAAAAATATCATGAATCTCCATCTGCCATTTTTCGCTATTGTCCTTGCTTGCTTACCTAGTCTGATGATTCAGCTGTGCACATCCAGACGTCCTGCCCTTATGTAATGCCTTGGCTTGAACATATGGCATATGCAAATATTGGGGGCGTACATATTAATGATCCCGACTGTTGCGTAACAGTCGGTGTTATGTTGAGATTCGCCTGTTCTTCGGAGGTCTTTTAAACAAATGAAGTTTATATAAGAAGGAGGAAACAATGGAGTTTGGGACTCACTGTATGTCATTTCCATGAACTGAACTCTTGTTATTCAACTATGCCAAGATAAAATTTTTAATTCTAGGGCACCTTTAATGACATGCTAAAGCCCGTCGGCATGTTGATGTGATTGGCTACAAGGTAGTTTGTGACAATGGTGCTGAGTAATGAATTTGCACATTAAAAACTTGATTTTCACCACAGGGGGACTTTAAACATTATTAATGAATATAATTACTATAACTGTATTATCAGTGTTTATTTATTGTTTTATTATTAATTTTAATATATTAATAAAATAATATAAATTAATAATAAAAAGGACAGCTGTTAAAAAATTAAGATTTGAGGAGGCAAAGAAGTAACTGACATTTTTTTAAAGATGGTAAATTGAATGTAAGCTATGAGGTAATTCAAATAATAATCAAACATGGATGGAAATTTTTGCATACAGGTTTTAAGCATTTAATATGCTAAACCTAACACATTAATATCATGCTAATGATGGTGGTAAGTGAAATATTGCACCTTTTTCTCTGTGTTGGTGCAATTAAAACCACCAATGGGAGCAGCATCACAAAGTGTGTGTGGTAAGGGGGAAAAACATCAAGCAAACATATGGTCACAAACACTTCAATGATCTGAATGCAGAGCATGATTCAAAAGAGTTTTACAGAAACTGTTGTTTTACTCTGTAGAACCATGGTCCATTGAGAAGCTAAATGGTCCATCTATCGAAAAGGCTTTATGCAGAGATTCAAAGAGACCTGAGTTGAACAAACTGAGTGAGATCAGATGATTGTCTAGACTGCTCAAATTGTGCTTTCTCTAATTTTGTCTGAGAGATTTTAGCCCAAACGCAAGTTCTGGTTTAAAAAAGGAAATACATCCCACTATAGAAGAAGTCAAAAGTAGCCTACCCCGTAACTAAGTAATCATTGGACAGACACTTGCAGCCTAGATCTTTAACCACTTGGCTATATCACAGCATGCATATCAAATAATAAGGTAGTCTTTCAGTCTGGATATTTCATGCGCAAGAGGCGCTTTCCATGAATTCTGCATGACTGCTTACGGCTGCATCACTTTACACAAGGGAAAGAAGTAGAGATGGGCTCACCCAATTTGCATTTCTCATCAGGGTCAGAACCGCTTTAACATGCAGCAAATCTCTGATGTTGCTTTTGGTTTATAATAAAATGCATGAAACAGCAGTGAAGATATTGAATACTAAAACATCATTACAGCCACATTAGCCAATGCCACCAGAGAGACACTGCTGACGAGAAATAACACTGCAGGATGGAAATTATAATAATGGATCAAGAAGAGGTGCTGACAGTGTACCCTCTCCTCTGTCTGATCCTGAAGGTCGTTGCTGCCCTCAGACCCGTTTTGATATGCAACATCAGTTTTTATGTGCCGTTTAAGCATTGTGACAGCATACATGTGATCGATGTCCAAGCTAGCTTTTAAAACTCAGCACTTTGCATAAATGTTTCTCAGATTAAACAGTTTGCTTTTGTCAGGTGCGCAGGCTGTTCAAAAGGTTACTTTTAAAAAAAAAAAGCTTTAAAATACTTAACGGTTAGCTACATGACATAAGCCTAAAATGTAAACCAGGGTTAAAAGAAAAGTGTCAAATAGCAATCTAAATCCTTTATCTGAGCAGCAATGCTATCTATGCATAAAATATCCTTATTACCTGACCCGACCAGTGACGTTTCTGACAAGTAGCCTACTTGACCTTGGGACAGCCCTAGAAAAAAAATCTGATCGTGTGTTAGCCAATCAGAAATTTAAAGGGTTAGTTCATCCAAAAATGAAAATTCTGTCATCAAGACCTTTGTTCATCTTTGTAACACAAATTAAGATATTTTTCATAAAATCCGATGGCTCAGTGAGGCCTGCATTGCCAGCAAGACAACACTTTCAATGCCCAGAAAGCTACTAAAGACGTAGCCTATTTAAAAAGTTCACGTGACTTCAGTGGTTCGAGTGGTTGAGACTACTTTTTGTGCGCCGAAAAAACCAAATAACAACTTTATTCAACAATATCTAGTGATGGGCGATTTCAAAATACCGCTTCATGGTTCACCACTGGGGGGCGTGACTTTGGCAGTTTGATGCGCTCCGAACCATTGATTCGAAACAAAAGATTCGTAAAGCTCGAAGTTTCATGAAGCAGTGTTTTGAAATCGCTCATCACTAGATATTGTTGAATAAAGTCGCTATTTTGTTTGTTTTTTTGGCGCACAAAAAGTATACTCGTCGCTTCATAACTTCATAGCTAACCCTTTAAAAGGCAGCTCTGAGCCAATGGCGTGAGTCTAAGGGTAGGATGAACCGGTTGAAAAATACTCGAGAAGCGCTGGGACCGATTCAGTCCAATTTGTGAGTGAATTGTTCGGTCCAGTTTTGAAGCAAATTTCCGACAGTTCGTTCACCAATCGGACATCGCTATTTGACGTGGTATGTGGCGCAGACATATGCTGCATCCCAATTCGCCTACTTGTACTACGCCCTAAAAGTATGTACTCTTTTTGTGAACAAAAAGTACTTACTTTTGAGTGTGTAGCAAAATAGTAGACAAGCTTTGGGACATACTATCACGTCATACAATCGCGTCTTTTCTCTCTGTCGCATCCTGTCACCGTAAACTGGCCTGTCAATCATCTTACATCCTCCATCACATTTCATTCTGAAATGTTGCGCTTTCTTGCGCTTGAAGGATAATATGGCCCTCCTATGAGGTGTCAATCACAGAAACAGCCCCCTGACAATTTGAGTTTGAGACCCCTGCTATATGAGTATTCAAGTTAATCTAATATGCTTTTAACACAACATCTAGTCAACATCAGTGTTATTGCTATAATTTGGATGGTATAGTATCATGAGCCACAATTAAAGTCTTGTGACACTCATGCCAGGCGTTATTGTTGTTGTTGTCGAGTTTCCGCACGCCGATTGCTTTGGGCCGGGCCTAGTCAAAGTCCAGGGCCGTTTTTTAGTCCCAGTCCATCCCTGCTCTCTTCATATGCATAATGATTCATTTAAAAGTTAATGGCCAATCGGATCTTTATAAAAGTCCACATTGGTATTTGCAGATGAAAAATAACACAGATAACATTAAATAAATATTTTCTATCAGTTTGAACTGATTATTAGTCACTCAAACCTCAGCGTCGATCGCGCATATCTGCCATGTTTTGTATTTTTGTAACACTTTTTACCAATAGTGTTTGTTGTTCTGAACTGAATGCTCATCCAACGCGCAATGAGTTGTGAGCAATATTAGCCTTTTTTGGCCCTGTCCCAAATGGCGCACTTCATGTGGACTTTCAGTCTCGTGGACTTAAATTGCGCATGCTCGCCAAGTCTACGAGACCGTAGGCCGTCCCATTCAGCATTTTAACGCTCTGAAGTGTGCTCAGCAGCGCACCCTTTGTAGCCTTGAAGCGGTCTTCCGCGAAGCCCGCATAGATGCAGGCTCCGCACACTTTAACTACCCAGGAATCCTTGCGAAATGCCAATCAGACAACGGATGGGAGGAGATTTCGCTCAAGAGCAATTGATGACATGGCTGAGAAGAAAATATTTAAGTGTAGGTATCATTACGGTTTTTATGACCTAGGTGTACATTTTACCAGTTGTTACCAACAGCTTATACAAACATTATGGTCATCGACCAGTGGTTGATATCTCAAACATAATAATAGCGTGTTGAATAATACGATCGTATTATGATTCATTAAATAAATAGAACCGAATGTCAGGGCTTTACTGAGTAATATGCAAACCTAGTATTTATATTTAAACCTGTAAATTCATCTGAAACTCACGTTTATTATGTGTTAAAATTGTAATCTTAGTTCAAATGGAACATTATTATTACAACTGTATACATTATTTAAATAAGCATGTATATATTGTCTAATGCCCAGGTGGCATAAGCAAAAGCAGGCTGTGTAGTTGACATGGAGATAATATTTTGCAAAAGAAAAGAAACCTGTTCTCGATGCTAAATATTATCCTCGAACATGCAGCTCCTGTCAAAAAACAACCAGACCTGTCCCAAAAATACCTCTCAATTCGCCCTCGTGGACTCGTGCCAAGGGCCCTACTGGTCTGCACTACATGACGTCACCAAAGTGTGGACTCTGAGGAAGTCCACAAGTCCGGAGTGTGCCATTTGGGACAGGGCCATAGTGTGCATGGATCCACACTTCGAAAATCTACCGGAAATAGTAGACCATCCGGGGACTTTTGGCATACTCTTTTCAACATACTATGCTTTGGGACACACTTATTTTAATCTCACATACTATTTAGGATGGATAGTATGGACACTGGGACGCAGGGATGATTTACAGAATATTTTATGTAGGCTAAATTATTAGTTTTATGTAAAGTGTCATTTGTATCATTGCTTTTTTCATGTTGTGGTTAAGATCGACATATAGTTAATTTCATAATTTATTTATCCTTAATTTGTATTTTGTGAAATTCTAATTTTCATCACGTATTTGTCTAAAAAAAAAACATTTATAATATGTTTTCATGGCTGGTGGAGACACGACAATGAATTACAATGAAATGACAAAAATTACTGCTTAGACTTTGACGAGGGACTTTGAGAGAGCGCGCGGTAGCCAGGCGGAGTCTTACGTCGTCTTGGGAAACACAGCATGTCAGACCAGCCCCTGGGCGGAGGATCTGGAGATTGATGCCTCTGCTTGCGCGTTCCCACTCCGTTTTAACACACTCGGTTTAGTCCCAGTCAGAGACGTGCATGTGCTCGGGCAGTAAGTGGACTGTAGACGCCAGAGTTAAAGACTTAATGGACGCTCGACCCAGGACCGGATAGAAGCAAACACATTTTCACCACATTTTGTCGTCTTTTATGCTCTTTAGTTTTTGAAAACAAGTGGAATCGGAAACAGTGAACGACCCAGCTAGACATGTAAGATATCTATCGAATGCTTGACTCACTTTTGGACTCTGGTTTCCACATGACAGCTCGCCATAATGTTTTCCTTTATGTTTACATTCCATATGGCTAGGGATAGAGGACTCATAATGTGTCCATTAACTTTTCTTTTATCAACATCAAGATTTAAGGTTAAAATGTATATGAATGCGTGAGGAAAAGTGTATATATTATGTGCTTACGTACCATTTGAAATCTTCTCTTACCTACGTTATTTGAAGTCTTGTCAAAGCACACGGATCTGTGGTGTCATAATATATGATGTTAATAAAATGAGCCAAATGCTGTTTAAAATTATTTTAGATGGATTACAGCATGTTACACCATATGTCATAATCCTATTTAAATATTTATGCAACTAACGTATATATATATCAATAGGTATGAAAATGTAAATTGTAAACACACGCTTCATTCTGTTTAAATCCCATACTCCACAGTTTCCAGAGTCTTGAAAGTATTTTGGATATTTATATTGTATTTTTGTCTTATTGGAGACATTTGAAAAACTACTGTCTGTTCAGTCTGTTCTGGTTTCATATATAGAAAACTACCCCAGAAATCTTAGTAATGAGTAGTAATCATGCATGATGACTGGAAAAGTAATTAAAAATTTATCATGAACTCTTTTCATAATTGAGGGGTTCTCAGAAACGGAAGTCGTCAAATTTGGGTAAACTTCTATAGTTGTGAATGTAAAAGGACAGCAGATATATTTTTTGTATTCCCATTTGCTCCAATAGCAAAAAAAAAAAAATCCATGATAGCATTTCTATGACTTTCCAAAACACAAAGTATAGGGTTATAAATGTAAATAATAATAATAATAATTATTATTATTATTATAATAAATAATACTGTGGAAATGCGTCATCACAGTCTCTAAAAAGTTTTTTTTTTTTAAACTAGTGTTTACCTGTGTTTCTTCAAATAGAAATGTACATATGAAAGTGAGCACGTTTCAGTAACCTTTAAGAATTTGAAGAGATTTATGACATTTTACTGACGTTCCTGCACTTTTTACTATTTCCTCAGGTGTAACCGAGCAGGAAGACATTGGGAGGATCTGGGCCGGTGGGCTTAGGAGCTCTGCATTCAACCTGAAATCAGTGTCTTTTGCATCTATATGAAAGCTTTTAGTTTGAGCTGAGTGAGATGGCATCCAGTCTTACATGTGCAGGTGTGGTTTGGGCCCTGTTGTCCTTCCTTTGTGCAGCCACATCTTGCATAGGCTTCTTCATGCCATACTGGTTGCTTGGGTCACAGATGGGTAAGCCAGTGTCATTTGGAACATTCCGGCGCTGTTCCTACCCCGTAAGGGATGAGGCCCGTGGTGGGACAGTTATGTTGGAGCAATGTGGGCGCTATGCCTCCTTCCAGGGCATCCCGAGTCTGGAATGGAGGATCTGCACGGTGGTGACGGGGACAGGCTGCGGACTGCTGCTCCTGGTGGCTCTCACGGCAATGATGGGATGCTGTGTTACGGATCTAATCTCTCGCACCATCGGACGAGTGGCAGGAGGGATACAGTTTGTGGGAGGTGAGTTGCAATTGCAAGAAGCTTGACTGGGTATTCAGTGGATGGGTAAATGGATAAATGGTTGGATGAATGTGTGGATAGATGGATTGAGAGATGAAAAGTTTGATGGACAGCTCGATAAATAATTGAATCGGCAACATGGTTTTAAGTATTAATAGATTAATAGACTAATATTGAATTTATATCGGCCACCCCACTTTCTGGTAAGTTGGTATCAGCATTGGTCGCTACTAGTTTTCAGCGAATTTATTGGTTGGATGCATAGATGGGTTGTCAGAATGATGGATGAATGTTTGGGTAAATGGATAGTCAGATGAAACTCTGAAACTTTGCAAACACACACTTCCGTTTGCGTCTTCATAGACGCAAGTACTTAGCAACTCCTGAGTGGGAACTCATGACGACGACCGTATACTCTAAATGAAACTCGGTGTGCTTGTTTTGACATTCGGTTGCTGCGATTCATGTCATCCTGTGAAGAGAGGAGCCTGTGACCTCTTGCTGATTCGGGCAAAGACATCAAACTTACATCCTGGTGAAAATCAGTTTGAGTTTGTTTGGTAACCAAACAAATGGTGAAAAGCAAACAAGAGTTTCCTTTCATGTATTTAGTACTGTTCAGATGGGATTGGCTTTTCAAACGACTATTGAGTTACAGTTGTTAACACAGAACGTCTTATGATTTCATGTTCTGATTTCAGATGGGATGTGGGCGAATTATGGTTAAATGATAAAATAATTTAAACATTATGTATGTAATTAAAATCATAGTTCACCCAAAATGAAAATTCTGTCTTTCCACAACTTATATGACTGACTTTCTTCTGTGGAGCACAAAAAAAGATGTTCTTGTCCATAGACTTTCATTTTATTGACAGAAATGCTCTTCAAAAGTCATACAGGATTAGACCGACATGAGGGTGAGTAAAAAATGACCTAATTTACATTTGTTTGGTGAACTGTACCTTTAAAGGGTTAGAAATTTCTGTCATTAATTACTCATCCTTGTGCCGTTCCAAAACCTTCTTTCATCTTCGGAACACAAATTAAGATATTTTTGATGAAATCCAAGAGGTATTTTATCCCCCATAGAAAGCAATGTAATTACCATCATTCAAGGTCCAGAAAAGTAGTAAAGATATTGTTAAAATAAGCAACGTGACTAGTCTGACTACAGTGGTTCAACCTTCATGTTATGAAGCGACGAGAATACTTTTTGTCTGCAAAAAGATAACAAAAATAACGCCTTTATTCAACAATTTCTTTTCTACCCTGTCAGTCTTCTATGCAGTTGACGCAGTGAACGCAGTTCATCGCTTCCGTGTTTACGTCAGAACGCTGGCTCAGTATTTGCCGACACTGTACAAGTGAGCAGCACGACACATGCGTGTGATGCTGACGCAGAAGCCGGCCAGTACTGAGCTGGCGTTTTGACTATTTTACTACTTTTCTGGACCTTGATGGTAATTATGTTGTTTTCTATGGGGGATAAGGGGACATTTGGATTTCATCAAAAATATCTTAATTTGTGTTCCAAAGAGGTTTAGAATGACATAAATTTCATTTTTGGGTGAACTAACCCTTTAAGGGAAGGAAGTCATTAACGTAAAAATCATACCTGATGCTTCTACTACTGTGGCCTTTCTGATCAGTTTGTGATTGGACCTTCTATATTGCTTTTCTTTTTATATCAAATGCAATACCAGCGGTACTTGAACCGCCAACTGTTATTTTACCCAGATGGCAAGCTGAAGTCAGCCGAAAGGTCTAAATCCATCATGAAGGTGCACCAGGCAGTGAAACGAGAAATTTAAGCTTTAGTTATGGCATTCACCAAAGGTCAAAGTAAATGAGGAGAAGCGTTGTGAAAAATAATATACCGTAATCGCACACATTCCTCTCCAGGCGTTCTTCGATTTCTCACAGGACCCCCGAGTTAGCCTGAGAAACTTAAATTGCTCAGTAATTTATACAGAGGTTATATGAGGGAAAAAAAACAGACTTGTTCAAATGTCTGTGAAGCATAAATTTACCTGACCTCCTCGGGGAAAACTAGTCCAGGCCAAATAAGCTTTTAATGGTCAAGAAAGCGGATGTGCCTTGCAAATAACAGCATTGCTCACACACACAGGCAGAAAAAGAGCAGAAGGTGACACAGAATAAATTGGCTCTTGTTACTGTCCTTTTTACGAGATCTTTATATTTGTGAGGCAGTAACAGAGCTGCTTATGAAGCGATTGGCCCTGTAATAAGCAGTATATGAGGGGAGGAGGGCCCCTCATAGGCCCTTATGACTTACATCACCCTCTCTTCTTTTGACTTGCCTCTGAGCAGTGACTTTGCTCCATTTCAGTGAGATGGGAAATAATGAAGGTTGATTATATGTGACCTCTCTTTGAGGGACCTTAGGCAACTGTTCTCTCTTTCATATCCCTTTCATTTTCCCATCTCCTTTATGCTCTCTTTACTTTTCCACACACACTTTGATACGTACACCTGCTTCCTTTGTGACGTTTTATTCAAGGGCAACTAAATATTTCCTGTTTGCAGTTTTTCCTTGTCCTAGAAAGCTGTGGCTTTGCTTTGTCTTTTTTTATCACTTGATACAGTAAAGGCGATAGAGACTTGCTTACGGACTTGCTAATGCTGGGACAGATGCCAGATGCCATATTGGTGTATAACATCTTCAGTTTGCCCTTTTCAGGTGGGAATATTATTCGTTATAGGTCGAACTTGTGAAGTCCTGCATCCTCTTGGGTTTCCTCTCACACACACGTCTTGCTTCACAGCACCCGTTGCATGTTTGCATACGTCACGCACGCCCTCATGAAAGACAGTCGGCTCAGTCGTGTGTTTCATACACTGAATTTACCATAGGATTTATGGATTCCATCTGGCTACTGTCAGGATCCTGGCCAATAAGAACACAAGACCTTGAAATGAGTCTTATTCGCTTGAGAGATCTGCCGATATGACTGAGTTGGTCTGGGTGTTTTCTCAATTACTCTTTAATGTCTTCTTATCACATTAGTGTAATACTGAGGACATGTCCTTTCAGAACAACCAGTTCCTTGGAGATGTTTCTCACTTTGCTGTAATGGCTTTGCCTGATGAGTTTGTTACAGTGTGCCAGTGCAAAAATCAACTGTTTGGATTTCTACCCATGCTTTTCTACCCTCATGCAATGCCTTATGTCTCTATCAAAGGGCTGTTCTCTTATTTTCTTTCCTTGTCTCTTACCTTTTTACTGTTCAGTGTTTGCTGCACTGTATCCATTTCGATGGAAGATGGAAAAGAATGCGTTCATTGAACCATAACTATGCCCAAGAGTCGGTATAACTTTTTTTTTTGCATTTTCTGCAGTAGTTGCAGGCAAGACTCTAAAAGGGTTTAACATAAAATATGATGAATAGAGTTGAAATGCTACACTGTTACACTATTAATAGCTCATAGCATTATCAAATTACAAAAATATTTATAAATTAACATGGAAGGTTGTGTAAGATCAAATTTCTATGGTTTTCTATTGACTTTCTGTGGAATTCTGCATGTGCTCATTCTGCAAGTGCTCATCCAATACAGACATGCTTCATTTTAGGAAAATGCAAAAAGAAAAGAGAAAAAAAACCTGTATAGACTGGTTTTGGGCTCACTTGACAATAAAACATATTTCTTAAAGGGTTAGTGGAAAATTCTGTCATTTATTACTCACCCTCATGCCGTTCCACACCCGTAAGACCTCCGTTAATCTTCGGAATGCAAATTAAGATATTTTTGTTGAAATCCGATGACTCAGTGAGTCCTGCATAGCCAGCAATGACATTTCCTCTCAAGATCCATAAAGGTACTAAAAACATATTTAAATCAGTTCATGTGTATACAGTGGTTCAATATTAATATTATAAAGCAACAACAATATTTTTGGTGCGCCAAAAAACAAAATAACGACTTACATAGTGATGGCCGATTTCAAAACACTGCTTCAGGAAGCTTCGGAGTACAATGAATTAGTGTGTCAAATCAGTGGTTCGGAGCGCCACAGTCACGTGATTTCAGCAGTTTGGCGGTTTGACATGCGATCCGAATCATGATTCGACACACTGATTCATAACGCTCCGAAGCTTCCTGAAGCAGTGTTTTGAAATTGGCCATCATTATATAAGTCGTTATTTTGTTTTTTTGGTGCACCAAAAATATTTTTGTCACTTTATAATATTAATATTGAACCACTGTGCTCACATGAACCGATTTAAATATGTTTTTAGTACATTAATGGATCTTGAGAGAGGAAATATCATTGCTGGCTATGGAGGCCTCACTGAGCCATCGGATTTCAACAAAAATATCTTAATTTGTGTTCCGAAGATGAATGAAGGTCTTAAGGGTGTGGAACGGCATGAGGGTGAGAAATAAATGACATTATTTTCATTTTTGGGTGAACTAACCCTTTAAAGGCAGGGTAGGCAAAAAAATGTATAAAAAACTTTTTTTCAAAATTTATTTAAACTTTATTTATATATCAATACATAATTAAAATGTAAGTACTCTGAAAAAGAAAGTATAAAAATCGAGTGTCTGTAGACCTCTCACGACTGTTTTAAAGACAGCTCATTATTTCCATTCACTCCACCCCCTCCCTTCTGGGCTCCTTCCAAAGCCACGCCCCCAAAACGCATGAACGTGTGACTCCGACCACTGAGCTGGAAGACGCATTATTTACCTGAGACGAGCGGAGAGGAAGGAGCACAGTGCATGTAGTGACATCATGTCAGAATCACATGTAATAAAAATAACTTTAAAATTATGAAGATAAACAAACAAGATGTATTTTAGTACTCACTATCAAGCTAGCATATTGATATTGGTAAAGTTTAAAATATATATTTTTTGATTCGCTAACGAGCTAGTTAATCTATAAGGCAAAGCTAAAAACAGGTTGCATGATACACGTTTTTCCATTACCATCATTTACACTGTGATGAAGATGAATTTCGTGTAAGATTCATAACATATACGTTGTTCTACAGATCAACAGAGTAACATACACTCAAATATCAACTCACAACTGCATTGCAGACACAAAATAATAACACACACATACAACAAAGTGTGTACGACGCACACAGATACAAGATAAAGACATCAGTAAACATAGGTAGAGAATATAAAAACAAAACAAAGGCGAAAAAAACGTGCAGGTAAACTTGCAGGTGAACATGGTAAAAGACTTAGACAGAGGGTAAAATTATGCACAATTCAACACTATAGCTATCATCTTGTGCTAGGCCTATAGATTATTTATCGTCTCTACTACGGCTCGCTAAGTAATGTTATGTTAGCTATATTACGCAGCTACGTGTGCTAATGACACATGCTTCATGAAAAAATAAACAAAAAAATATGTATGATCAAAATACAAAAAGAAAGATTTACCTGTCCAGCAGAAATAAAGCCATCAAGGAGTCACTTTTCAGCCCCTTGAGTTCCCTCAGTTCTCGCCATCGCTGGAAAGCCACGCCGATATTAACTCGCGTTTTATTTCTTTGTTTATCCAAAGACTTTTTGTTCATTGCCTTTTCTTGTACTGTTACTGTCTTCCTTTTTTTGCCTGGTTTGCCTTCACTAACTGCATAGGCCGATACTGTGAATTTAGCTTGCTGTTTCTCTGCCATTGTTTTGGTATTCCTAGGATCCGTGCCTCTTGGATTCCCCAAATCAAACGTGCGCGCGCAAGTGGGCAGGTCATGTGTGGCAAAAGGGTGGTTGCCATGGTTGCGAGAGAGTGACAGCCGCCTAAGCCAATCCTATGTTTCGTCCCGGATGGAAATAATGAGCTGTGTTTAATACAGATTAAACGGTCTAGAGTCACTCGATTTTTATACTCTTTTTACCAGAGTTCTTACATTTTAATTATGCATGTATATATATAGAAAGTTTAAACAAATTTGGAACAAAATTTCTTACCTACCCTGCCTTTAAGGAGGGTCTTAAGTGTTAGCATGCTAATATATATAAAATATGAAAAAGTACAAATCTATATAGTCAAAATTTATTAGCTGAGAGAACTAGTCGTTTATGATTGCTATCAAATGCTGTGACTGGTCTAATAGATTTTTCCAAAATATCACTGGACAGAAACACTCCTTTTTTAGCAATTGAGCTTGCCAGGGTCAACTTGCAGGCTATCCAAGCTAATGAGAAATAGTTTTCGTGCTCGTCTGTGCAGCCAACGACAAATAGTTAGCATGCTTTGCTCCAACTTTTGCCATGGTGAACTTTTGTCATGGCCATAACTGATACACCGTTTTCATTTGCGAAAACAAAAATGGCAGCACCGTGGGTGGAAACGTGCAGATTAAGGGGTGGTAGTATTATAATAGGAGCGAAGTCTGAGCGGCTAGTCAGATTTTCATGATATGTCCCCTTTAAAAAGAAATTAATACTTGTATTCAGCAAGGATGCATTAACTGTTTTTTAAAAAAATGCTGTTATTTTGAACTATTCATCAAAGAATCCTAAAAAAGGTATCACGGTTTCCACAAAAATACTGAGCATCACAACTGTTTTCAACATTGATGATAAGAAATGTTTCTTGAGCAGCAAAACAGCATATTAGAATGATTTCTGAAGGATCATGTGACACTGAAGACTGGAGTAATGATGCTGAAAATTCAGCTTTGACCACAGGAATAAGTTACAGAATTTTAAAATAAATTAAAAAAGAAAACAGTTTTTTAAAATTGTAATAATATTTCACAATATTACCATTTTTACTGTATTTTTGAACAAATTGGTGAGCTTAAGTGTCTTACAGACCCCAAACATTTTGTATTTGCATGTATACTATAATTGTGAATTCCTCATATTCAGTTCAAGTGACAAAAATGAGGCCAATTCATGTCCACCTGTGTCTCCAAATATCACAATCGCTCTGTGTTTTTGTGGCCCCTTCACTCCGTGGATCACGTCGTCATACTTACAGTGGGGAAATCTTATACAAGCTTACCCTAAGGAAAACACAAATAAGTCAGATGGCAAAAACTCTGCGTGCGTGTGCTCAAGTGAGCTTTGAGACGTGACGGTTCAGTAATCCGGCCGGCAGCAGTTGTCTTACTGTAAGCTTTCACTTCTTGAACTGTAAGCTTTCAACAAATACCAACAGAGGGTCAATACAGCTTGGAAAACACGTGTATGTTGTCTGTCAATGTTTGAGTTAAAAAACTGCACACAATATGGCGTTTTACTCTTATCTTTAAGTCATTAAGCAGGTAAAGTATGACAATAATCATTAACTTTTCCAGAGTTGTCCTTGACTTTACATCTGGTCACAGTGGGCTGCAGGGTTTGCCTCCTGATTTCCCTCTGTTAGCTCAGATGTCAAATATGTCATGTTTGTGTGCTGTGTAAATCTCTCTCGTTTAAATCTAGATTGACAATATTTAATTAGTCACGCTGGAATGTTTCTAATTGCGTATACGACCGGGTGTTGAGAACTGCTGATTTTCGTGTACATTCGTGTGGGTGAACACAAGCGTGTGCGCTTGAGCGACGCGCCGTGTGTATTTGTGGTGGTGTGGGAACAGCCCCAGCTAAGGGTGTAAATGCTGGTTTTAGCTGACCCGTGCCGACCCCTGGGCGCTTGGAAAGAGACGGATGGAGAGATTAGAGGGCGTAGGGTGGTGTGAATGGGAAAGACAGGCAGGATCCAGCTGATGGAGACAGCTGCAGCAGCAGGAAGAGACTTACTGGCTCCAGGACGAGGAGAAGACTGCTGCACATCTCTCACTATGTCTCACTGTCAGTTTCTCCACTGTCTGTAGATCCGTCTGAAAATTCATTGGAATGTTTGGAATGTATTTGGAATGTTGCTGGAAAATAGGAGAAAAAGAGTCTTGAGAGAGTGACACTTAGTGAACTGAATAGGGCAGAGGTAAAGAAAATCTGTTCCTGTCCTTCACAGAAATCAATGACAGTGGTAACAGATATTGTCTTGTAAATTTGACACCAATGGGTGTAGCCCATTATGAATGCAGGATGAATTTCAATCCACATTTTATCCTGTTTAAATGATACCCAAGATTAGAAATCTCATGAGGCCTATTTTTCACCATAAATTCAAAAATAAATTTTATTTTAGACAAGACAATGAAAACAATGAAGCCTTTATTTAAAACCAATAAGATTATTTTGCACTGTGATTTTATTTTATTTGAACGACTATTAAGCTAATTTTCCCCCAAATTTTCTTTGCTTTAATTTCTCCTGTATGTATTCCATAATTTTAAATGGTGAATGTAACAAATTTATTGAATGATTGTATAATGAATTATTAAACATGATGATACACATTGCTGTAATTCAGTAATTTTTGTATTACTTTGTTAAGGTAAAAATAATAAAAACTTGGGGGAAAAAAACTTACAGGCAGAACAATAAAAACTACAATGATGTGAAATATTTCTCAATAATTTTTTTTTGCACTTTATACTAATAACTTTATATACTTTATATACTGAAGAAAATGGAAATTGTGTCATGAAAAATGATTTTTAAAAAAAATAATGATAATAATAATGGTCCAAAAAATGTAAACCATTTTTTATATGCATAAAATATTTTCTTTTTTTTTCTTTTTTTTTTCTGGACAGATTTTGTTAGTCACCCTAGTGCCTTTCAAATTATAGTATGTTATAAAAAATAAAATTCCAGAAGATTCCTGTGATGGGCTGGTGTGCATCAATGCATGCTAATATTGTCAAGAAACCTATGGAAGATCTGTTTGTAATTATTCCTTTTCAGCTTCTTTTATTGAGGCAGAAACTGCCACAGCAGTTTTTTAAAAGTGTAAATTTAAAAGTTACGTTATAATGAAATTTAAGATGCTAGCAATACAACAACTTGATATCACCAGTGTTGGGGGTAATGCATTACAAGTAATGTGTGTTACGTAATCAAATTACTTGTGTTCAAGTAACACATTACTTTTAAATTTACAACAAAATATCTGAGTTACTTTTTCAAATAAGTGACGCAAGTTACTTTGTTTTCCTATTTACTGACTGACACCTATCCTGTCCCCATGTTGAGAGAAATTGGGAGTGAGAAGAGAGGCGATATGTGAGCTGTGTCAACATGATGGTTATTGTAGTTCTAGACTAAATGTGAACATGCATTTGCACAAAACTTGCACAAAAACAGATTCAGTATTCCCCAAAATGAATAAAAACCATGAAATGCAAACTCAGACTATCATGCAAACATGCAAAAATTAAATATGTTAAATAACACAAATATACTATATATTTAATCTACCTTTATTAAAGGTGCCGTAGAACGCATTTTCAAAAGATCTAATATAAGTCTAAGGTGTCCCCTGAATGTGTCTGTGAAGTTTCAGCTCAAAATACCCCATAGATTTTTTTAAATTCATTTTTTTAACTGCCTATTTTGAGGCATCATTAAATATGCGCCGATTCAGGCTGCGGCCCCTTTAAATTCTCGTGCTCCCCGCCCCCGAGCTCGCGACTGCCTTAAACAGCATAAACAAAGTTCACACAGCTAATATAACACTCAAAATGGATCTTTACAAAGTGTTCGTCATGCAACATGTCTAATCGCGTAAGTACAGTGTTTATTTGGATGTTTACATTTGATTCTGAATGAGTTTGAGGATGAGTTAACTGGCTAACGTTACACTGTTGGAGAGATTTATAAAGAATGAGTTGTGTTTATGCATTATACAGACTGCAAGTGTTTTTTGCAAGTGGCTCTTGTCTCCGTGAATACAGTAAGAAACGATGGTAACTTTAACCACATTTAACAGTACATTAGCAACATGCTAACGAAATATTTAGAAAGACAATTTACAAATATCACTAAAAATATCATGTTATCATGGATCATGTCAGTTATTATTGCTCCATCTGCCATTTTTCGCTATTGTCCTTGCTTGCTTACCTAGTCTGATGATTCAGCTGTGCACACATCCAGACGTTAATACTGCCTGCCCTTGTCTAATGCCTTGAACATGGGCTGGCATATGCAAATATTGGGGGCGTACATATTAATGATCCCGACTGTTACGTAACAGTTGGTGTTATGTTGAGATTCGCCTGTCCTTCAGAGGTCTTTTTTTAAACAAATCAAATTTACATAAGAAGGAGGAAACAATGGTGTTTGAGACTCACTGTATGTCATTTCCATGTACTGAACTCTTGTTATTCAACTATGCCAAGGTGATTATTTTTTTTGTTATTAAAAAAATAAAATAAACAAGGTGAGAAAAAGTAACACATTACTTTCAATAAGAAGTAACTAAGTAACAAAGTTAGTTACTTTTTTAGGGAGTAACACAATATTGTAACACATTGCTTTTAAAAGTAGCTTTCCCCAACACTGGATATCAAGATGCAGTTCTGTGATGTTTTCATGTCCCAATGCTGTTATGCACTTTCCCATCACAAAGTGCAAATATAAGGATATTTTATTCTTTAGAAAACAAAAATGGGTCATTATACAAGATGTGCAATAACAGTTCTCACTTTAGGAGCCGTTTAGGAAACTTGCCATTCTCTATTCTTTCTTGTTATTTGAGTCACACATAATTTAAGGCATATTTAGGAGAGATGGTATCATCAATGATGATTCCTTCTCTCCAGATTCCAGAGAAACGATGTGAGAGCAGCAGGGCACCATCAGTTGGCCAATCCCAACTTTTATAAAGAAACCCACACGGTTTACAAGAAATGATTCCTCCGTGACTCCTTAAGGAAATGACTCTGAAACCATTCCAACACGCTGCAACATTGGCCCCCTTGACAAAACTGTACACAGCCATAAGGATATGTAGGTCATGGCTTTGACTGGTTTTCGCATGTTTACATTCTTGTAAGAAAAGCGGCATGCTGCATGACTTCATTTTCAGCTCAACAAAATCTTTGCCTTTGCTTTGCACCAGTCTGGAAAGATAGGTGCTTTCTTTGCTCGCTTTGAATTTTGTCCTTGACCTATAATGAGCAAAGAATTTTTGGGTTGAGATAAAAAAGGAATTTTTGGGGGGTATTCCTTTTTTGTAACACTTTTTTTTTTTTACTAAATATAATGCAAAGTGACATGAGAATAGTATAGTGTATATTGTTTGGTCTGGACGACGAGACTTAGAATGAGTTTGCAATGGGTTTGTTGAATATAAAGAGATTTTTTGTTCCCATTGTTTTGAGCATCTGTTGTGTGGCCAGATAAACTGGAGTCAGGCGGACACGTGCTGGAAGGAGAGCTTTCATTCATGAATTATTCATTGAAACTTAACTGGCTAAAAAAATCTGTCTTCAAATCCAGTATGATATTTTAGCTTTGAGGCGTAAATCTTGAAACCAGCTCACATAATTGAGAAAGGCAGTGATTCACAAGAGAGCGGGGATGTTCAAATCCTCAGATGCTCAGAATAGCATATGTGAGCGTGTGGGTGAGTGCAGCGCATGAAAAAGCGCCCTGATACTTTTTCATATTTGCCCATCTACCATGTCCTCAGTCTGCTTCAGCGTCCCTTGAATACAGTATCTATCACTCCTTCCTCTGACATCTGACAAAACTATGAGCAATATGAGACAGTGGTCAATATGAGACATTGGTCTTTTGTTCTGGTTAATGGGATTGTTCACACAAAAATGAAAATTCATAATTTACTCACCCTCATGTTGCTTCAAACATGTATGACTTCCACTGAAAACAAAATAAAAAAAATTTGAAGGATCGTTCTTTTCTTCGTTTTCAAGCTTCAAAAAAGCGTAAAGTAGTTCCATGTCATTATTCAGTGATAATAATCCCCTCCAGTGAGCTGTTATCTGCTTTGACTGGATCATTGAGTGAATGAGTTGAATTTGAGAACTGGATTAGTCTGATTCATGAACATGTTATCATGGATCATGTGAAATGAAATGGATCGTGAAATGGATCAACCAATTTATCCAAAATCAACTGAAAAGATCTAAATCAAACCAGTTCTTAAACTTTTATATTTGATCACCTCCCATCTTTAAAACATTTAATACATGGTTACAACTTACTTTTTTGTAAAATAAATGTTATTACTCAAGATTTATGATTTGGTATACCGCTGTGTTGAAACAATGGCATTTTTCGAAAAGAGAAAATCATACAGGTTTGAAACTGCATGAGGGTGAGAAAAGATGACAGAATTTTCATTTTTGAGTGAAATATCGCTTTAATTTCTTATCACAACTTTTTTTTCTTATCCAGAAGAGCAAGAGCTAGACGTTATTAACTTTTCACAAATACGCACATGCACACTTGAACAAAGCCAACTTTCCATGGATAACTGAACAAAGGATCCTTTGTGTTCAAGAACTTTGAGAAGTTCCATGGCGAACTTGGCTCAGTCCACTTCCAGCGCTGCGTGGTCCCTCTCCGGCCCGGCTCCCTCCCTCAGATTGGAATGCAGGTCTGCATTCTCCTTTGGGCAATCATGCTGGAATGTTCCAGGCTTCCAGATGGTCCTCTAAGGTCCACGACTGTGGCAGCAGAGACATTCTTTGGCTACAGTAAAAGAGGAAATAAATGGTTTTCTCTGCTAACTCAGAGACCCATCCAAAAGTGTGGCAGAGGATGATTTTTTTTGAGGATAAAGCAGAAGAGAAGAAAGGTTTGGATTCACACAGATGGCACATGCACATTTGAAGGAAGCTCAGTAGAGAAGGGTTTTCATCTCTTGCAACCTGAATGTGGTATCTCTGAGGAACCATTAGGGCCTTCATGGATTTTTTTCAGTCTGTTTACTGCTTTCTTGAATTTTATTTTTTCCCCCACAACACTGTAACCTGCAGTTTCTGTTGAAGCTGATGTAGTGAAAAATGAAAATTCTGCCATCTACTCACCCTCATGATGATTTTCTTCCATTGAACATAGAACAAGAACAGAGTAAAAAGAACGTGCCTGCTTGCTCTTTTTGCAGTTACAGTGAATGAGGACTGAAGCTTTCAAGCTTCAAAAAAGCACCAAAACATATCATAAATATATCATTATAGTGCTCCATATGACTTATTTACCATACACTGCAAGTCTTCTGAAGCCATATGATATCTTTGTCTGTTGACAAAAAAAGTGTGTTGTGTGTTTAAAAAAAAGTAAGACTTGATCTACTAATCTAGTAGTCTGTAAATCTTGTGACCAAATCATTGAGTTCACATTGAGATCACATTGAGATTTAGATCTGGATACAATTTGTGAACAGATCATTCACATTGCTTTTGTGAACTGGATCAGCTGATTTATTGACTCAGAAGAACAGTTCATGAATGTGATTTCAGTAAATAATGATTTCAACTTTGTTCTTCTCACACAATACTAAGGAAGACTAAGACTAAGAAGACTTGGAATATTGCATCTAGTCATTTTGAACTACCTTTATCATACTTTTATGGTGCATTTTTGTCTATTTTTGTCTATTTGTGAAAATGGAGACCAGGATATTTAAACAATTTCCTTTCATACTACCATTCCAAATTTTGTCTGTAAGTAAGTTTTTTTTTTTTTTTTTTTTTTAAAGAAATTAATACCTTCATTAATACCTACATTCAATTTATCGAAAGTGACAATAAATACGTTTGTAATGTACAAAAGATCTCTATTAAAAAAAAGCTGTTATTTTGAACTTTCTTTTCAAAGAATCTTGACAAAAAATGTATCACAGTTTCTATATAAATAAATGTTATAAATATGAATAAATATTAAGCAGCACAACCGTTTTCAAGATTAATAATGTTTCTTGAGCACCAAATCAGCATATTAGAATGATTTCTCAAGGATTATGTAACTGAATTTTCAGCTGTCATTACTCTAGTCTTCAGCTTTGACACCAAGGAATACATTTTAGTTTAAGAGCTCCTTCAAAAACATTAAAAAAAATGTAATGACCCCAAACTTCTGAACAGTATTGTGTGTTCCAGAAAGTTGTGCAGGTTTGGAACATCATAAGGGTGAGTAAATAGTAAAAAAATGTAATATTTGAGCGAACTGTTTCTTTAAAAAGGAACTTGGCTAGTATAATTTTAAATAGCTAACATATTATGTTCCTCTGAGCAGAACTTCAGCATTCTTAATTCATTCCCTGCCTCACACCGACATTGTACAGTTTTTGCGCAGTGTGATTTAAAAAGGAACAGACTTTTGGAATAATCTTGCATTTATGAAAACATTCCCAGCTGTTGACTGTTATGATGGTAAATGAATTCAAGAGCTTAGTTTAGGACACCGCAGTGGCCTTTTCTTCTCCGTGTTCTTTTCTCTCACCATTTCATGCCTTCCTCAGTCTCTGACTGATTGAAATAAGAGTTATGGTCCGTGTAAGTCTGTGGTGGTCTGTAATGGCGTGTGATGACAGCGCGGCTTTACATCATGTGCACGAGGCTGATAGCAGCGGCTGGCCGCCCGCTTGAGCCGAGCTCAGGACTGTCAATCACGTCTAGGGATTGAATGCCAAGTTTTATGATGGAACTCAGTGTGAACACTTTGGTCTAGGCAGCTGCTCGCTCTAACTAATTTATAAAAGGGATATTTCACCCAAAAATTAAAATTCTGTGTTCATTTACTCACCATCATGTCTTTCCAAACCTGTATAACTTTCTTTCTTCTGTGGAACACAAAAGATGCATCATTTTAAAAGCTTAAACCAGTTGGTGGAATAATAGTTTTGTAGTGCCTTGTTATATTACTCTGATGTTCCTTATTGGTGCAGCTCAAAGGTTAAACCTAAAGACGATCCCTGTCGGGGGTCAGCAGGAGCGAAAGGGTCGTCTGGAGATCGTTTACCCTTTATTGCCTTCTCACACGTTACTGTCATGGTATTTTAGTCATGCTTTGTTGGTCTTTTGGTAAAAGGATTTTCAGAAGAGCAAGTCAGAAGATGCTTTTGAGAGGGACACATGCCTCTGTGTTCAAAGGAAATCTTGTCAGGTCAGTTTTGTTTTTTTTCTGTGGCACAAGAACACTAAATTAGCACAGTTGGTTTTTCCTCAAATTTACTTTTCCATTTTATTTTACAGGTCCCTTTTGTGTCCACGCTTTGCTGGCACCTTCTCATGCAGACTTTAACAAACAGCAGCTAATTTGTCATGAAAGCTGCCAAAAAAAGCCAGTCGTCCATGGAAAATTCCATCTGTAACAGCAGGTCCGAGCCGGTGCAGGTCTGTCTATGTTTTCACAGTGTTGGGTTGTGATAAGATAGGACTGCACATCCACCTGCCAACCCACATACAGATACAACAGGATGTTAGAATTTTTAGAAATGGACGTAATTGCTATGAAGAGTTCCAGATTGTAAGTATGTGAGTTCTGGAACTCTCTGTCTACGTTCTGACCAGTTGACTTGGCAACCCAGTAGTCAACAATGACATGACGAGCCCTGGCAGCGATAACCCTTCATCCCTGGCAGGCCACTTCACAGATAGTGCTCCGGTAATTGAGACGTAATATGCCCAGTGCAGTTATATATAGATTGAAAAGTGCTTGTTGGAGAAAGTCAGATGAGGAGAAGACAAGCTTATTTATGTGCTAGAACCTCCTCCTTCAGTGGTTTATAAACATTGTACTCCACAAGCACTTACTTTCTTTACTACTGACAAATGGTTCGGTTTGTTTTCACTGGTTTTGCAAAGTCTACAAATAAAGCAATGAATTACAAAAGGTCTTTTTTAATATATATTTGACTCTTTTAACTGGGGTAGCCTAAAATTTAGGGACGCTCCATTTTTAAAATTCTTGCAGATAATTACGTTTTGGCTAATAAATGATAAATGGTTGATATTAAAATTCTGTAATATATGTATAAACAAGCAAAAAATAAAACATTAAAACCAATCATTTTAAACTCTTCAAGTGAGATTAGGCATCACAATAGTAATGTACCATGTGAAAATCGATATTCATTTTGATATTTGCTAAAGATTACATAGTGTTATTAAATTCTTAAAGGTTACTTTTAAAGGTACCCTAGAATCAAAAATTGAATTTACTTTGGCATAGTTGAATAACAAGAGTTCAGTACATGGAAATGACATACAGTGAGTCTCAAACACCATTGTTTCCTCCTTCTTGTGTAAATCTCATTTGTTTAAAAGACCTCCGAAGAACAGGCGAATCTGTTACGTAACAGTCGGGATCATTAATATGTACGCCCCCAATATTTGCATATGCCAGCCCATGTTCAAGGCATTAGACAAGCCAGTATTAACGTCTGGATCTGCACAGCTTGAATCATCAGACTAGGTAAGCAAGCAAGAACAATAGTGAAAAATGGCAGATGGAGCAATAATAACTGACATGATCCATGATTACATGATATTTTTAGTGATATTTGTAAATTGTCTTTCTAAATGTTTCATTAGCATGTTGCTAATGTACTGTTAAATGTGGTTAAAGTTACCATCGTTTCTTACTGTATTCACGGAGACAAGAGCCGTCGCTATTTTCATTTTTAAACACTTGCAGTCTGTATAATTCATAAACACATCTTCATTCTCTATAAATCTCTCCAATAGTGTGTAATGTTAGCTTTAGCCATGGAGCACTATCAAACTCATTCAGAATCAAATGTAAACATCCAAATAAATACTATACTCACATGATCCGAAGCATGCATGCAGCATGCATGACGAACATATTGTAAAGATCCATTTGAGGGTTATATTAGCTGTGTGAACTTTATGCACTGTATTATAGTCAAGAGCTTGGGGGGGGGGCAGGGAGCGCGCGATTTAAAGGGGCCGCAGCCTGAATTGGCACATAGTTAATGATGCCCCAAAATAGGCAGTTAAAAAAATGAATTAAAAAAAAATCTATGGGGTATTTTGAGCTGAAACTTCACAGACACATTCAGGGGACACCTTAGACTTATATCTTATGAAAGAACGTTCTAGGGCACCTTTAAGTGAGTGTTGTGTAAATGTAGAAATAGAGTAAATGAGCATGTACAGTTAAATAACATTACAAAATAAAAATATAAAATATTGATATCAGTGCGCTGAACCACTGATTCGAAACAAAAGATTCATAAAGCTTCGAAGCTTCATGATACAGTGTTTTGAAATCGTCCATCAGTAGATATTGTTGCATAAAGTCGTTATTTTTTTATTTTTTTTTGGCACACAAAAAATATTCTCGTCGCTTCATAACATTAAAGTTGAACCACTGTAGTCACATGAATTGTTTTAAATATGTCTTTAGTAGCTTTCAGGGCACTGAAAGTGTTAATTATCTTGCTGTCAATGGAGGCCTCACTGAGCCATCAGATATTATCAAAAATATCTTAATTTGTGTTCCGAAGATGAACGAAGGTCTTACAGGTGTGGAACGACATGAGGGTGAGTAATTAATGACAGAATTTTCATTTTTGGGTGAACTAACCCTTTAAGTAAAAAAAAAACTCCAATATCGGAAGATAACCAATATATTGTGCATCCCTTGTCAATTTAACGCACAGCCTTGTGCGTTCTGAATTGTTTCTAGGGCATTACTAATATGGTTGCTAGGGGGTTTTGGGTGGTTGCTAGGTTATTTAATGACCGAAGTCAAAAGCGCCCACCCATGATACTCTGGTCTCTATATGGCTCGGTTGTTGCCTTGAATAGGATTTTTTTCCTCCTTATTTTGTCCACCACCTAATAATTGTATGCCCAGTTTCTTGTTTAATACACACCACTAGTAATTAGACATACAAATGCTTTTATTCATGTTTTTTTCTTGTCTATTCATCATCTAGTTCTAGTTTCTGTATCTTCTAATACACTGCCGCAGTCACATTCTCTGAACTCTTTATTTGGCGAGCTTTATGACAGAAGACTTGTTGTTGTTGTTGTTGTTGTTGCAGGTTCGATAGACCTCCTGTGCATGATTTGAAAGCTATTGATTTTCCATTTTGTAAGTGTGCTTTAATTATATTGTTAGAAAGTAAATGCAAAAAACATCTCACTTCAGTTTTCCTTCAACCCTGGGAAGAGATATTGGATTTGAATCACTGCAAAATACAGACTGCATTGGTAATGCAATACTTACATTGATTTCTTTAGGAGAGAAGTACGAGACTGACAGGAGTGGTAGAGAGTAATCAGAAAAATAACATTCTTCAATATGAAACAAGGGCCAGTGGTTTAACGTGACATATTTAGAAATTCTTTTTTTGTAGCTTATGTTTGACTGTGTGGAGCAGTTTACGCTCAACCCCACAGAGTGAGAGGACATTGTTCATTCAGTCTATTCAAAGCCACTGTCTCTGGGTTTTATGTCTCAACCCACTGAAACTATAATACACTAGAACACATTTTTATAGAATCTGATCAGCGTTGATGACTTTATCAGTGTTTGACTACACTAAATTTACCGTAAAAAAATATGGTAGCGATATTTTAGTTTTTATGGATTTACTTAAAATTAACATTATACTAACATTATATTAACGTTATACCAGTTATGTTTTACTGTAAATTTAACTTACAGTAAAAACGCATTCGAGATGGATTTAAATCCGATCACTCAGACCACTTCAGAAGGTGGTTTGAGACTCATTCCAAATGAAACTGGACAAGTGTAAATACATCTAGTTTCTGAAGCCACATAAGTACTGTAAATTTTACTCACAAAATGGTAAAAAAAAAAAATGATATGAGAGAGATAGCCACACATAAGTAGCTGAATATCTCTTCAGTAAGCCTAAGCACAAACTGCTGCAAATGAAACTGAAGCTCAACACACAGTCATCTTTATTAAAAGCAGTGAGACTATAAATTATTTTACCAGTGCTGATGCCGCTTTCTCTCCTATTGCGGTCTTTGGTGTGAACTCCTTTAAATCATTAAAAGGGTTTTAATGTGTCCTTTTATAATGTGTCCTGAGGTGCACTTATAATGTTAGTATGATTTGTGCATCAAAAATGGTTTTAAAATAATTTAGAAATAAATGCCAATTTTCTACCCTGATTTTAGCTCTCTGACTTGAATGCACTGTTGGAAGGGGTGTGTCTGCTGTGAGACTTCAATGTAAACTAAGATTGGCTAACATCTTTGCATATGAAATAATGTAAGTATTACCTATGGAACTCTCTGGAAAACTAATGCTATGTTTTTACCGACTAAAAATGTGATGCTTTGAGCGCTGTTGAGCAGATTCGTAAACACCTCTGGTTGGCAGTTGTTCACGAGCTTAACAGATATGTCTGTGATTGGCTACAATGATCAATGCTTCAAAAACATGTAATAGACATCAATGACGCTCTTCACTGAGTGCTTACACAGATACACATTGGAGCATTTGAAAGCAGGCGTCTATCAGCAGACCGACACTTTCTATATATAATGTAATCACAATTTATATAACAGATTATTTTTTTGCAATTAAGAGAAACAATTTGAAGTTGACCGTTTAGTCACTGGCTTGATTTACTGACTCATAAGCAGCATTAAATGTTTTTGAGACAAAGAATGTCTGACTGTACATGAATCATTACATATCAGAAATCACTGATCACAGATTAGGCCTTAGACATGTTGTGCATTACTGTCGGGTCCATATCTTAAAGTAAACGTCTGTTTGCAAAGCCTGTGGCAAAATTGCCCCTGATTTACCAAAGATTCCACAGTGAAATGTACCGAACAAGCAAATAATGCTCTACTGAGACATTCGAATAGTTGAAATTAAATAACCAGTTTCCTAGCGTTAGGATCCTTTGGATGTTATTTTTAGTCCAGTGATCCTGTATCTCTCTTCCCTCCTTCTCATTTCAGTAACCCACTAGTGGGCGGGGCCAAAGCTGGGATGATGTAGAAATAGGCGTTGATTTGATTCTGCAGTGGTGGTCTTTTGTTGTACTATTACGGCATAATGTGACAAAATGCTTGGTTTCGATAAAGCTGTTTTGGACTAACGATGATGTTTTGAGTTCTGAAACTTACAGGATGGTTTTTTTTATAATACAATGACCTCTTACATTTCAAAAGATCAAGGAAAATTTGATTTCTCAGTTCATGACCCCTTTAAATGTGCATATAGAGCGGGAAATGAAGATCAGATTTATATTTATTCGGTTTTAACAAATCAGATAGCTATCTGATCAGAGAAAACCCAAGTGACCAGGTGTTAACAGGCCCTTAAACAGTATAATATTGTGAAATATTATTACATTTTAAAATGACTGTTTTTTATTTGAATACAATTTAATTATATTCAGCAAAGCTGAATTTTCACCATCATTTCTCTAGTCTTCAATGTCACATGTTCCTTCAGAAATCATTCTAATATGCTGATTTGGTGCTCAAGAAACATTTATTATTATTATTATTAATGTTGAAAGTTGCTGCTTAATATTTTTGTGAAAACATTTTTTAATTTATCATTGATGAATAGAAAAAAGAACAGCATTTATTTGAAACAGAAATATTTTGTAACATTATTAATGTATTTATATAGTTAATGCATCTTTGCTGAATTAAAGTATTAATAAAAAAAAAAAAATAAATAAAAAAAAAACTTTTGAACAGTGCTGTAGTCCAAAACAGGCATTGATTACTTCATCAAACATGTTCAAATTAGTTCAAATTAGCTCAAATTGTTCCTTTGTTGTAAGTCATTGTGACCACTGACCATTGTGATGTCTTGCTGTTCTTTCAGCATCTTGCATCAAAGCATTGTGCTTTTTAAAGGTGCCCTAGAACTTCTTTTTAAAAGATGCAATATAAGTCTAAGGTGTCCCCTGAATGTGTCTGTGAACTTTCAGCTCAAAATACCCCATAGATTTTTTTTTATTCATTTTTTTAACTGCCTGTTTTGGGGCATCATTAACTATGCACCGATATATAGGTTGCGGCCCCTTTAATTCTCGTGCTCCCCTGCCCCCGGAGCTTGCGCTTGCCTTGAACAGCATAAACACAGTTCACACAGCTAATATAACCCTCAAAATGGATCTTTACAAGATGTTTGTCATGCATGCTGCATGCATACATCGGATCATGTGAGTATTGTATTTATTTGGATGTTTACATTAGATTCTGAATGAGTTTGATAGTATGCTCCGTAGCTAAAGCTAACATTACAGACTATTGGAGAGATTTATAAAGAATGAAGTTGTGTTTATGAATTATACAGACTGCAAGTGTTTAAAAATGAAAATAGCGACGGCTCTCTTGTCTCCGTGAATACAGTAATAAACGATGGTAACTTTAACCACATTTAACAGTACATTAGCAACATGCTAACGAAACATTTAGAAAGACAATTCACAAATATCACTAAAAATATCATGTAATCATGGATCATGTCAGTTATTATCGCTCCATCTGCCATTTTTCGCTATTGTTCTTGCTTGCTTACCTAGTCTGATGATTCTGCTGTGCACATCCAGACATTCTGCCCTTGTCTAATGGCTTGAACATGAGCTGGCATATGTAAATATTGGGTAAATAATGTAAATATGTAAATAATTTACGTAACAGTCGGTGTTATGTTGAGATTCGCCTGTTCTTTGGAGGTCTTTTAAACAAATGAGATTTATATAAGAAGGAGGAAACAATGGAGTTCAGTGTTTTCCATGTACTGAACTCTTGTTATTCAACTATGCCAAGGTAAATTCAATATTTAATTCTAGGGCACCTTTAAGACAATACAGAGTGTTTAAATTTCTGTCTTCACCAGTTGTTTGAGAGCCTATTTTACTTGCTTGTTTGAGAGCCTATTTTAATAGTTCCACTGTTTTACTTTCTGGTTGTAGCTCACTAGGAAAAAAAAGAGTCACGGTCACCTTCTCAAGCTGAAGAAAAGGACACAGTATTGATCATGACGGGACAGATCAATAGGAAGATAATCACTCTTGACCCCAGTGCCACTGTGACCTGTAAGAGGGCATGCATGGTTCTTTGTGCTGATAAAAATGTATAGAGACATAGTAAAGAGCAGTTTTGTTTGTTTGATTTATTTTGTGTGTTCTAGAGCAGGGAAGGTATCATAGTCTCGGGGGGACGACAAGAAGTCATAGTCTGTTCTTTGAACTCCTGTTACAGCTGTCACAGCACAATGTGACAGCCTAGTATGGCAGCGTAGGACGACCTGTGATGGACGATTTTTTACACACACACACACACACACACACACACACACACCAATTCTTCACATGAGCAGTGGACTATAAACTAGAGATTTAATTTTCTAGTTGGCAGTCTTTCCATGATTTGTAACCAGGGTTTTCTGTCAGTAGGTGTGTGCGCAATTTGCATCTTTTTAGTGGTGCTTGCTTGGACTTATTGCTCATACTCAGGGTTATGGATTTTAACAAACCTTTAACAATAAGCATTAAACTTTGGCACATAACTAATATCTAATTTGTGCTACAGAATGATACTGCAAATCATGCTGCTTAAATCACAAATGTAGTTTTAAATTATTTATAAGTTTGTACATTTTGTTTTTTGTTTTGTATTGTATTGTGACCATCCAGAACACCCCAGCCTCCACCTAGTGACGTGATAAAAACCAAGAGAGTAGCAGTGAATAGTGGCTTCTGAAAATGTAAGAATCTAGTTGATCATTTGTTCTGAAGAACTTTATCCTTCAGAATAACATGTGACACTCCGTTTCAAACTCCCCTCCCCCGATATATCTCATTTTAATATCATCTATCACTGTTTCCCTTAAAAAATCATTTTCTTTTCACTCTCTATTTGCCTCATCAACCTTTGGCGTATCTTTGAAGTCGATGTTCACGTCTTCACTAATGTTTCTGATGGAAACCTCTGGGTCTGTTTATTTCACTATAGCTATGCATGTTAATACTTTCTGATTTCACTTTGCAAAAATATCACTGCTTTTATAAACTGGAGTACAAAAGACATCCAATTCACCCTCTGTTGCTATATAGGTGAGATTTTTTATTTTTTTCATTATTATTATGGCAGAGTATCAAACCTGGAATATTACACAGGGGAAAGAGAAAGTGAAATTGTATTAGGGTGTCTTGATATCATCCCACAGCAATCCATTTCCTCTGAGCTTAACTGGGATTTTCTTTCCCACATCCAAGCTGATGATGACTGTACTTGTGATGCATGTCTTCTAGGCAGTGACCTTGAATTCTCTTTTTCTCTCCTTTTAGTAGATACCGATTGTGATGAAGAGTAAATTTCCTAATGTGGGACCTCACTTCACACTGGCGTTTTTCATTGGTATGATACTGGGAGTGATTTTTCACACCTCCTATCCACCTTTACATGTTTTCCATAACTTTCTTTGATGTCATTCGTTCCCGTCTTTTTTTACCCTTCAGATTCCTGCTCCACTGCTCTTCCATGATCAAAGCGCCTTTTCTATTTTAAATGACATCTTGAAAGGGAGAAAAATATTAAAAGGGTCCAGACTTTTTCTGCATGGCAGAAACCTTACATGCAAGCTATTAATATCCAATTTTAACAAAGTAGAAGGCAGGGAACATTTAAAGTGAACTGAATTTGATTTGAATTAAACGCTGACTTTCATTTAAGGTGTTAAAATCCTGTCTTAATATGTAGAGATAGCTATAATTAAGCAATTTGTAGGTTGATTCCAACAAAAAAGTGTGAACTGGCAAATTCAAAACATGGCTTTGTTTGTTTTTGCAGCCTAACCTGCCCGACAACAGCAAAATTGGCTCAATCAATGGCATGACTTTGGGGTAGAGCTTTCTGTTTGGGTGACCAACAGCAGATTGGCTGACCTGTTTTAGCTTCAAAACGTGTACAGCTCAAAAGGGATAGATCAGTGAAATATGAAAATTAATCTTTTACTTACCTTCAAGTGTATGTGTGTTTTTTCTCCATACTGTAAAAGTCATTGGGTTCCAAAGTTGTTTAGGATCCTCTTGACTTTCATTGTATGGACAAAAACATTCTTTTATGAATTTTATTAACAGTATCTTTTATGTTTCACATATGAACATTACAGGTTTGTAACGACATGAGGGTGAGTAAATGATGCCCGAACTTTTATTTTTGAGTGAACTATCCCTTTAACATTCAAGCTTCATGGGTAATGAGTGAAGTTTATTTACAGCTCTTACATAAAGTACTTCTCAGATAATATCTGAGTCACTTGATATTTGATGACACACTTCTAGAGCTTCTACTAGAACAATGAAACTTTGTTCTTTTTCTGAGAACCTCTCGACTGTCATTTAACATCTGGTATTGATAGAAGCTGTGGGTCTTTTGGGAAGGTTCCTCCCATCGGTTCTTTTTCTCAACTCTCTCCTGCTGATTCCTGAATGACGTCGTCTCCTCTGAGTAGGAATGTACTGTGTTGTAACTGCATCCAGATGTTTCCAATGTTGACTTCAACCAAACTCAATAAACTTCCCATTCTCTCTAGGGTTAAAAAGAAAAGCAACACTGCAACATCTGCAAGAATGTTATGTTGAAACTAGTGAAATCATTGGGGTGCTGAAAGCAAGACTCTAGAAGCACTACAGATCATAATCTGTTTATGAAGGCTTTCTACTTTCTTGTCTCAAAACACACAGGTAGTGTGCGGGTTAGGACAACAATGCCTTAATTTTCCCTATTTAATCCTCAATCCTAAATCCTGTTCAAGAGTTTGTGGGTGGTCTGGGAAAGTCCTCTGGCTTCAGAAAATAATTGGTCAAATAATCAAAATGCATACTTTCAGAAGCAATATGAACAAAAATTAATTTCCTTTAGGGTTTGAGGAGATCGATTGGTTTAAAGTCAAATGAATTTGAAATTATTTGAGGTCAGGTAGATGATGACACAATTTCCAGTTTAATGCAAATAATCAAACTTGAAACGAAAACTCGTTCTGTAATATTTAACAGGAAGATGGTGTGGAATATAAATGTTGCGTCATTCTCAAAAGGCTCTTAATTTCAGGTTCGAGTTGGCTTTGGTTTGTGTGGATATGATTTTCCACCATATGCTGCTATAATGGAGCCATCTGTGATCAGATCTTCTAGCCAAGATGTCACACACTGATGTTAATGACAGGAGGGGATGCTTGAACATGGAGACCAAGGTTGGTCATACAAAGCCTTCAGGGCTCCATTTTCAAGAGTGTTTTATCTAAATGAGGGACACTAAAGCCAAGAACTGCCTCTGTTTCAGGTCTATTTCAATAGCCAGGGAGAGTTGTTGCAGTCCACCAAATTATATTCTTAATTTATTTTGTGGCAAAATAAACTTAGGCAACATTGCAATGTGACTGCAGTTCTTTTTATTTGGGCAATAAATGGATAACATGCAAAAAAGTCACTGGGGTTCAGAGTTGTTTTAGACCCCACTTACTTTCATTAAATTGGCAAAAACAATTGAAATGTTCAACAAAATATCTTCTCGTGTTCCTCAGTAGGCTCTGCTGATTAACGTGGCACCCGGCCTGGAGCCTCATCATCCCTCAGAAGTGCCTGCTTATGAGAACATGAGTGGACTTTGTCTAAACTTGCAGACCTCACATTGACCCGTTTGTCATGGCCTTTCATCTTTGACCTGACACTCCCTCCTGAGAGAGGCAGCAGTAGTATTCCTAATCGTCAGGCTGGTTTTGCAGCAGCTGCATTTGAACACTTCGGCAGTCATTAAAGTCTTCTGAAATAATTTTGTTTAACAGACCAAACATCCATTATGATGTTAATAGGATTGGAATTTAGCAACAATTAATTGTATTAAAATAATATATTAGAAAAATGTTATGTCCAAGATGAATAGATCAGATTGAGAGCCATTCTTTTTGCAAGCTTTTGGACATGGGCCATTTTCACAAATATGACTGCACTGCAGATTAATTTTAGTATTAGAATATTATTATAATCATTCAATTTGTGGTTGAAATGTAATTCTTTGGTTACTGGTTGGTTTAAACCAGTATTGTTGTTATTATTATCTAATCTATTAAACATTGTTTTCGTTAGTTAATGCTGAAATTAAATAAAATAAAATATTAGATTAAAAACTTTAACTTAATTAGAAATTAAAAATTTTGCCTTGGCAACATTACTAAAAATTAAACATGTAAATTAAAGGATTTATTCACATTCAAATGAAAATTACCCCAAACTTGACCCACCCTCAAGCCATCCTAGGTGTATATGACTTTCTTCTTTCTGATGAAGACAATCAGATCCATCCATCATAAACGTACTCCACACAGCTCCGGGGGGTTAATAAAGGCCTTCTGAAGCGAAGCGATGCGTTTGTCTAAAAAAATATCCATATTTAACAAGTAATGAAGTAAAATATCTAGCTTCCACCAGACCGCCTTCCGTATTCAAGTTACGAAGAAATGTAAACTCGCGTTGGGTCAGTGAAGCTTTTTCTGTAAGTTGAATAGAGAAGGCGCAGGATGTAGTTCACTTTAAAATGAAAATTACCCCAAGCTTTACTCGCCCTCAAGCCATCCTAGGTGTAATTGACTTTCTTCTTATATTAATACTAATTGAAATATTAATAAATTCTATAATGGTATGTAAATAATACTATAATAACACTGATTCGAACCACTAACCCAAAGTATAAGCATATAAGCAATGGCAAATTTGATGCTTGCGTTAGCAGTAGTAAATATATATTGCTGTATCTTCAAGTCAGCAGAGATATTTATCAATACAGAAGAGGACTGTCTAGTCTAGTATACAGTCCAAAGTATATCTGAGCACTTAACAAATGATCAGGCCGAGAGGCTCATCTTTAAGCCAGCGTAACACAATTCTTCATCCTCCCTGGCCTTGGAGATGCTTATTTTTCTGAGAAGCATAGAGGGAATGTGAGTGGGTGGGCAGGAGAGAGCAAGAGTGCAGGCATGGAGCCAGACATCTAGGTCATGAAAGAGCTCTGATAAAATATCCCAAAGCCTATAAGGCGCACTAGCACCATCTGAATGCCTCCCTTCCATGAAAATGATGGTTATGTCAGGACAGTGCACTCCAGTTCTTAGGAATGACTGCTTTCAACATTATAATGAGGACCAGCTGGGTTTTTTTCTCAATCAGAAGCGATCGCAGCCTGCCAAGTCTTTTTAATAAAGAGGGGCAGATTTACGCCAACATCAAAGTGAGATGCTAGATGTCTGACATTGTTCGTCTGCCTTGTGCCAAACTGTATGGAAAGGGAAGAGCATGATCAATGATAGTGGCATTATCAAAAATTTGAAGACAGATTGCTTCTGAAGAAACTTCACACAAACCTGTGTTTGTGTGTCCCAAGATTTAAAATACATTTTTAATCTTGGCTAGCATGTGGCATAATTTGACAAAATAAGTATTTTTGTTTTAGAAATATTGACTTTGTAATGTAATTACACACTGGTTGCAAATTAAGGGATTAGTTCAATTTAAAGGATTAGTTCACTTCAGAATTAAAATTTCCTGATAATTTACTCATCCCCATATCATCCAAGATGTTTATGTCTTTCTTTCTTCACTCGAAAAGAAATTAAGGTTTTTGAGCAAAACATTCCAGGACTTTTCTCCATTTAATGGACTTCAACCGCTACCAACGGGCTGAAGGTCCAAATTGCAGTTTCAGTGCAGCTTCAAAGGGCTCTACACGATCCCAGCCGAGGAATAAGGGTCTTATCTAGCAAAACAATCGGTCATTTTCTAAAAAACAATTATATACTTTTTATCCACAAATGTTCCTCCAACTTAAATCGTCCGACATCGTTGTTTTACCTGCTCGCTACTTCCAGCTACGTCACGTGTGACCTTTCCAGTGTGATTACGTAATGCGTATATGTGTGGTTAAAAAGTTTTTTTTTTTTTTTTTAGAAAATGACCGATCGTTTCGCTAGATAAGACCCTTATTCCTCGACTGGGATCATGTAGAGCCCTTTGAAGCCGCACTGAAACTGCAATTTGGACCTTCAGCCCGTTGGTAGCTGTTGAAGTCCACTAAATGGAGAAAAGTCCTGGAATGTTTTCCTCAAAAACCTTAATTTCTTTTCGACTGAAGAAAGAAAGACATGAACATTTTGGATGACATGGGGGTGAGTAAATTATCAGGAAATTTTAATTCTGAAGTGAACTAATCCTTTTAAAGACTTGTAAAAAACATATCTCTCAAAGGTACACTGTAAACAAAACTGCATGCGTTTTGCGGAAGAATATTGTTTTGGTTGTGCTTCGGCTCTGTGTGAATGTGCGGATGAATATAACCCTTCATAATAGATAATGCTTTACGAGGAACTCTATTAGAAAGCTTCATATGGCAGTTTAGCTGTTCAATAAAATACCTTACTCATTACACATCCGCAAGAAGCCGGAGCAACTATTTACGGATATGACGAGAGACGCACAGGCGAGTGATGTATGTGTGCAATTGTCCGTGATAACCATTCCATCAGGTCTAAAATATAAACACTTATAATAGGCTTATCATAGTGAATCAGGGTAAGACAAAAACATTGATTGATTGATTGATTGATTGATTGATTGATTGATTGATTTGAGGGCTTTTTAAAATCATAAAATGTACTTTTGAAATATAATTTTTGTCATGGTTCAATTAGCATGGCCACAGGGTTGAAAAAATTAATTATAATATAAAATTATTATTATTATTATTATTATTATTATTAAAGGTCGTGAAATGGACTTTTAAAAAGGGGATTTTCCCTGTTTTTCCCTCTGTGGTCCAGTCTCAGGAAGGGTCATGAAAAATCAACAATGCAACAGAAAATGGCAACATGGCAACAGACCTTCATTTCCATATTCCTTTGATGTGATATCCTCTCTTTTCACTAAAGACTTTGAATCGACAGAGAGGATAGGGTGACTGATTGCAGTGGAGATGAAAGTGGAATGTTTTGAGACTGTTGTCGGCTGTCGGGATGAGAGATCTATCTTATCATTGTGTACTGGAGTGTTTACTGAATCCATGAGTGACTGATACCCACGCGTTCCTTAGAATTGTGTGTGAAATGTGAAGTTCAAGTCATTCCTTTTAGATTACGCAAGATCTTGAAGGTTGCAACTGCCCTGCTGTCCCTTCCTCCCCAGTCTTGTTCCTGGTGGAAAACACTTTATACAGATACGAAGGTATGAAGGTCCTATCTATGTGCACTTACTGAGGAGAGCTTGCGTAAGTTGCAATCAGAGGTGTTGCTCTTAGTGATAAGACCGTTGTCTCAGCTGTCCTGTCTACATTGAAGACCGTGTCTTGTCTCTCTCATTTCCTGAGGTGTTGTCAGGCTTGGTGAACACTGTGGTGTTGACAGTAGACCATCTGCTGTGTTGCACAATAACTACAGTTATTACACCTCCAGAAAACCACCTATTCCATTGTTTTCCCCTGTCAGGGTTTACAGTCCCTCGTCTTTTTTAACTAGCCAAGTTATGTTTTGTTTACTATGCTATGAATTATCTATGTATATTTTTCCTTAGTTAGATTTATAGACTGTTAATGTATTACATTTCTAAATATTTAAATATTTATTATTTAATATTGTTATCATTATTATTATTTTCTAATAAATGTCTACATTCTTTATCAGTAGCTATTGTTTCCATCCACCTATTTTTATGTGCATTTGAGGATATCACATAAAGAAAACAATGGATGGAAATGCCAAGATGCACATAAATTTTAAAAATGTGTATAAAAAATGTATGCGCTCAGTTGAGGCGGATACATTTTTTTATCCAATAAGGAGACATGCGCATAAACTATAAATAAACACATTTACCGAACAAATCCCTCGTTGAACAACAAAAAACTCACATGACTTTGCCTCAACAGTGGATGTGATTGGATATCTGGAATAACCAGTGAACCAATTTCACAGCATCTCAAATGTTGGTTTGGTCATTCTGAAATGCCTGAGCCAAAGTCTGTCATCAGAATGATTTGGTATAATGACCTCCCTGAACTGTCTAACATGATTGCATTCCCAAACACCAGCATCTGAACACAAGATAACAATAACAATAATTTTATTGCGTTTCGTCTGCGCGCTGTGAGATGCAAGTCATTTATGATGTTGAAAAAAAGCAACAGTTTCTCCCCCGATTGCAGCAACTTCCATTTTTATTACAGATATTTTACAATTTTCCAGGAAGTGATGATTTTGTTCTGTTGAATACATAGGATGCAAATGCTGCTTTTTTCGCAAATGTTTTAAGTGATTTTCCAATTTTGCGACCAAGTTAAATTCACAACTTTGGATGGAAACATAGCTAGTTAGTTACTAAATTAAAATCTTTTTTATGAATCTGTGGTGAGATATCTCGAAATTTAGAAATGAGAAGTTTATTAGAAAAAAATTATTTCTATGTATAATTATGTATAAATTCTTCATCAGTTACTAAATAAAATGATTTCTCTCAAATAAAAAAATTATCCATGATGAGGTAAACCCATATTTCTTACATGACAAACATTAACTAATACTAATCCACTTGATATAAACCTACTCATTCCATTTCAGGTTTCTGAAAGCCCGAGTACTGGCAACGCATGTGACATGAGAGTGAGATGATTGAAGTTGATCACTGTTTTTGAAGCCTGATTGAAAATTCAAAACCCTGCCACTCTCCATGCTGGCAGAGCATTGTGTTTAGATAAGGGTTTAAAACAGGATTATGGGTTTTGGGTTAGAGCTTGATCTTGATATATGTGAGCAACATGAGAATCCTTCGAGACGAGATGCCCAGAAGTAGCGTCTTCTATGCAGGATTCTGTTCTCTTATGCTTCTCTCTCTCACACACACACACACACACACACACACACACACACACACTCACTCTTCTGATGCATCTTTATACTTGATTTCCTCAGTGTATAGCAGCTGCAGATAAGGGATTTTGCCCAGCCAGTACACATAATGGTTGCCCTTTTCATCCTGTTATTCTAACACATATGATGTAAACACACAGTGCCATTTTTTCAAGTTAACGCAAAATTCATTTTGGGTTCCTCAGAATCTGAGCTCTGCTGCTTTTAAATCTATTCAGATCCGGTAAACATTACTCGCATGCACAACTGCGACTAGTCAGATTTTATAGTGCACACAATTTCATGCACACTACTTAGTGCATATTAGTTTATTCATAGTTATTTTTTAATGTAGACTTACTAGTGCATACTATTTTTTTTTTGTTGTGCACTTCACTTAGTATATGACACATTTGTAATGAATAGTGTCTGGTTCAGTCTAGTTGTGTAGTACATATCTGTACTTGTAAACATTATCTAGTGCATACTGTTTTGTAGTACATATGAAGTGTACACTAGTTTTCTAGAGCATTTTTATTTTTTAGTTCACACACTTTGATTAGCATGAACTTTAATTAGTATGCACTAGGGATGTGCCTGAAGCCAAATACTGATTTCAGAAAGGAAATAACACATTCTATGTGCCTTTCTGAATAAGGTATTCGGCTTCGGGCACATCCCAAGATTGCACTGAATATGCACTATGCACTTCATACTATTTAAAGGGGACCTATAATGCCACTTTTACAAGATGCAATATAAGTCTCTGGTGTCCCCAGAATGTGTCTGTGAAGTTTCAGCTCAAAATATCTAACGGGTCATTTATTATAGCTTGTCAGATTTGCCCCTATTTGGGTGTGAGCAAAAACAGTGTTTTTGTGTCGCTTTAAATGCAAATGAGCTGCTTTCCAAAAGAGGGCGGAGCTTTAACAGCTCATGTTCGGTTGCTTAAAGGTGCTCTAAGTGATGTCACGCATTTTTAGGCCAAACATTTTTTGTCACATACAGCAAACATCTCCTCACTATCCGCTAGCTGCCTGTCCCTTGAACACACTGTAAAAAAACGCGGTCTCTGTAGTCGCCACAAGCTCCGAAAACGGCAATAAAAACAAACTGGTGCAGCCTGGACCATGAATCATAATAAACATGCTCCAGCCAATAACCGACAAGAATGATTTTAAATGCGCGTTCATGACTGTTTCAGGAAGCACGGAGGGAGAGGGAGAGAGGAGGAGGAGGAGGGAGGGTCTAGCTAGCCTCTGTTTTGTTTGACAACACTTCGAACGTCAACAGGAAGTTACTCCACCCAGGATCGCTTAGAGAACCTTTAACAATAACAAAGCTGGAGAATCTCACACAGTCAAAATAAGTAACGGTTAGTAACGTTACTGGATCAGTTACTGCAATCAGTAACGTCAGTAATGGTGTTCAGCATTACATTATTCAAATGTAACACTGATGGAGAGACTCAGGAAGAAGTTACAACTTTTAGAACGCAACTGGACGTTTCTGAATAGTTAGTGGATAAATTTATGTAGTTGCTGTTGAGTTGATTCAACTCATCGACTAGCATGTGCCGTCATGTTAATCTTTTGTGCAAATCCAGTTGAATTGACCCTCGTTTGTGAAGCAGCCCGGCGTAAAATGACGGCATGGCAACAACACTCTACTACAACAACTCTTCCTCTTCTCTAAAGCAGCCTCACGCTCTTTGTTGCGTGTTCCTGGGGGCTGGGTTTATGTAAATTTTAGGGTTAGTAATGTCACTAATTCTTTAAAAGTAAATATCCCCCTTTGCATTGAACTTTGAGCGCTGAAACTTTGCAGATGTTGTTTATGCTCAAACAGCAACATTACACACTAACTAAAGTTAAAAAGTGAAATCATGATCAGCCACCCCTTTAAGAACTTTCTAGTGGTAATATGACTTTGAAAACACATTGCTACCAGAAGCCTATTGCAGGCCAACAAGCTGCTTTTTTCAGATTCTGAGTGTGCAGCTCTCCGTCCCTATTGTTCACTTTATCACTGTCAGTTTTTCCTCACCTTTTCTGTGACGAACGGACCTCCTTGTTTCACACAGTACTGCAACAGTCCATTTTTGTCTTGGTCAAGGAGAATTGCTGCACTCGCAACATTAGAAACCTCGCCATACGCGCTCGACCACGTGATAGGGTGAAATGAGTGTGCCGCTGCAATCCGTAAAGTTAATTTCTGCATAAGTCAGCATAAGTACTTTTCATGGTCTCACATACACATAATAACTTGCCCAATATCAATGTATCGATTACTCATTCATAACTTCTCTGATTGCCTCAGAGAAACAGGAAAGTGAAAGAATGTAAAAGCTTATTTCCCTTCCCTCCATATTTCCTTGCAGTTTTGAACTCTGAAGTAGAATGTCATTTTTATAAGTGCCTGACTCAGTGTAATGGATTTTCAGGCCTACTGTAATGGATGCAAAGAAAAGAAGACATTTGAAGAATTTTAAAGACGAGTTTTGAAATGTCTAACAAGGAGCGATTCCTACAGAACTGGTATACTAATGCCGGAATCTAGGCTTTTTTATATCAAAGAATAGCCATGACATCAAAGTAAGTCCAAATGAAAGTGCTTCATTCCAAAAATAAACTTTGTTACTGGGCTTTAGCTTGCACCGCAGTGTGGGAGTGTTCTTTGTGTTTAGTCTTCTGTCCTTTCATTATCTCGGACAACAACTGCTCGGCAAAGACAACTTGAGATGATCACACACCCATCATTTGTAACCAGACACAAAGAGAACCAAACATTACATGACACACATAATATGCACACAACAGCACTAGCTGCTAAATATGTGTTCCATGCACACTGTTAGACATGGCAAAGTCACTGTATATCTATTTATTTTCATGTAATTTCTCTCTCTCTTTCTCTCACACTCTCTCCCTCTCTATCTATTTATCTATCTATATTATATATATATAAAGAGACTGACACTAGCAACCATAATAGAGTGCATCGTGATAGATGAAGGCACATGGTTTGCAGATGTTTTTTTTATTAGGAAACATTCTGGTAATGATTTAGAGCTCACTGGAGAGGAGGAGCCACATTGAAACTACAGTTTTATATATTTCTTGTGGGAATTACATGCCTGTTTATTTTTGCTGAATTGGTAAGAACATAAAAGGGGAAATATGAAATAATTCCCAAGAAGCTCATTTATAAATAGGCTACTTGCTGCATTCATTATCATATTTTCATTGCTGTTTGGATCTTGAGCCCAGATGAAAACAAGATTTGTGCTTTATCGTCTCTGCGGAGGTGTGTGTTTGCATTTGCGTGTGATAGAGTATCTGTGTCAAATGGAGAAAAAAACACAAGCTAATGATCCTGCATTGTTTGCAGTAAAACAAATAATAGCTTTTCAGACCGATGACAAAATGTGTGAAGCTTTCATGGCTATCATCTATTTTTCGAGAGATATCACGCTCTCCTCCTCGCACAGCGGGGAACTATGTGAGCTCTCTTAGTCATGTCTTAAAGTTCTACTTCTTGTGTACTTTTGGGTATTTTCGTATTCATAGTGTGTTTTCTCTCTCTGCAGGGCTGCTGATCGGATCTGGATGTGCCCTGTACCCTTTAGGGTGGGACAGTGAAGAGGTCAGACAGACTTGCAGCAACAGTTCCGACCAGTTCGATCTTGGTATGTTTATCTTGGTACATATATTGCGACACAAAATTTCAGATTTTAATTTAGGCCTATAACGCAAACTAGGGGTGTACCAATTTTGAAATTTAAAAATATTAGATATCAATCTACATTTTATGAGACTTATTACAATTTATACACTCTACCATTTAAAAGTTTGGGGTCAGTAAGATTTTTCTTTTAAAGAACTTAATACTTTTATTCAGCAAGAATTTATTAAATTGATCAACAGTGACAGTAAAGACATACAGTACAGTCCAAAAGTTTGGAACCACTAAGATTTTTAATGTTTTTAAAAGAAGTTTTGTCTGCTCACCAAGGCTACATTTATTTAATTAAAAATACAGTAAAAAACAGTAATATTGTGAAATATTATTACAATTTAAAATAACTGTTTTCTATTTGAATATATTTCACAAAGTAATTTATTCCTGTGATGGCAAAGCTGAATTTTCAGCATCATTACTCCAGTCTTCAGTGTCACATGATCCTTCAGAAATCATTCTAATATGCTGATCTGCTGCTCAAGAAACATTTAATGTGTACAATTGTACAAAATATTTGTGTACAATATTTTTTTTCACATTGAAAATAATCATAAATGTTTATTGAGCAGCAAATCAGCATATTGAGATGCAGAATGATTTCTGAAGGATCATGTGACACTGAAGACTGGAGTAACGATGCTGAAAATTCAGCTTTGCATTACAGGAATAAATTACTTTGTCAAATATATTTAAATAGTACACAGTTATTTTAAATTGTAATAATATTTCACAATTTTACTGTTTTTTACTGTTTTTTTAATTAAATAAATGTAGCCTTGGTGAGCAGACGAAACTTCTTTTAAAAACATTAAAAATCTTAGTGGTTCCAAACTTTTGGACTGTACTGTATATAATGTTCAAATGTTCTTTTAAAGTTTATATTCATCAAAGAATGCTGAAAAAAATATCGTTTTCCACAAAAATATTAAGCAGCACGAATGTTTTCCACATGATAATGATAAGAAATGTTTCATGAGCACCAAGCATATTAGATATTCAGCATATTAGAATGATTTCAGAAGATCATGTGAAAATAAAAACTGAAGGAATGGCTGCTGAAAATTCAGCTTTGGCATCACAGGAATAAATTACATTTTAAAGGCACAATATGTAAATTTCACCGCTAGAGGTCGCTTAATTCAAAACTAAGGCATAACTTGATGACACCTTGATTTGGCGGAATCATGGGAGGTGTTGTCTTCACGTCTACAGCCGGTGGAGAAGAATCTGATGAGACACGGGCAGAAATCATATTCTTGGATGAACTAATGTATTAAACATATATCAGGCATGGTAAAACATGGTATTCACTGTAAATCAAGAAAACAGGATTTAAACAATAAGACTTACTCTGTTGAGCTTTATAACAATTATTTGTTTTCTGTCAATAAATGTATCCAAACAGTTGCTCACCTGTCTAATAAAACACATAATTTATTAAAGCGTCTTTGGTGTTTCCATGGTTTCTACAAAATAAAACCAGAAATCGAGGGTAACGCGATGTCATTGATAGGCGACGCACGGATACGGTTCGTGTCCTTGTTAAAATTGCTTATTTCTCTGGATTTAAACATTCTTGGACACATTTGGAATAATGTAAGTACACAAGTCAACAAAATATATTTATACATTGTTCTAGTGGTTAGGGTTAGGATAGGATTTAAAATATATTCAAATAGAAAACATTTATTTTAAATTGTAATAACATTTGACAATATTTCTGTTTTTTTTTTTTTTTTTTTTTTTTTATATATAAATGCAGCCTTAAGGTCTAAAAACCTTTCCAACCCCAAACATTTCAAAATTATAAGAAAGAAAAGAAAGATGTCTCTTATGCTCATCAAACCTGCATTTATTTGATCAAAAATACAGAAAAAAAACAGTAATATTGTGAAACATTTAAAACAATGGTTTTCTTTTTCAATATACTTTAAAATGTATTTCTGTGATGTAAAGCTGAATTTTCATCAGCCATTATTCCTTCAGAAATCTGTTGAATATCTGGTTTATGTTTCTTCCAGGTTCTTGTGAGATCGGATGGGCTTATTATTGCACTGGGGCTGGGGCTGTGGTGGCCATGCTTCTGTGCACATGGATGGCATGTTTTGCAGGGAAGAAGCAGAAACACTATCCTTACTAAACATGAGCACAAACCAACAGTAGAGGAAACTATGAACACCACATATATGGGCATGGCTTTCATTCTTTGATTCAGAGAGCTTCTACATCCAGTGCGCTTCCCTAACACTTCTCATATACAAGGAGACATGACTGAAGGCTGACCTTTCCAAGGCAGTACCCACTTGAGATTTTTTCTGTGACTGACCTTTGACCTCCATTGGAATCTTTTGCATTTAAAAGTGATTAAAAAGCATTATGTCAAACGACCTATTGACTTTTGACATTTTGTGTTGAAAAGGACCTACTGTATTACTCTCATTTATCTGTTGTGTTTGTGTAAGAACAGTATTCTTGGTGAGTTGTTGCGTTTTAGTACATTGTGATATTATAACAACCTATTCTATATTATATATTATCATTTATGTCATGTTATTGCCTTAAATGTCTCCGCTGCAATAATATACATCTCAAACGGACTGTGTATTTGCTAATTGTATGTTTGACGATATATTGTCTGATATGATATTTGTTTGTTATTTACAACTTTTATATAACACATGCATAAATGTCCATTATATTTCACTGTATTTGTAAATAAATACTGTGATTTAAACTCAGTCGTTGAGCATAAATCATTTGTATTAGTGTATTTGTGTTTTTTAATGCCTTTTATTTAAACCTTAAACAGAGACTCAGTAAACGTCATTTCTTATCTGCATGATCTGTGTATTTTTAACCTGCATGTATCTTTCTCTTTTCGAATGATGGATTGCCTAGTGTTAATTTCCGACAGGGTGATGCAGTGCTGAAGAATTCGCCGCTGGAATGCGAAACTGCAGGGATCCACACTGCGGGAAGATGTAAAGGCTGATCAGAAGTTATTGACGATCTGCTGTTCCCATTTAGCACTATCAGCAAACCGTCTCGCACACATTGCAGTCAGCTGTTGTTTTAGAAATGCATATGCCTGCCTGAATAAGATGAACTGTTACTGATAATCACAGCATTTCATCAAACCTCCCCCCTTGTTTAACACCTGACTGAAGGGAGGAAAGGTTCAAACAGTTTCCTCCTTGATTAAGCTGAACCTGTCAGTGAGAAGAACAGGCCAATGGTGGAGAGCTGCAGTAAATGTAAGGCAACAGAAAATCAATGTCACACATGGTGGAGTTTTGACAAATGTATTGCTTTGCCAGTTTTTTTACACAAGTTCAGCAAAGATGAGCAGAATCTGGCAGACTTCAGGGAAAACAAGCTGTCTATATGTATTAAGCTCATCTCCCCTCTGCTCTGTGATTTCTTCTTACCTCAACAGTTTTGTTGGACACTTTACTCTCACTATGGTCCATGTCCCTTTGATCCTTCACCTTTTAGACCTGTTCCTTTTTTATAGCATGTTAAAATTGATACTTTTAGTGGTTGAGCAAAAACGAGCCGTTTCAGTGCGGTCCCTTTAAATGCAAATGAGCTGATGCGCTTGGCCAAAGGGGGCGGAGCTTCACGAGCTGATTCTCCGGTGACAGGATTCAGTCAGGACTGCGAATATATGCTGCATGGAGATAGAACAGGTATAGTTTAATTCAATTACGGTTATAACTTATATTGTCTTCTTGTTTTTAATCCACTATATTAGTACAGGCCTGTTGTACCGTCCGAATGATGGGCAAAACTATACAGATGAGTTTTATGACGTTTATTGTACTTCACAGAAAAGATGAAGTGTCCGTTTTCATTCTAGAAAATCACTGTAAGAGCTTAAAGGGTTAGTTCACCCAAAAATGAAAATTTCGTCATTAATTACTCACCCTCATGTCGTTCCAAACCCGGACCTTCGTTCATCTTCAGAACACAGTTTAAGATATTTTAGATTTAGTCCGAGAGCTTTCTGTCCCTCCATTGAAAATGTTTGTATGGTAGACTGTCAATGTCCAGAAAGGTAATAAAAACATCATCAAAGTACTCCATGTGACATCAGTGGGTTAGTTAGAAGTTTTTGAAGCATCGAAAATACATTTGGTCCAAAAATAACAAAAACTACGACTTTATTCTGAATAAAGTTGTAGTTTTTGTTATTTTTGGACCAAAATGTATTTTCGAGGCTTCAAAAAATTCTAACTAACCCACTGATGTCACATGGACTACTTTGATGATGTTTTTATTACCTTTCTGGACATATAGTATACCGTACATACATTTTCAGTTGTGTTGGACACTTTACTCTCACTATGGTCCATGTCCCATTGATCCTTCACCTTTTAGACCTGTTCCTGACTTTGGTGTGGTGGGAAAATCTAACGCCAATCTGAATCCATCTGGCTTAAGCATTTAAAGCAGCCTTTGCTTATGATAAGCAATATAGTTATCATTCTAGTTATATTTATAGTTATCTTTCTCAGTGTAAACTGGCCTTATTATCTGAGGTAATTTTCACAACAATAAATAACTGAAGGCTGGAGCACACTATTAAAATCTGTTCAAATTTTAACATACTAGGCATCATACACTAAAAATGACTGAGGATCACATACTACCAGACTTTCAAGTTTTTCTGAAGAAAAACAAACTCGAGCAGAAACATGCGTCTTTGTTGCTAGAAGATGCATGACAATTGAAAATATGTTCAAAAATCGTCTCAAAATATGTAACCTCAGACTGGACGGATTCATAGTCTGACGCTAAAGAAGTCTGTGCCCATCATACACTGCACTGCTTTTTAAGTCTGACTGCCCAATATTAGCAGACTGTACATCTGGGCAAAAGTCACATTGTGTATTCCAGCCTTAAAGGGGACCTATTATGCCCTATTTAACAAGATGTAAAATTGTCTCTGATGTTCCCAGTGTGTGTATGTGAAGTTTTAGCTCAAAATACCCACAGATAATTTTTTATAGCATGTTAAAATTGCTACTTTTAGTGGTTGAGCAAAAACAAGCTGTTTCAGTGCGGTCCCTTTAAATGCAAATGAGCTGCTGCGCTCGGCCTAAGAGGGCGGAGCTTCACGAGCTGATTCTCCGGTGACAGGAGTCAGTCAGGACGCGCTATAATGTCAGAAACTGCGAATATATGAACAGGTATAGTTTAGTTCAATTATTGTACTTCACACAAAAGGTGAAGCGTCTGTTTTCACTCTAGAAAATCTCGGTAAGAGCTTAAAGGCAGGGTAGGTAAAAAATGTATAAAAAACTTTTTTTTCTAAATTTGTTTAAACTTTATTTATATATCAATACATATTTAAAATGTAAGTACTCTGAAAAAGAAAGTATAAAAATCGAGTGTCTGTAGACCTCTCACGACTGTTTTAAAGACAGCTCATTATTTCCATTCACTCCACCCCCTCCCTTCTGGGCTCCTTCCAAAGCCACGCCCCCAAAACGCATGAACGTGCGACTCCGACCACTGAGCTGGAAGACGCATTATTTACCTGAGACGAGCGGAGAGGAAGGAGCACAGTGCATGTAGTGACATCATGTCAGAATCACATGTAATAAAAATAACTTTATAATTATGAAGATAAACATAATTTAATTCGCTAACGAGTTAGTTATCTATAAGGCAAAGCTAAAAACAGGTTGCATGATACACGTTTTTCCATTACCATCATTTACACTGTGATGAAGATGAATTTCGTGTAAGATTCATAACATATACGTTGTTCTACAGATAAACAGAGTAACATACACTCAAATATCAACTCACAACTGCATTGCAGACACAAAATAATAACACACACATACAACAAAGTGTGTACAACACACACAGATACAAGATAAAGACATCAGTAAACATAGGTAGAGAATATAAAAACAAAACAAAGGCGAAAAAAAACGTGCAGATAAACTTACAGGTGAACATGGTAAAAGAGTTAGACAGAGGGTAAATATAGTTCTAAGAAAAGTTCATAGATGCGGAGTAACGTTAGGCCTATATCTGTTAAACATGTATTTAGTTATCTAAAGCAAAAATATGCACAATTCAACACTATAGCTATCATCTTGAGCTAGGCCTATAGATTATTTTTCGTCTCTACTACGGCTCGCTAGTAATGTTATGTTAGCTATATTACGCAGCTACGTGTGCTAATGACACATGCTTCATGAAAAAATAAACAAAAAAATATGTATGATCAAAATACAAAAAGAAAGATTTACCTGTCCAGCAGTAATAAAGCCATCAAGGAGTCACTTTTCAGCCCCTTGAGTTCCCTCAGTTCTCGCCATCGCTGGAGAGCCACGCCGATATTAACTCGCGTTTTATTTCTTTGTTTATCCAAAGACTTTTTGTTCATTGCCTTTTCTTGTACTGTTACTGTCTTCCTTTTTTGCCCGGTTTGCCTTCACTAACTGCATAGGCCGGTACTGTGAATTTTGCTTGCTGTTTCTCTGCCATTGTTTTGGTATTCCTAGGATCCATGCCTCTTGAATTCCCCAAATCAAACGTGCGCGCGCAAGTGGGCAGGTCATGTGTGGCAAAAGGGTGGTTGCCATGGTTGCGAGAGAGTGACAGCCGCCTAAGCCAATCCTATGTTTCGTCCCGGATGGAAATAATGAGCTGTGTTTAATACAGATTAAACGGTCTAGAGTCACACGATTTTTATACTTTTTTATTAGAGTTCTTACATTTTAATTATGCATGTATATATATAGAAAGTTTAAACAAATTTGGAACAAAATTTCTTACCTACCCTGCCTTTAATAAAACACTGCAAGTGTGCATTAAAATATTATCCATAAACTCTCTCTCTTATCCTTGTATTATCACCAACAAACATTGCAAATTACACAGAAACACTTGTTACAACTAACAGTAAACAAATATATAAGGACCTTATGCCTTTCGGGTGGTGCTTAATAAACTTTATACCTGTAAATAAACTCAGATGAACTGTAACAAAGTGCCCTCACCTTCATTACTGCCGTATCCAGTATCACTCTGGAGACTGTAAGCTGGATCACGAACAGTTTTTCTTGTATATCCTTGAGTAGCACATTTTAGCACAGTTTCGTACTGTTCCTTTGTATTGAAATTCGTTCAGTGAAATGATTCGCGCAGACATAAACTAATTTCGACAGAACTGAGGGAACATTTTCCTGGAAAACCAAGTTAATCCACCTCGTTTTCAGCAGCTCAGATTTAGGTAGTAAATGAAGAGAGCTATGTGGATTAATCCATCCAGCTACAGAACACCTAAAACGCTTGGGAGACATTCTCGTCAGTGCAGCCATGGCGGACTCGTTGTAAACAACGCGCTCAGGGCAGTTCTATGTTCAAACTTAAGTGTCAGTCAACACTGTGGGCGGGGCCTGTGGCTTTTGTGACGTCACACTGCCAGGGATCTAGAAACGGCTTGTTCTGAGACACTGCTTATGATTTATGGGGATTTAATAAAAAAAGGAGTGGGTGGATTTTTATCATTATAGGGTGGTTGTGTACACACACTGCCAACACACATTTATGTCCAAACACCATGCAAAAGTGAATTTTGCATAATAGGTCCCCTTTAAAGTCGACAGGAAATAGAAGTTGCAAAGTCTTTTATTCCATATTGTGACATATATCCGAGTGAAACGGCTTCACAAACAAGAAAAAATGTTGGCCGGGACTTGATATTGTCCATTGGGAATTGATTGGATTGTGGTGGTTTGCTGTTGCTGTGATCATGGCTGTGATCTCATGTGAGTGACAGGTTGTCCCGCCCTCGGGTAAATAGGTAAACGAGAAGAGATGTTGCTGCAAGTGGGAGGGGAAATTATTTGGATTAAAGATTAAAAGGGTACATGAATAAAAAAACATTGTGTTGTGCATGGATTAATTATTCAATAATATCATGATAATATCATTTTACTGAAATGTTTCATTAAAAAGAATAGTCAATTTTGATTTCATGGTGACTTTTAGACTCAAGGTGGAGATCATTTGAAACAAAAGAGAGCAAGTCTGCAGTGTGATACAAGGGACATGAAGGTAGCAATTCTATCATCCCTCAAAGAAGATGCCTGATAGTATATGACAAGGTTTAGTGTTAGTGTAGATTAAATACAGAACAGGGAATGGTTGATTTTGTTTTTGGCTTGATGTTTAGAGCCATATGGTTGTCATCAGTGCCATATGTAAAGTTTGAAGGGCTGCTCTAAATAAAGATGTTTCCAAATTTAAAGGTGAAAAATTGCAAGCACTGTTTAATTTTAAGGATTTTTTTTAACATCAGGACTGAATATATATATATATATATATATATATATATATATATATATATATATATATATATATATATATATATATATATATATGACAGAAAACAATGCTTTTCACAGCCAGTGTCCACTTAAACAGAATAACGAAATGTTGATTGTGCTTGATTATCCAACCAGTATCTTTTGGTCCCAAAATGAGTCTAGACACACAATTACAGACAAGGAAAATGAGTTGCCCTTCTTTATTTAAAATGAATAAAGGGCAGAAATGACCATACGTGTGTGACAGACCTCACATAATCATGCAGTCAGCAGAATGTCTCATGAATTAAATATTGCATTAATTAAAGTGGAACCCTTGAGGGAAGCAATTTGAGGTCACAGTTGGAGTCATAGCCTTACAGCTATAAGCTCCTTATTTACTCGTTATCACACTGAAATTAAGGTACATTTCACAGTCATACTTGTTCAAATGGGTTGTGCGTAGAGCTGGTTTAGTGGCTGCCATCTTCTGCCATCTAGTGGCTGAAGGTGTTTTTCATGCACTTGCCCCATGTGGATCACAAGTACAACACATGAACTGTGAATGTCCAAACTTCTCAAACAAGTAGTTATGCAGGTGTGTAGTATAAATATATTCGAAGACATGTTACATCCACCATGTTGGATTTGTCCTTGTGCGTGTTATTTGACTAACAAAAACCATGAACACAATTTACTTTTCATCTTTTCATCAACCTAATAAACCTCTTGAAGTGCACCCCTTTTTGAGCCCCAAACAGGAAAATTATCAGAGGTGTAAAGAGTACCTGAAAACCGTACTTGAGTAAAAGTACTGATACCTTACATCGAAAATGACTCCACTACAAGTTACAAGTAACCAATTCCAATACGACTTGAGTAAAAGTCTTAAAGTATCTGATTTTAACAGTACTTTAGTATTTTACTCATGCTGAATGTAGCCTCAGAGATGCACTAGTCCTGAGAGACATGCCAGTGAAATTAAGAAACAATTGATTTGTGAGATGAGAAATAAAGTTTATTTTCTAAAATCAAAATAAAACTGAACACCTCAATGTTGCAATAAATCAAGGTCAACACAACAACCTTTTAAACGTCTAGAAACTCTCAAGTCCCAGTCGAGCTCAAGTGGTCATAAGTAAACCAAATATCCTTCAAAACGGTCTTGTCAATATAGTGGATGAATAAAACAATGTTAAGTAAAATGAAACAGTCAAAGTCTACTGTATGTGCTGGTTTGAGCCTCATCATAGCTGCAGTCATTTCCTCATCTAATAAATAAAACATCTGCGATCAGCAAATGCCTGCTAATGAACTCACATTCACGTAAAGTAACCTTGTTGACAAGTTTTGGGTGAGTAAAGGCAAAACGCACAAGATACCTTCAATGCCCTTAGATCGCTTCTTTATAGCAGAAATAAACTGCTGCAGAAAAAGTTAGCTGCCATGAAAAATGTAATTTGTAATTCCATTACTCATCACAAATGTTGTGGAGTAAAAAGTACATTTACTTGCTCAAAAATGTAGTCAAGTAGAGTAAAAGTTGCCAATATCTTTGATACTCAGTACAACTACAAAGTAACCAAAAAGATACTTAAAGGTGCCGTAGAACGTTCTTTCACAAGATGTAATATAAGTCTAAGGTGTCCCCTGAATGTGTCTGTGAAGTTTCAGCTCAAAAGTACCCCATAGATTTTACCCCATAGACCACCACCCCCTCCCCCACCCCCGAGCTCTTGACTATAAATGCAGTTATACAGTGCATAAACAAAGTTCACACAGCTAATATAACCCTCAAATGGATTTTTACAAGATGTTCGTCATGCATGCTGCATGCATGCGTCGGATCATGTGAGTATAGTATTTATTTGGATGTTTACATTTGATTCTGAATGAGTTTGAGGCTGTGCTCCTTGGCTAAACTATAACATTACACACTGTTGGAGAGATTTATAAAGAATGAAGTTGTGTTTATGAATTATACAGACTGCAAGTGTTTAAAAATGAAAATAGCGACGGCTCTTGTCTCCGCGAATACAGTAAGAAACGATGGTAACTTTAACCACATTTAACAGTACATTAGCAACATGCTAACGAAACATTTAGAAAAACAATTTACAAATATCACTAAAAATATCATGATATCATGGATCATGTCATTTATTATTGCTCCATCTGCCATTTTTCGCTATTGTCCTTGATTGCTTACTCTGTTGATTCAGCTGTGCACAGATCCAGACATTAATACTGGTTGCCCTTGTGTAATGCTTTGAACATGGGCTGGCATATGCAAATATTGGGGGAGTACATATTAATGATCCCGACTGTTACGTAACAGCCGGTGTTATGTTGAGGTTCGCCTGTTCTTCGGAAGTCTTTTAAACAAATGAGATTTACATAAGAAGGAGGAAGCAATGGAGTTTGAAACTCAATGTATGTCTTTTCCATGTACGTAACTCTTGTTATTCAACTATGCCAAGGTAAATTCAATTTTTGATTCTAGGGCACCTTTAAGTACAGTAAGTACTTTACACCTCTGAAAATGACATGCTTGGACTCAAATGGTTGTCTTTCCTAAATCATTTAGCATGGTTTTGGTATCATTTGAAAGACAAATTGAGCTTTATTCTCAAAGTTCTCAAAATAAAAAGTTAGACAAGCTGAAGTTTAATGGAATGAAAATGTTTTTTTGCACAACATTGTTTGATCATTGAAAAAATAACCAAAATGCCCGCGAAAGCTAGAAATACACTGGGCCCAAAGTCACAAGTCTTAAGAAGTTATGTATCAAGTTTGAGAACGATATAACAAAAAATAAGGTTCCTGCAAGTTTTTTTTTTTTCTTGAATAGTGCCTATTTAAAAAATGGCCACTTGGAGCTCCAGAGTGACCCTTGGTAAGAAAATGATCTGAGGGCTAGAAAAAACCTGGAGAAAACTGATAATTACTTTTACATGTACCACATATACTAAACCATTATTTAAAAATGTAAAATAATTACAAACAATTTAATGATGTTAAAAGTTTGTGTTTTTTATTTAAAAAAAAAATCTGTGAACACGAGTTTAGTGTTTTAACCTAGTAAATTTACACGAAACCTAGCTGTATACAAAAGAAAAAAGAACAAAAGGACCTTTTTACAACCTTTAAACATAAAATGAAAGTACATTGATCGCCAGTTGTTCACAGAACAATCATGTAACCATACATAAACATCACTAGGCTATCGTAAACAATAGATATCATATTGATGATCGATTCAGGCAGCAATCGGCCTCCAAAAGCAATGGTTTGGAGGCTATTTATAAACTATAGAGTATGGGAACGTGACGTCAGCGACGCATTGCATTCTGGGACTTTAGGTCACCGTCAGTACAGTAGAGACTGGGAAATAGTGGAGGAAGATGTTAAAATTTATATTATACAGTTAAAAACATATTAGAATGGCGAACGCTGGCTGTGTTATGAACTATCTGCATATACTGACCAGCGTGGAAAACGGATGTGAAATGAAGCGCCATTTTGTCCCATTTTCGGGACATTCTAAAACGCTTAATGTGGCGTAATGTAAGTAAACGTCATACTAATAGCCAAGAATTTGAACGCAACGCGTTTAATTTCACGTTAAACGCTTTCCTCCCATAGAAACTATGTACAGCAAAGCAGATGAGCCCAGAATATGAACAAAATGCGTCTTATTACACGTTAAGTCACTGTCCATTAAGCGTTTTCTTTATGGGAGGAAAATGCGTATGTGTTAAATGTGTTGCGTTCATATTCTGGGCTTATCTGCTTTTCTGTACATAGTAAACACCAAACTAATAAAGCATACTAAGTTTAGTTTGTTAATAACACTGTTTTAGTAAATTAAGCCACGTTATGCATTTTCACATTATGCGTTAGAATGTCCCTCATCTGCCTTCCAGCTTAGAAACGACACAATGGTGAAAGTGAAACTCAATGAAAATAAACTTGAACAAAATGTGGCTTTTTCATTTGTATTTATTACAGATTAATAACTTCTGATCCACTTGAATATGTAAGTGCTCACGCCATTAATAATGTACGAAAACACGTTTAGAACTGTCATTTGTGATATAGCTCGTTGCGATCACTCTCCGTGTTCATAAAGCAACACCTCTGATTCATTGTTCAGCTTGTCTCGGTAAGAAATTATGTATTTATTCTATTTAGGTCCAGTAAAACTTACTTGGTGTAGCGACTCCACAATATAATTAATTTCAGAGCTGCATTACAGAGGGTCGTGCTCTATGTTATCCCTTAATGCTTAACATGAAGAAATCAGGGCTATCATCATATAAATATCATATGCTGGCTGAGATCAATCTATTGTGTTTATTATTTTATCTGGCAAATATATCGGTGCCGTTTAGTTATTAAAAACTGCAATAGAGAAATCACTTTGGTCCTGTGTGTGGTCCGATAGAAGGCGTCAGTGTGATTTCTATGTGTGTGTATATCATGTCCTGGCCACACGACTGGGCGATCGAATCAACACAAGAGATTCATATATTAGTCCATTTATTCTAAGCAAGTGCAAGCAGCTCTCAAAAAAAATTAACGTAAATAGTCGTTTTCTCATCTGGTGATTTGTATTTGTTGTCATTGTACGCTCCTGAGCGTGACCTAAAACATGGCGGCGACTACCCAGAATGCAATGCGCAGTGACGTAGTTTGCCAAGCTCTATAATCGCAACGATAGCTAATCATTCAGGCACGTTTAGTTGGGCTTATTTGTTTGTCGATTGTATATGATCGTATGTAATTTAGTATTTACCTTAGACTAGAGGATATCGATTCTAAGCAATTTATTTGAATTGCAACTACGAAATAGAACAATTGTTTCTTAAATCGACAGTTTTTGTATTCATAAAAGCACTTTTTTATTTAAAATACATTTCATTAAACGTTAATGTAATTAGACTGGAATTTAGGGCAGCTGGATTCGTCCAAAACACTGAGCAGTTGTTAGAGGAATTTTATTTTGGTTCAAAACAGGCAGCACCCAGTTTTCAGAAAAGAGGTGGGGCCGACTCGATTTTTATCACGTGATCAGAAGCAGCCAATACGATTCGTCGGCTAGAGTGACTCACAAACGGTCATCCCCAATCCGACAGCTCGCGCGCTGAACTCAAATCTGTTTGAAAAAGCGTGCACTGTAATTCAGTTTTTGACTGAGATCCTCTTATACTTGACTTGTTTTGCCTGACTGATTGAAGAAGCCTCAGATAACGTAAGTAAGATGTTGTTTTGTCAGCCGTTATCAATGTTTTGTGAGTATTGGCATGATTTAGATTTTTTTTGAAGCGTGGTAGAATAACAGTGACTCCTTGCTGATTCTTTAGTAACGTTAATACTGCTAGAAAGCCGGTAATTATTTTTTAGCAGTTAATCTGTTCGACATGTTCATATGTAACGTTATTCATATAACGTTATGTCTGGTCACAACCCCCTGTTTCCATTTTCTAATAAAATATGTTTTTCTCTTACCTAGCGTCGTCAGATTAAAAATTATATGTGTCATGTTAAATATTAGTCATAAATAATGACAAATCTAGCATTCACTTCAATAATGAATAAATTGAGACTAGTTTATTTTGCATATTTGCAGTTTTGGGGTGTTGTTACCTATTTAATATGGCCTAGTTAAAATGGAACTCCCAAACAATTATGTATTGTATAATTATATATTGTACAATTATTACTACGTTACATGTTAACCCATCAACACACACACACACATATATATATATATATATATGGTCACTATATATATGGTCAATATATATATATGGTCAATATATATATATATATATATATATATATATATATATATATATATATATATGTTAACTAATGTCATAAGAAGAAGGTTTTAGGACAACATTGATGAAAGGTTTTGATCTCTTGATCAACATTGATGAAAGGCTTTGATATGTATATATATATATATATATATATATATATATATATATATATATATATATAATTCAGTGTTGTTATTCTAATTTTAAAAAAATGAAAACTAAAATTACAGTGCTTTTTTATATATATATATATATATATATATATATATATATATATATATATATATACACACACACACACACACACACACACACACACACACACACACATATACACAGAGAGAGAGGGGGAGGTATCAAACTGTAAATGGAAAACTATAGGCAGGTAATGTTGAAACTTTTCTTGTTTTGCTTGTTTGACCATTTTAACAATGTGATGTTCTGCAGGGAAGATCATCATCTTTGAAGAACTGCTCTTGCACTGGTAGATGCACAAAATGGAGTCGGTGGTGAGAAAGGTATCATTTCATATTGTGAAGCAGACTAGGTCTTTCATAGATTTAGGACATTATTTCTCACATGTAAGATGTCTGTATACATGAAATGTAGTTTGCTTAATTTTGCCCTTTTATTACTTCTATTTAGAGTAACAAGGAAAACACTAAACCAGTGTGTGGTCCAAAAAAACAAGTCAGCAGTATTGTATCAAAACAAAGAGTGATATGTAAATCGGCACCTCTTAAGTCAAAGAATGATCTTAAGGAGGATAACTCTGGAAAAAGAGAGAAGGAAAAGGATGTTAGACCGACGACCAAAGCTAATGATGCTGATCCTACTAAGCGCAACACACTAAGCCAGGCCTTCCGTACGCAGCAGACTGCAAGACACAGGAAGCTTGTGGAAGAAGTTCAAAAACCACCTTCTACTGTCTCTGCCATTCAGAAATCCAAACCTGGAACGTATAAGGGCCGTGTGGTACAGTCTAAAATCGATTGTTTCAGAAAACCTGGTGGTGATGTGAAGACCACAGAAAAGAAAGTGATTTCAAAACTGGATGCGACCAAACCAAAACCTGAATTGCCTAAAGTCCGGTCCAAGTCTGTTACTTCCCTGCCGGCATCCATTAAACCCAGAGTCAACTCTTTGTCATCTAGATCAAAATCTGTTTCTGATGTTCCGTTGAATGCCACTGAAAAACCAGTCCAGAAGTCAGTTTCTCATAATCGGATACCTCAAAAGGTCCCAGGCTCCATCTCTCAAGCAGGCGCCCCACGACTTGGTGTTCCTCCCAGGCCAGCCCCTCTAGCTATAGGGCGCTCAGCCACCAGCAGACCCATTGTTTCAAAGAAGAAAGAGATGGCGGTGCAAGTGGCAAAACTCAAACCGGCCACCACTGAACAGAATGTCCGCAGACCTGTCACAAGTACAATCAGCCACTACAAAGTGCAAATGGAGACGGCTGAAGAGAGAAGGTGAGTAGTATATAGGTTACTGCCATTGAAACGTTGCAGTCAGTAATATTATTAGGCATATAATTTAAAAGAAAATGTCATTAATGTTATTCTGCTAGGATGCAATAAATTAATCATAAGTGTATTATGGAGATATTTACAATGTTATAAAATATTTCTATTGCAAAAAAACCCTGATAAAAATGTATCATGATTTACAGAAATATATTAAGCTGTGCTGTTTTAAACAGTGATAATAATAAAATGTGCCCAAGAAACATTTCTTGTGCACCAAATCAACATAAGAATAATTTCTGAAGGATCATGTGGCACTGAAAACTGGAACATGGCTGCTGAAAATTAATCTTGGCTATCACAGGGATAAATTACATTGTAAAATGTATTAAAATGGAAATGGTATTTTAAATTGTAAATATTTTTTGATCAAATAAATGCAGCCTTGGTCCGCATAAGATACTTCTTTCGAAAAACATAAAAAATGTACTAATACATTAGTTAATACACTCTGAACAAACATGAACAAACAATGAACGACTGTATTTTGATTAACTAACATTTAACAAAGATTAAAAGATACAGTAACAAATGTGTTTCTCATGGTTAGTTCATGTTAGTTAATACATTAACTAATGTTAACAAATGAATCTTATTGTAAACTGGTGCAAAAAAAAAAAAAAAATATTACCTACACCAAACTTTTGAGCGGTTGTGTATTTTAGATTCTTCAGTCATAACCTGCATGCATAACCTGATCAGTTTTATCTACAAGTGTGACAGTGCACTGATATGAGGATATATTGATGTGGTTGCCAAATGTTTCATTTGTATTCTGCTTTCAGAGCAAAGCTTGCAGAGTGGCTGGCATCTAAGGGAAAGACTCTGAAGAGGCCTCCGATCTCAGAAAAGTCAGCAACCTTTTCACAAAAACCAGCTCCACAGGCTAAAACTGCACCCAAATCAACCATTAGTGCTCAGCCTGTGCCTGCCATCCAGACTGAGGCTGTAAAACCAACCCCTGCATTGAAGACCAACAGCAAAACTGATGATAACAAAGTCCCTGACAATAAACCAGTGTGTTCTAGCGGATCAAGCAATATTATGAATACCACGTTAGACTTGCTGGACAACAGTGATATGGATCTGCCGGTCGACCCAGAGATAAGGATGGAGTCGGTAAGAACCATAAGAGAGCCTTATTTGTCACACACACACACGTGTATATATATATATATATATATATATATATATATATATATTCTCAATCATGTATATTGTCATTATAACTGTAATTTCTGTTTTGCAGTTGGTGATGAACTTGTGTGATAAATTGGAGGCAATGGAGACTCCCTCATCATGTGAAGATGGTTAGTCTCATGCAGATTCTTTATGCAGTAATTGCAAATGAATACTAGTGTAGTATTATTAGAATAAACCAATTTTTGGTTGTGGTGTGATATTTATTTATTTATTTATTTATTTATTAATATATATATATAAATTGCTCATGTTTTTGCAAATCATCGACAGACATAAATGCTGACAAAGCTGATGCGTTGGCAGAGGAAAGAATTGAAGAGCAAGTGGAGGAGCACGAAATGGATAAAGTGTTTGAAATTCTGGAAGAGGAAGAACTGGGGGATGAGGAAGACCCAGAGAGCGACATTACGGAAGACACTAAGATGGCTGGCATAAAGAATGAGGATGATGATCAGAAGGCAAAGGAGAAAAAGCCATTTGAGAGTGAAGATGACAGTGATGAGGAGATGAGGAGTGCCACTCCAGAGATGGCGGGGGCATCCATTGTGAAATACAATGTGAAAACAACTCCATATCTGCAAAGGTGAGTTTGGGGTAATTAAATTTTTTGTAAAAAGACTCTTTATTTGTAAAGGCCTGTTCAAACCAAGCTTGATAACTGTTATTGTCCGCACTGCACCAACGGACAATAATGTACTGTTTATTAAAAGAGTGGTGCTGCAGTAATGTTGTCTGGCACTTTAAATGCTTGTAATCTTTAAAGTGGGGTGGATTCTAATTGGCTGTCAAATGTTTTTATCAGTCAGCTGAACACATTCTTATAGCTTTCCTCTGTGTCATTAATGTCATTAAACCAGTGTCATAGCCTACTTCTCGTTTTTGTTTTTGTAGCTGTGTTGTGGACTTCCCTGTTCTCACAGAATTAGAATGATTTTTAAAACTTTATAATTATTGTTTTGCTTATCCTTGATGTGAACGGGCCTTATGATGTTTAAATATTAATTTGTTTTTCTCGTCATGTCCTTTTAGTGTGAAAAAGAGAATCGATTGCGAAACTGCACCGGCCAGTGGCTCGCGGCGCAAAAGCACCATCAAAGACCTCAAGTTTTTGACACCTGTGCGACGATCCACGCGAATCCAGCGCAAGTCCTCTCGTCTGCCAGGTATGCTGAATGACCATGACACTTGCGTCTCCTCATTGGCTGAGCTGGTACAGATGGATGATGCAGATGCAAGTGCTTACATCTACAGAAAAAACCCAGCACTACTGGAAGACCTGCCTGATCAGCCTGGAGACTTTGAAAAAGTATGCAGTTAAACAATATAAGCTGATACAACACTAATGTCACTTTCAAATTGAAAATGCATACATAACACCTACATTTGAAGTATTCTATGTGACACTATTAAAAATGCTTTATTTTAATATTTAAGTGTTTGTTGCATTTGGCTGCTACTTGGAGTAATCTATTAACTGCAATGGCTTAACGGTTTAAAGGGATAGGTCATCCAAAAATGAAAATTGTCACAATTTACCCACCCCTATTTTGTTCCAAACCTGTATGAGTTTATTTCTTCTATTGAACACAAAAGTAGATATTTTAAAGAATGTGGGTAACCTAACAGCACCCATTGACTTCCATTGTATTAATTTTCCTACTATGGAAGTCAATGGGTGCCGTGACCAAACATTGGTAACCAAACATTCTTTAAAATATCTTTTTGTGTTCAACAGGAGAAAGAAACTCATACAGGTTTGGAACAACACGAGGGTGAGTAAATGACAGAATTTTCATTTTGGGTGAACTATCCCTTTAAGGACAATTTCATTTAAGTTTCTTCTTTGCTAACAAGGCTCATGCAGTGTGTGTGTGTGTGTATATAAAGAGCAATTTCTGTATTTTGTAACATTTTAACTCAACACTGCTTTGTTCATTCTGGAAGTTTAGGGGGAAAAATGGACATTTAGAAAGTAGGATTTGTTTTGTTGTTTTTGTTTTGGACATTATCAAAAAATGAACAGACCAAAGAATGTGTTGCCTTTCACTTCACTTATGTAATTTCTCTTCAAGATGTTTAAGATGCTGTCAGTGTTGCAAATGTTATTGTTCAGCTGTTCATTTTGTCTCTTTAATTTTTCTCCGTTTAATAGTTTTTTTTTTTATGTACAGTAAAGTCATTTATCATTTTAATTAACTAAACCTTGTTGAAGTTCTACAGAGGATTTAATTAATCCCACACTAAGACCATGTCTTTTTAAAGGCAAGATGAGCATTCACTGTATTTTAACCATTCTTTTGATCACTGCACATAAACCTAAAGCATCTTAATAAAGAATATTTAAGTGTAATAAAAATTCTTTAGTGTCATTATTAACATAATAAAAATATTGTTTTTCACTTCTGATGCATGTATTAAAGGGTTTATTTGTTCAAAATGACAAATGTAGTTTATTCACTCTAGTGCTGACTGATGTGAATTACAAATGGAGATGTGCAGGATGAGTTTCAGTCACCATTCACGTTTATTATATGAAAAAGATGAAATGAAAGTGATTGCTGACTGGACTTTTCCTTTTTTAAATTATGAAATAATACGCGAGTAAATTACACTATTTTCGTGTTTGGGAGAACTATTACTTTAATATTGTTCATAAAAAAAATATTATTTTGAATTTTCACGGTTCCTCCCTAACTGCCGCCAATTTCTTCCTGTGAGCGCCCGCTGATTGGCTAAGAATTTGAACTCGCGTTGCGCGAGCAAAGCATTGTGGGACGGACACTAACTCCAACGCGCTTCTCCTCCAGGCCACACAAAGCACTAGAGTGCCGATCAATTTACCGCTTTATTAGTCTTTAAAACTAAATTTTTAAAACTTTCTGAGTGGAATATAATAACAGTGAGTCAAATGATCTGGATTCGCTATTAAGATTCGACTCAGAGTGAACGCACGATGCCTAATTTTTGCGCGGCGCTGAACTGCTCCAGGAACAGCACTCACTCGGTGCTGGCGTTCTTCAGGTTTCCACGGGATCCAGAGAGGTATATTACACACGTTTTCCTCACCTATCCTACTCTTTGTTATCCAGACGATAGGATTTCGCGTTTAACCTTCATTTAACGTAATTCATTTACCAGTACAGACTATGTATTGCTCTGCTGAGCTAGTTAGCTTGCTGACAGATCAGATGCGAGTCTGTCTTATATTAAATAGTGTTTATGTACTACACGAACTATCATTACAGAACTGGGAGTTATTCATCAGGCAGCCCAGCTTTACTCAGCATTTCTGTTGTTCATATAGTCTATATGTTAGCCCAACTGGCTCACAGTTCTGATTGAATGTACTCATCTGTCAAATATATATAAGTTATATATATGAACTGCATTGATATCATTATGAATGTTGTGTGTTTTAGCAGTAATCAAAATTGTGTGTTACAGTAAAACAAAAATTTGCACTATATTATAGTATTACACAGATACAATCTAACATGTTTACATCATTGTTCTTAATAACTGCTATGATGCTCCATTCATGCCATATTTATTCCCTAGATGTAAGAAGTGGGTGGAAAACTGCAGTCGCTCAGACCTGAAGGACAAAACGCCTGACCATCTGAACAAATACCACAGACTCTGTGCTAGGCACTTTGAACCTAACTTGATAACCAAAACCGTAAGTTATAAATTCATGCTGAGTATGTAATTATTGTGGTAGTTTTTTAATGTACTTAATTATATGAATGTGTATGTGTGTAATGGAAATGGTATATTTTAGGTGCTGTTACTGCTCACTTTTCAGTTTACTTCAATTTAATATTTTTTCAAAATCTAAATATTCCAAAAACTGCATGTATAGTTATTATACAAGTATTAGAAATTGCTGTATAAAATAAGATAGCATGTAAAACTACTGGACACTATAGCTTTGCATCACAACTTCCCATCAATAAATAACATGTGATCTCTAACATACTGCATTGCACATTATTGTGATTATTATCCAGAGCCCTTTCAGGACTGTACTAAAGGATACTGCGGTACCAACCATATTTGACAATCCTTCCTTCAAACGATCAAATAATGAGGTAATATTTGCTCAATATGTATTAATTTATGTGATACTGAACTGGATTATGACAGTCTCTTTACATTTCAAATGAAAGTTGTCAATTATGTCTACATTCTGAATGTGAGTGGTTTACTAAAAACATCAAATTCTATAACAGACAGAAAATAAGGATGCCCCTGAAGCGAAGAAGAGTAAATGTGAGTTGTTTTGTTTGTGTCTTTGTTTTATGATTCAGAACTATCGCAATATAATTTTTCCTCACATATTTACACACTCCTTGCAAAATCTGCAATTTGAAATAAAATTTTTTTTTTTTTTAGTAATGCCATAATAAAGCGATTCTACATTCTATATATTTATATGTATTCCACAAAATAATTACACAAATATTTTTTTACATTCTCAGCGGACTCTCAAAGTGAGGAACCTAAAGATAATAGTGAGACAACAACCAAAGAGATCAGTGCAAGCAAAAATGGTGATGGGGTTGACAGCAGCCCCCAGATCATTGATGAGGAAACACTCAATAAAGAGTATCTGAAGTCTCTGTTTGATGTTGTCGTGATGATGGGCACACAGAATATCCCTCTGCATGGGCACTCTGACAAAGAACCCAGAAGCAAAAGCTTCACTCCCAGCAACTTCCAGGCACTGTTGGAGTACCGAATCAATGCAGGCGACGAATTCCTCAGAAAGAAGTTCGAGGGGTCGCCTGTAAACCTCGAGTACTGCTCCTCTACTCAATTGCAGCAGATGCTGGAAGTGATGGAAAAGTGCATTCGTGAAGAGCTTTTGGCTGATGTTAAAGAAGGACGCTTCTTCTCTTTGGTTGTAGACAACCTGGTTGAGATAGGCAAAGAGAGCCATCTCCCGTTGTTCATCCGTTTCGTGGACAAGACCAACTGCCTCCGGGAGGAATTTGTCGGGTTCCTGCTCTTTGAAGGTGATGTGGAGGCGATCACCGAGAGGCTTGTTGCTGAAGTGACTGAGAAATGTGGCCTGGACATGCAGTATTGCAGAGGACAGGCATATTTGTGTTCTGGTGTGTCCGCTATGAAGGTTAAAGCGGTGGTGGCCAGAATAGCTGAGCTGCACCCACTAGCCGTTCTCACCCCTTGCTCCAATTGCTCCTTGAACATCTGCCTGGCAAACACAATGACGTTCACAGGAGTGCATCTCGTCATGTCTACCCTGAAAAAGCTGGATGCATTTTTCAGTAAATCGCCCTTGTTGCAAAATCAGTTGGAAAGTGCTATTTCAATCTACTACCAGGGAAATGAAGAGAAAGCCAATGCCCTCAAGGAGGCATGTAATTCGAAATGGACTGAGCAGCACGATACATTCGAAGTAGCTGTTGACCTCCTGGAGTCTCTCCTGCTTTGCATGGATAGCGTCCATGACAACGAAGATCACAAATGGAACGATGAAGTGGCACACAACGCCTTCATCATATCCGAGGCATTGGCTGATTTTGAATTTGTCATGACGTTAGTGGTGCTGAAAAACGCCCTTTCCTTCACCAGAGCATTTGGTAAGAATCTGCAAGGGCAAACGAATGAGGTCTTCTTCGCATCTAACAGTCTAACTGCTGTTCTGCATTCGCTGAATGAAGTTTACGATAATATTGAGGTCTACCATGAATTCTGGTTCGAGGAAGCCGTCAATCTGGCTGCAGCCCTTGAAATCCCGGTCAAAGTACCCAGGCTGTACTTCAGAAAACGACCAACGTCTGGTGAGGAAATCCAACCTGAGACCTACTATAAAGAGCAAGTCACCATTCCTGTGGTCAGCCATGTGATTAAGGAGCTCACTGACCTTTTTTCTGAAAATCATCTGAAGGCCTTGAAGTCCTTGTCACTTGTCCCTGCCATCATGGGACAGTTGAAGTTCAACACCACAGAGGAGACCAGTGTAGACATTTATAAAGATGACCTGCTGAACCCAGACACCTTTCCTGCTGAGTTGCACTGCTGGAAGATCAAATGGAAGCATGGAACTAAAGATGTTGTATTGCCATCGACCATCTACGAGACACTTCAGCTGTCTGATGTGAAGTTCTTCCCCAACGTGTGTGCTCTCCTGAAAGTCCTGTACAATCTGCCGGTCTTTGCTCTGACGAATGAGAAATGCAGCACTGCGAAACAACGACTGACAGCATACCTGGAAGACACACCTGTGCACCACAGAAACAAGAGTATGACCCTGTTCTATATTAACTCTGCCATTAAGCATGATTTGGACAACATGGTGGAGACATACTTGAAAATGTATCCAGATAGTGATCCATCGGAGAAACGTGATTGATTACAGGGAGCAGTGCAGTCTTATTTATGGCAGTATGATGACTCTGCTTGTCAATCAGCAGTTTGTAATTTTGCAGCTATAATTTTGTTACTTTTGCTTTCATGTACAGTCGACCAAGATTACCAGGACTCTAGCCTTTTCTTATCGTCCTACTGTTTCATTTAGCATTGTGTATATAAACATGTACCCCCGATTTGAAAACATTAAAAAGATATTTTCCTGTCCAGCTCCATGAATGTGTCTTGAAATTGTTCAATGTATTTTTCAGAATTAAATACATTTCTGCAAAAAGGTAAAAATCTTTTATTTTCTGTTCTTCATCTTTGGTATAATTTTATATTAAATCAACTTTTTTAATTTGTACTGTCAAATAAATTATGATTTCCTTTGGAAACTGTTATTACATTTAATAATATATATTTCTATAAAGAATATAGAAATATGCTTTACAGATTTAATGTAGCCTACATTAAATTTTCAATTATTATGTCATGCACATAAATATTTATTTTGGATGCATGTTACATTTACTAAAGATTTATATTGCCATATCACAAACCTTAGCTATTTCACTGGTACATTATTTATTAATCCCGAGACTTTTGATTGTAGCATCAAAACACCATATATTACCTCGTTTATTCACAAATTTAAGTCCAACCAAGTGAGCATGTGTTATACTCTTTGGAAAACCAGTTCAAATCCCATTGCTGAACAAACCTATAAAGGTTTAAAAACATTAAATCTGTGTTTAATGGAAAAATACTCCAAAGTAGAATAGAAAACTGGCAAACAATAACTACCAGATTAAATTTTTCAATTAATATTTTTTATTAATATTTAAACATTAATATAACTTCAAATTAGAATACATATTAATACATGTACCAAATATCGTGGTTGTGTTATGACATCTTTTAGAGGAGCAAACTGAAATTAAAAATCTGTATGAAATGAACATGAAATCGAGACAGTCTGAACCAATTTAATTTATTGTTGACAACTGTGTAGAGTATATCAACAACTCTTATTAGATCCTTCAAAGTCAAATATTATTGGGATTAAATGGGTTTAACTAACTGTTGCATGCATACTTAAACCTATAAAATAGTTATGAATTAATATGAAGTGTTATTAAATGGGTGTGACCTCGAATGTTCACGTGGGTTACAAAAAAACATTTGGCGCCTCGTGGAGAAGGGAAACAATTTGTATTTTAATTATAACTTGTAATATATATTTTTAAAAAATAATCAGTTGTGCAGCATTTTTTTTTTTTTTACTTAATCTGTAGTCTAAATGCACGCGAGAAGGGGAACGAATCACAGTGATATAGTTATTTTGGGGGATCCGTCCTCAGTTTAGTCCATTTCCGCTCTACATAGGTGTTCTTCCTGGTTGTTGATTCCTATGTGAAAGTAGCAACATTTCGGCCATGAGCAAGTTCCAGCAGAATGCATGCACGCGACGATTGGAAAAAGCGCTCGATAGCGTAAAATTTATGTAGACGAGCGCGCACTATTTTTTTTTGCTGTCGAAGCGTCTCCTTTTGCGCTGGAGGATTCATGCAATGCAATATTCATTATGATTAAGTCCAAAATGCCCGAATGCTGTGCCGCAGCAAACTGCAAGCAGAGTGCGGACCAGTCCAACGTTTCCTTCTTTAGTTTCCCGCTGGATCCTGATCGGTGAGTGCAGCCTTTTGGGCGTAAATGCAGTCGAAATTTAATCAGTGTTATTTTTTGCTATTTAGATTTTTATTTAAGTACAGAATGAGCAAATTAGCTTTATTTGTTAGCTGGTTAGCTTCTGCCCCCCTTTTGCAATGATTCATTGAATGCTTTGCACCCTTATTGTCAGCTAAATGCTTATCATGTTGCTACCATTAATCTGGTTATGCAGTGATTTTTTTGCGAAGGTTTATTTTGTAGCTAGCCATTATGAAATCATCTTTCGTGTTTCTTCAAAGTGATTGCTTCAACTTTTATGGGGTTACTGTAAGCAAATGAGTCCTGTACACGTTCGCCATCATCAGGCCCTTCCCAAAATGGCAGGAATTTAATTCCCTCAGAATACGTTATTTTGTTTATGGCTTTATTTGTATTTTGCTGGTTTCTTTTTGAGGTATTTGGTATTTTGTGACAATAATTAAATAATATTCTTTGTTTTTGTCCTGTGATCTTTGATTTTTGAGGTTTTTAATGTTAAAACTTAATTTTTGCACTACTGCAGTAACCTTGCCTCATATCTTTAGATGTAAACAATGGGTGGGTAACTGCCACAGACCAGATCTGGAGACCAAAACAGCTGAAGATTTACACAAGAACTACAAATTGTGCTCAAAACATTTTGAGACGTCAATGATATGTCAGCAAGTAAGTGAGCATCTTCTGTTAATATGTATATGAATGATCTTTTTATTTTATTATTACTATTTATTATTTAGCATTATCTGCTTGATGTAAACAAACCCAGTTTCCTAGTATTGACATATGTAGAGTTGACCAGTGGGCCTGACATGTTATCCATCCCTCCAAAAAACTGCACAATGACATGTCGCCATATGTTTGTGAATGTCAAATTAAATTTTCTTCATGGCTATTAAAATGGGTTTTGTGTGAAAGCAGATGTATTCAGATTTTTAAAAAATGGCATGAATGTTGGTGAATTGCCAGTGTTTGAAACCACATTTATTTCACAAAAGATTATTAAAGAAATATTAAATTATGCATATTTCCCAAAATTATAGTGTACCATATGTTTTAGTGTAAGTTTTAGTGGCTAAACTAGATGAGTACAGTAAACTTTGCATCAAAATATGAATACAGTTACATTTTATTTACTTTTGATTTCAATTTGAATTACATTATTAAAGACCATTTGTAAACTTAAGTTTAATAGTTTTTGCTTTTTAAAATGGAAAAAAGGTTTAATTAAATTAAAATTAAATTTGTTTATGGGTGTCTGCATAATAAGACTCTGAGAATGGGATGTTATTTTTTGTTGGTGGTGGTATAAATTGCTGATTTATATTCGTGTATTATTTGAAATATAAATTCACAAATTAATGATTTATGCATGTCACAGCAAACCCTTGTGTGCTGAAATGTATAAAACTCCTTTTTTTTTTTTTTTTCCCAGAGTGATCTTAAGGCTGTTTTGAAGGATGATGCCGTTCCTACTATATTTGATTTTGTATCCAACCAGGACAATGCACAAACTAGCAACAGAAAAAGGACAAGGGAGAAAGTGAGTCTCTTATTTACACATCAAGTAGATCATAAAACATTGTTTTTGTTCTGCTTTATATGGTCTTTTGTAAATTTTCATGCTTTTTAAATGCACTGAAATATATTTACAAACTGCAGTCCTAGCAGAATGGTCATTGCCCATGCTCCCACCAATGGCACGTATGTACGGCTGTGCACTTTGGTTATGTCAAATGTTATTTCAACAAAATCTTTTGCAATATGTGCTTTTATAAAGCAACATAAAATAATGAAGCAAACTACTCACCCATTTTTTTAAGTTGATGCTTATGAAGCTAAATATGCAGTGACAAGTTATTTGGTTCTGTGTAGATTAATTACCATTTGAATATAAATGTGATTCCACCTTTTCATGTGGATTAAATTTCATGCTTGTAATAGTTCTCAATGATCCCTTACCCAACAAGCATTTTATAATTTTGTAGCCATCAGTAAAGAAATGTATTATCTTTTTATTGTTATTCATTGTTTTTATTTAGCATTATCTGCAAATTGTAGTGTTAACTACAAACATTTTAGCATATAATGATACATTTCGTTTTCATTTTTTCAGACAGGAGATGAGCCGATTGTCACAAAGAAAACTAAAGGTAGATAATGCATTTCCATGTCAGCTGCTTTTAATTCTCTCTTCTTTTTGTAATTACACAAACTAATTACAGGGGATTCTCTGCTATTTTGTTTTTAAGTGTGTTTGTGTTCTCTCTCTCTCTCTCCTTTTTTTTTTTTTTTTGGTGAAGGTACCACCGATAACTTAAACCCCTCTGTGACAGAGGAGGAAGTTAAAGTTGAGAGTGACTCAGCAGAGAACATTCAAACTCAAAATCTTCCTGCACATGATGAATCAGAGGAGGATCCTGCTATTTCCAAAGCGAAGGAAACTTTGAAAGACTACTTCAAAGAGACGTTAGCCTTCACTGGTTTCAGCATCGCCAACAATGCTTCTCTTAACTCTGTTAAACCATTGGGGAATGACCCTGCTGGGCCGCTTTCTGTCAATACCATATGTGCAGAGAAGATCGACCAAAAAGAAGTGCTCACCTTAGGTGAGGATGTGATGCGCGAGGAGATCCGCAATAGCCTGCGCCTTGCACGCTTCTTTTCCATACTTCTCCAAGACAAAATAAACATTGAGGGCAAGGACCAGATTCCTGTGTTTATCCGCTCTGTCACAGGTGAAGGCTTTCCACAGAAACACCTCATGGGATTCCTTCCCTGTGATGTTGACTCCGACAGTCTGTTTTTATTGCTTCTATCCGAGATCCGCAACAAGTGGGGCCTGCGGATGGAGCACTGCCGTGGCTTCACCTACCTGTCATCAGGTAGCATGTGTCAGAAGCTGAAGGAACTCTCCTGCAGGATGCTGCGGGATTTTCCACAGGTGGTTTTGTCCCCCAGTGAGCCCTACGCCTTCAACATGTGGTTGATTCGCTCCATGCCTATCCTTCCAATTCAAGACGTTGTTGATACTGTAGAGCAAGTCGCTGCGGTTGTTAGGCAATCAGAAACTCTGGCGAAGAAACTTGATAGCAAGATCACTGCTTCATACAGCCACATCAAAGGTGAGGTGGACCGAGTCAAGGATTCTTGCCAGAACCATTGGGAATATGGCACGGATGCTTTCCAAACAATGCTTGATATCTTGGAGCCGCTTTTGAGCAGCATTGGAGAGATGTGCACCAGTGCCCTTTCAGATGTAGATGCAGACACTGTCGAAGTGCTTCTAAAGCTGAAAGAGAAACTGAAGAACTTTAATTTCATCATTACTCTCGTGGTCTTAAAGAACACGCTGTGTTGTGTAAGCATCCTGAACCCCAGCCTCAGGGGAATAATCAGCATCAGCAGCACTTTACAGTACACCATCTCAAATGCCTTAAAGCTTCTCACCAAACATATGCAGGAGATTGCCATTTTTCACAGGAAGTGGTTCTCTGATGCATTGGGCAGAGCCAAGAAGTTGGGGGTGCCTGTCAATCTGCCAGTGGAGATGGTGACAAACGGTGATGGCACGGAGAAACCACAAGCATCATTGGAGGATTACTACAGGGAAGCGCTGAGCAAGAAGGTTTTGCAATACCTTGTTGATGAAGTCAAAAGAGTCCTTGGCACTGAAATGGCAAGAATCCTCAGATGGTTGTCATTGGTGCCCTCATACATGGCTGACCACAATTTTAGCATCCGCAAAGACAAAGTTGCTGATGCCAACCTGAATAACTTGGCTCGTCCTGACTCCTTTTATGATGAGCTGGGTTGTTGGGAAGTGAAATGGAGGCATGCTAGCAAGCGAAGGATTCTTCCCACTAGTGTGTTTGCTACCCTCAAGATCCCAGATATAGGCTTTTACCCAAATGTACAGAGCCTGTTGAGAGTGCTGGGCACCATCCCTTGTGTCCATGCAGATTCAGATGTGTATGGGCAGTATGACATGGTGCTGAACCGATATCACACCTACATGAAAGAAGTACCAGTGGAAAAAAGACTGAGCAATATGGCCTTTGTTTATGTCAATCAAGATGTCCACTTCAGCATTGAGGAAATGGTAGAGGCGTATGTAAAGAAATATCCAGAAGTCCTGCAGCTTTTACAAGAGGTAAACATATTTTTATTTATTGTGATTTTTTTTTTTTTTTTTTTTTTTTTTTTTTTTTTGTATTAATTACTGGAGATGAATAATGCAAAAAACCCTCAAATGTTCACTTTTTTTTTTTTTCTTTTTTTTTTTTTAAGGATGACATAATGGAAGTGCAACCATCAGGTAAAACTTCTCATCTCTGACTTATTATTCTTAAAAAATGTTAACATCTTCTTTTTCATAGCTCAAACAAGTTTGAATTGAATTTTACTGTAATATTAGATGCAGTTGTTAATTTTTTATTTTTTTATATATATATATATATATATATATATATATATATATATATATATATATATTTATTTTTTTTTTACTCCAAATCCTATACAGTTCCAGAAACCAGTGCAAATGACGCCTCCAAAGAAGATACGGAAGAACCGAGAGAGATGACTTTAAATATGGACGTTGAGAGACAGAAACCACCCGAGTATGCAGAAACTGATAAAGAGGCATTAAAATCTGCATTACAGGCTGCTGTCACTGCAGCATATAGCAGGCAAAGCAGACACACTCGGGGTGATCAAGATCAAGAAGTAGAATATGTGACCAAATCTGAGATGAATGAAGTCCTTAAAGTGTGTGAGGATGTTGTTAGGGATAGGATTCTTTCAGAGGTCGGAAATTCATTCTTCTCTCTGTTTATCGATAGAGTTGTCAGATTTGGAGAGACTGACTACTTACCAATTTTCCTCAGATTTGTTGACAGTTTCGATGTCATGCGCCTTGAGCTTATGGGATTTGTTGAGGTTATTCTTGACACTGAGGCCATGTGCGAACGGCTTTATGATGTTGTCACCAATGAGTGGCATCTGGATTTGAGTTACTGCAGAGGTCAAGCTTACCTTGGCTCTGGTGAAGTGTCCTACAAGCTCAAGGCTTTTGCATGTAAAATACAGGAGAAGTATCCTCTTGCTATATGCACACACTGCTCATGTTACTCTTTCAATACCTGGTGGTCAAGATCAGTTCCAGTACCTGCAGTCATCAGAGCCATAGACACATTAGAGGAGATAGTGTCTTTTTTCCACAGCATGTCTGCCCTCGAGAAACAGTTAGATCAAATCTTAGCCATAGGCCTAAGAGAGAGCTATGAGAAAATCCATGAGCTTCAAGGAAAATTCTGCTCTTCTTGGCTTGAGAAGCATGACTCTTACGAAGTCTTCGCTCAGATTCTGGAGCCTCTGGCAGATTGGCTAGAAAATATTGATAACTGCCAACCACAAAGATGGAGTTTGGCAGTATCCAACCGAGCCAACAGACTACTTCACTTAATTCGGGACTTTGACTTCATTGTGGCAATTGTTGCGCTGAAGAATGCCTCATCCTTCACCAGAGAACTGAGTGCAGCGCTACAGAAAGATCATTTTAGTGCTGCCTCGCAGCTCAGCCAGATCAGTGGTATTGTGGCCACACTTAACCGAGTGAAGACCAACATTAAGGTTTTCCATCAGAACTGGTTTGATGAAGCTTGTTGTTTTGCTCAGAGTCTGGGTGTGCAGGTTAAAGTGCCTGATAGTGTGATTGTTCCAAGGGACAGCCTCTTGAAACCAGGTACATACTACAAAGATGCAATGAGTGTCCCTTTAGTTGACCACCTCATAAACATGGTGAAAGATTATTTCTCTGATGACCACAAGGAGGCTCTCAACCTATTGTCCTTGGTACCCTGCTCTGTGACAATGAGCTATGTTTTTGAAACGCTCAAGTCGAAACCTCCATTGTACATTGGTGACCTTCCAGATCCTGACAATTTCTTCACGGAGCTGAGCTGCTGGAAAGTGAAGTGGAAAACGAAAGTGGTTAGTGTAACCATACCAGAAACCATTTTTCAGACTCTGCGTCTACCCCTCATGCAGTACTTTGTAAACATCAATACGTTGCTGAAGATTATGTGTGTGTTGCCAAGCACCGCTTTGGATTATTGTGGTGAGGTGAAGCGTCATAAAATGTATCAAGACTACTTGAGCAACACCTCACCCATGGACAGATTGCCTTGTTTAGCCATGCTTCAGGTCGGCACTGACTTTAACAGGGACCTAGACAGAATGGTTGCTCAGTGCTTAAAGCTCACACCTAAGACGCTGGAGGGCATTTGCCTGGTAAGGATCAGTTTTGTAAAAATGAGTTGCTTGTGTTAAGTGTTTAATTTGCTTTCCAGTTGTGTTTCTAATGTCTGTTGTGCTCCACAGGACAAAGAATCCAAAACCTTAGGAAGGACTGCTGAAATAAAAACAGAAGGTATGTAAGCTATGATTATTCTTATTGCTTTCTTTAAAAAAAAAAAAATCAGTATCTTATTTATGTTATTATGTATGTATGTTTTTAGTGGGAGATGAGTTGTTCACAATGAGATCAATAACATGCATTAATAGATAGGGTAAATTTTCAGTTCATGCCGACTTTAATGCCCACTTTGCCAACATTGCAGATGACATCCACATGGATGAAGTGGAGAACAGGGACACTCTGCAGGTTTGTAAAGTTACATTAATAATGATTGTTATTATGTAGTGTATCAGAAAACTATAGTTCAGTTGAAAACTGTTTTAAACTATTTTCAGTAAAACTTTGCTTCATATCAGTTGTTTTTAGTTGATTGCCTTTTTAGCTTTATTCACAAGTACTTCTTTTTACAGGACAAAGACTCCAGAACACTAATGGTGAATTCTGAGATAACAGGTAGTGATATGTAATTTGTGGGACTGACCTTCCATTTGAGTCCTTGATGTGCTATTAATGTATTATTTATTTCATTTAAACTTGTACATTGTCTAAAATAATGTCTACCTTGCCTTCTAGAAGCAGTTACCCACAAAGAGGTTGCAGAGAGCATAGAGGCTCAGCAGCAGTCTGAAAACATAGCAGAAGTGGTTGCTGAGGACCAGCTTGTCAAGGTTGATGATGTGGGCCAGATTTTGGATGAGAATGGCCATTCTGATGAACCATCAGATAACATAAGGAACTGTGAAGAAGTCTTCAAACAGGCAGCTAAGCTTGCAAGGAGAAACTGCTCATTGATCGACCTTAACAAATCAGAGCAAGATGCTGTTGTACAGAAACTTGCCTCATGTCATTGGGTACAGAAGGAAGGGGCATCATTTTCAGAGGGGGAAATGCTGCAAAGTATTGTAAAGGCCATACGAGAAACGATCCTCAGTGAAGTTCAGGACTCTCCTTTCTTTTCCATCATCACTGATAGAGCAATCTTAGTGGCCGAGGCGAAGTTCTTACCACTCTTTGTTAGATATGTGAATGACTGCATTCCTAAAGTGGAGCTCATAGGTTTTCTGCCATTTGATGAAAGCTCTGATGTGGATTTGCAATCTAAGGCTCTTTCAGCTACACTTGAGGATGAGTGGGGACTTCAAATGGGCTACTGTCGTGGCCAGTCCATCATGTGCATTGGTACAGGGAGCCACAGTCTCAGGAAGATGGCTTTGGGCTTTTTAGAGAGCTATCCATTAGCTGTGAACACTCCCAGTGAGTCTTGTGGACTTGCCTACTGGCTGGCTTTAAGCCTACAGAATGCCTACATTACAAAGGTTCTAGAGACAGCTGAGGATTTGCTACAGTTTTTTGACCAGTCACCCAAATTAGAGAGTGAGCTTGCCAAGACCATGGATGGGCTTCTGAATACCCCACGGGAAGCACTTGCAGAGATCCCAGAGACCTGCTTGTCTAGATGGAAAAAGAGAGAAGACTTTTTCGATATTCTGGTGGACATGTTGGAGGGAGCCCTGAATTGCTTAGATTCTGTGAGCACCAACTCCAATGGGTCATGGAGTAGTAGCATGTCACTGCATTCTCAGACCCTGTCCACAGCCATTAGACAGGTAGATTTTGTCATCCCCCTAGTGATCTTGAAGAACGCCTGTGCTCCGTTGAGGAACTGTAGCACTGTGTTTCGCTGCGGAAACCCTGCTGACATTATTTGTGAGCTTGAGAAGATTATGCCAATAATAGATTCTCTTGGCAAAATGTTGGACAATGTGAGTGCAGTGCATTCTATCTGGTTTGAGGAGGCAGTGGATCTTGCTACTAAGGTCACAGGATTGCTGTCATATGCGGAATCTGTCAGTGGCCATGATTCACCAGAAACGTTCTACATGGAAGCAGTTAGCTTACCAGTTCTAAATGGTTTGATTGAAGAAATGAAGTTTAACTTCTCAGAGAATCACCTAAAGGCACTGAAAGTGTTGTCGCTTCTGCCAACATGCAACCCTTTGCCCGTTCTCCCAGAATCCACAGATAAACTGCACACAATATACATGAGTGATCTCCCTGAGCCAGAAACAGCTGAAGAAGATATTAACACCTGGGCCACAGTATGGAGGGAGAAATATCAAGATGTTTGTCCTCCCACATCCATCTCTGAGACACTGCTCCATAATGAAGCCAAAAACCTTCCAAACATTGCAACCCTTCTTAAGCTTGTGGCTGTGTTGCCTAGCATTAGCATGGAGTGTGATCTAATGAAGACAACACTAAATGCCTTGAGGACCTTACTCCGAGATGGTATCTTCAGCAGAGGCAGTAAGACTGATGCAGTCATGCTTCTTATGCATCGCCAGACACTGCAGAGCCTGGAGGAGGTGATTGAGAAATGCCTGGAGGGTGATCCGGAAAGTCATTTATTTCTTGCTCAGGTATGATAAATTTCTTAGTCTTTATACTGTTATAATTCATTGTATTCAACATATTTTGATGTGTGTTCTTATTAATATTAATATCACCTGATAAATAAGTAATGTTCCTGAAAACCCTGTTCTGTTTTATTTTCCTGATTGTATTTATACATGTAGGTAAAAGCAAGAGTTAGTCACTTGAGAATGGAAGGTGGTAAGTAAAACTAAAAATATTATATACTAAAAAATACTATATTAAATATTATATACTATATATACTATAAAAAATATTTGCAAGTAGAAAGATTTATTATTGATTATTATTGATATTAATTGAGAAGTTGGTTTTTGAGTAGCTCAAATGGGCCCTTAAAGTATTATAATAAGCTGTGTTTTTATTCTGACACACTCTTTCCTGTCCTTTCTCAGAGGTGATTGCTATGGCTCCACAGGAGATAGCTGTGGATACAAATGGTTCTGGTTATCCACAAGAGGCAAAGGATGCTGAAATTGGTCAGTAATATTTAATGAAAAGTATTAGTAATAACCTAGGTGCATGATTATGAATTGTCTCTGTTTTTTCTTACACAATCATGTCTCGTCCATTGTTTAGATGTTAAAACTGCTGCTCCAGTGGAAATTCCAGTGGAAACCAGTGAAATGGAAAAGGTTGAAGAAACACGTGTCTTATGTACACCTGACCAGCCATCATCTTTAATGCTCAACAGTTCAGACAAAGCCACAACTGCAGCTCAAGTCATCCCTGCTCTCAGCTCTCTGCCAACCAGCACACCTGAACAACCGACAGAATCTGTCCAAGATGCCACTATGCAAACCCCAGTAGCAGAACATGATAGAAGTGATCAACTGATCACACTTGTTCAGGATGTAAATGATAGGTCTGAAGTAATTGATCAGTGTGGAATTGGTCTGCTAGAAACAGGGGATCAAATTGTAACTAATCAAACTGAGCAGTCTAATGAAGAACAGCCAGTTAGCATTGTTCAGTTAGTATCAGTTGATCAAAGTGAAACTGATCAACCCATGGAAGTTGATCAGTTTGTAGCAACAGAACCAGTTGAAACAGACCAGCCAGCAACAGAGAAACAAAGTGATTCATCTATAAATGCTCAAGATGAAGGTTGTTGCACAGTAACAGAGTTAGCAGATGGTCAGTTGATATCAGAGGATCAGACTGAATCTGTTCAGCTCATTGCAGTTGATCACAGTGTAAATGATCAGTTGGTGTCAGTAGATCAAAGCGAAACCAATCAAGTCATGGAAATTGATGAGTGTGAAAATGATCCATGTGTAGTTGAAGATCAAGTTGAAAATGGCCAGCCAGCAACAGGGGAACAATGTGTAATTGAGCAGTTGGCAGTTAGTCCAGTTGAAACAGATCAGTCTATAATAAAAGGTCAGGATGAAGCTTGTCAGATAGTAACCGGGATAGCAGATGAGGGTGAAACTGGTCAGTTGGTATCAGGGGATCAAATTGAATCTCATGAATTTAAGGCTGTTGATAACTCTCGAGATGATCATTCTGCAGCAGCAGGTCAGGGTGAAACTGATCAGTCAGTAACCAAAGATCAGACTGTAAATAATCAGTTCATGTCAGATGACCAATTTGAAACAGATCATTCAGTAGTAGAAAGTCAAGATGAGGCTGGTCAGCCAGAAACTGGGTTAGTGAATGAAGGTGAGTTAATCTCAGGGGATCAAAGTGAATCTAATCAACTCATGGTAGTTGACTCTGGAAATGATCAGTCCTTAACAGAAGGTCAAAGTGTAACTGGTCAGTCTGAAATAGTAGATCCAAGTGTAACTGAACAGTTCATGGTAGTTGGTCAAGTTGAAAATGATAAATCCGTAGTAGAGGGTCAAGAGGACACTGCTCAGACAGAAACCGGGTTTCCAAGTGAAGGTGAAACTAGTCACTTTGTGTCAGGAGATCAAAGTGGATCTGATCAGCTCATGGTAGTTGACTCTGGAAATGATCAGTTCTTGGGAGATCAAAGTGTAACTGGTCAGTCAAAAATAGTAGATCCAAGTATAACTGAACAGTTCATGGTAGTTGGTCAAGTTGAAAATGAAAATTCCATAGTAAAGGGTCAAGAGGACACTGCTCAGACAGAAACTGGGTTTCCAAGTGAAGGTGAAACTAGTCAGTTAGTATCAGGAGATCAGAGTAGATCCAATCAGCTCATAGTAGTTGACTCTGGAAATGATCGATCCTTAGCAGCAGATCAAAGTGTAACTGATCAGTCAGAAATGGTAGATCCAAGTGTAACTGAACAGTTCATGGTAGTTGGTCAAGTTGAAAATGGTCATTCTGTAGTAGAGGGTCAAGTTGACACTGCTCAGACAGAAACCAGGTTTCCAAGTGAAGGTGAAACTAGTCAGTTAGTATCAGGAAATCAAAGTGGATCCGAGCAGCTCATGGTAGTTGACTCTGGAAATGATCGGTCCTTAACAACAGATGCATGTGTAACTGGTCAGTCAGATATAGTAGATCCGAGTGTAACTGAACAATTCATGGTAGTTGGTCAAGCTGAAAATCACCATTCCTTAGTAGAGGGTCAAGATGACACTGCTCAGACAGAAACCAGGTTTCCAAGTGGAGGTGAAACTAGTCAGTTAGTATCAGGAGATCAAAGTGGATCTGATCAGTTCATGGTAGATGATGACTCTGAAAATGATCAGTCTGTAACCGAAGATCAAGATGTAACCTGTCAGTCAGTAACAGAAGATCAAAGTGTACCTGATCAGTTCATAGCAGTTGGTCAAGTTGAGTCAGAACAGTCTATAGTTGATGGTAAAAATGAAGCTTGTCAGACAGAAACTGTATTTCCAAATGAAGTTGGAACTAGTCAGTTAATATTGGGTGATCAATGTAGATCTGATCAGGTCATGGAAGTTGACTCTGGAATGAATCAGTCTGTAATAGCAGATCAAGGTGGAACTGGTCAGTCTGTATTACCAAATGAAATTAGAACTAGTCGGCTAGTTTTGAGGGATCAATGTGGATCTGATCAGCTCATGGCAGCTGAGTCTCGAAATGATCAGTTTGTAACAGCAGATCAAAGTGGAACTGGACAGTCATCAGCAGATCAAACTGTAACTGATGCATTTGTGGAAGTTGCAACTCAGCTGCCTATAGTAGAAGATCAAAGTGGATCTGGGTTAGCAGATAATGAGGGAACTTGGCAGGTAGCATCAGGGAATCAAAGTGGAACTGATCAGCTTGTGGCAAATGTACCCTGTGGAAATAATCAGTCTGTAGTAGAAGCTCAAGGTGGAACTGTTCTTGCAATTGCATTGAATCAAAGTGTACCAGATCAGTCTATGGAACTTAGTCAAGTTGGAACTGACCAGATAGTACCAGGTAATCAAAGTGAAACTGATCAGTCCAACACGGTAGATCAGTTTGGCCCTGACCAGCCTAAAGTAGCTGCAGAACGTGGCACAAATCAGTTCAATTCAGCGGCTCTAGATGGCTCAGACCAAGAAGCTGCAGCAGTACACGTTTGCCTTGATCAGCCCTCTGCAATAACAGTTACTGATCATTATACACCTGTTTCACCTGAGGATATTACTGATCATCCTGTAGCATCAGAATCAGAAGGCACAGACCAGTCTGAAGTAAAGGCTCATGATGGCACAGACCAAGTAATTACTCTGGATAGCACTGGACCTGAAAAAATAGTTTTTACCCCCTACAATGCTGATGCTCGAGAGGAATTGCTTAAAGAACTATGTAACATAAAATTCTTTTCCATAGTCACTGAGGATGAGTTTGCAATTGATGGCCAACCTTACATTCCTGTAGGAATACACTACCTTGACAAACAAGACATTCAGAGTGAAAATATATTAGCATTCATCCCCCTTTCCACAAACATTGCTTCATTTGTGGACACTCTCACCATTGTCCTCTCTGAGAAGTGGGGTTTGAACTTGGCACTCTGTAGAAGTCAAACCTTGGCAAGACCAGGTGCCTCACTCTCTCAGATGACACAGGCTTCAGATTTGCTTTCCCAGAGACTCCCTCATGCTTTCAGTTTCCCGAACCCTGTTACTCTGAAGTCTTTGCTAGCCAGTTGGTCCTCCCTTAGAGAGATAACTCACAGTTTTGAGTGCTTAGAGCAGCTGTTTATGTGGTTCTCTGAGGATGTTCAACGACGGGAAAGACTAGAGGATGCTGTTGTACATTTGTTCCAGAAGGACGAAAGGAAAGCCAGTGAACTGAAAGCCAAGATCAGCAGTAATCAATTGGCAATGAGCCATGAGGTTCTGGAAATTACTACAGACATTCTAGAGGTCATCATCCTTTGCTTAAATGAGATGAAAGGAAACCAAGATAATGAGGCAAACGCAGCACAGGCCCAGAGCTTCCTTTCTGCTGTCCAAAACTTTGATTTCATATTGACAGTTGTGATTATGAAAAACATCTTAAGCCTCACCAAAAACCTAAGTCTGAGTCTTCAGGGAAATTCCTATGATGTGTATCAAGCTGTAAACCGCCTGTCTGATCTCCTGCCCTCTCTCAGTGAAATGAAGAACAGTATTGACACGCACCATCAAAACTGGTTTCAAGAGGCAGTTGCACTAGCTTCTAAGCTGCAGGTACCTTTGCTACAAACACCCTTAAATGTGCACTACAGAGAGGACCTCAGTAAAGGGGCCATTGAGCACTGTATTGCTGAGGTGGAGGGGTTCTCCCAGGATGTTCTGTCTGCTCTTCGCTGCTTGCAGGTTGTGCCTTATGTCATGTCAAACGTGGAGGGATGCTGCAAGGACAATGAGTTTATCAAGGTGTTTCAAGATGATTTACCTGACCCAGATTCCTTCCAGACTGAGCTGCAGAGGTGGAGGGACAGGTGGCCAGATACTTCTGCCACTCATCAACACCTACCTGACACTGTTCTTGGAACTCTCAAAGCTTCTGACATCCAGTCATTTCCCAACATTTCAACCATCCTTAGGCTCCTGGCAGTCCTGCCCTACTCCAGCATGCACAGTAGCTTCAGACAAGGAAAGATGAAATCTGAGCTGTACCCTCTGTAGTAGGCTTGACCTAACTGCCCCCAAACAAGCTCTCCATTAGGATGTCATACACTGCTGAAACTTCAGAATGTCCCTCTGTATTCTCTAAACTGTAGATCACATCTGATTGTAGGTTTCAGTATGTTTATTTTATTACTTAATAATTATGAATTAGACCTGTACACTTTAAGTATAATCACATAATTGTTTTATTGATGTTTTGTCTTTTTTATTTTTTATTTTCCTTTTACGTAAGTGGCATGGAAAAAGAGGACTGCCAATTGGGACCAATGTCTTGCCAAAAAAAAAAAAAAAAATGAGAATAGGATGCCCTTGGGGGGCCTTACTGCTTTGTGCCTTTATGCAAAAACCCTACATAACTCTGAATCATGATACAAAAAGTCTGGATGGACACTTTCAGACAAGAGTTTCTGGAAATTTCCTAATATCTTCAGGAACTTTTAAAGACTTCAAATCATGTAAATCTTCTGAGATGCATTGGGGGGGAAAGACATGTTTTATCACAATAAATTACGATGGTTGTGTTATACTGTCAAAATATCATCCCAAGGCACAATTTAAAAATGGTCTGTCCCTGTATCATTATGCGTGTTACAAAGGTTGATTTGTTTGCAGTTTTATTTAGATGAATGGATTTTTCTGTAAACATTTCCCCCATAAGCCCTCCTCATGAAGGAAGCATTCATATATATTTGACTAAAATAAATAAAATCATTAAAAAGCAGTGTTTTATCTGAATCTCTGCTCACTTCAAAATCAAAACATTTAAAGATGTCCACAAGATGGCAGTGTACACCTTTCAAAATTTGCAGAGTACTTGTGGGTAAGTATTGATTCATTCATGTGTTTGTTTGTTTGTTTTTTGTTTAGCTTTTTGCCCTGAGACTTTTTCCCTAGATGATTTTTTTTTTGAATGCATTGCAGAAACTAATTTAACTAGGATTTTTTTTTTTTTTTTTTTTTTTTCCCCAGTTGATTAATTGGCCAGCAACATTGATGCAACATTTTGTTAATATTGCAGTATCATGGTGGTGGTTAACAGTTGATGTCATTGGCTGGTTGTTGTGCAGTCTGTTAAAATATTTTAGTTCCTTGTTTTAATTGCTTTAGTCATATTAATTCGTAGTCTTTATAGCCTTGATAGTTTTTTTTTTTTTTTTTTTTCAAAACTATGGAGAAGAATCCTTCTGTTTACCACTTCCTGTCAGTGTCCTCTACTCTCCCACTGAGTCAAAAGTAGTTAATGATTAATGTCGTCACTTTTTAATGCCTTTGTGAAAAGCCTGAACTCTTTGAAAAAGTAGCTTTGGCCCCCTGTAGCCTGTCGATGATTTGCAGCCATTCTTTAGCCCTTTGGTTCATAGACTGCAGATCCATCATAGAATATTGTTTTCAGGAGTAGATTTCGAGATGTCGTTGAGAAGCAATCAGTCTCCCATTTCCATGTAACCTTGGACCTATGATTCACCCTTGGGGGCTAGAGTCTTTGACCTTTTAGGGTCATTTCTTGTGAGAGCGGCAGTATATGCGGTTGGAAAGGCAAGAAAATAAAGCTATTAACAAGACAACGCCACAGTAATTGCAACTACAAATCAATCAAGGCCTGGTTTATTACTTTATTGTGGCAGACTGAATCTATGACTACGACAGTCAAGAGAAAGTAGGAGAGTAGTGGTTCTGAAACCAATGAAGACTGTTCCAAACAATGTATTTTTCTTTCTTTTCTCCCCTGGGGTAACAAGTTTCTGCCAAGAGCTTAAGTGACTTAAGTTTATATCAAGACAAATGCATGGTGTTTTAAGGATCAACAGTTTCATCAAAACATTTTGTACATATACATTCATACTCATCCTACTCTGTTGTTAATTGGGAAATTGTGGTTAGAAAATAGTGTGCAACATATATCTATCCCAAAAACAATTGCTTGTTTGGCAGTTCCCAGTGGATTTTTTTTTCTTTTTTATGTGGCGTTGGATAGTGTGCTGACAAGCCAAGTCCTTGTCCGTCATCATCGACCAGTGCGTTCCGCATACCACAGTGGTTTTGATTTTCTCCCCATTTTCCACAAACAATAAATTATTATTTGTGAGATCTTCTGGCCCGATTGTTGTGAATGCTTTGTGATATTCATTGTACTCAAATACAAAGTTATATGCAACATTTGGATCTCTTTCTCATCTTTAGAAGCCCTTGCAAGAGTTGCAACATCAGTCAGGTAAATTTGTATATTATTATTCCAGCCACGGAATAAATCTCTTATTGTCAGTTAATATTTTTTGAATATTCATTATAAACAATGAAAATCTAGACCATCTTTGAGGACTGATGACTTGTTTCCTTTGTCCGCTTTTTCCAGGCTAATAACATGAGCCTTAAAACCCTTGGTGCCATTAACTGCAGCTGAAATGACAAGATACCTTTTCTCTTGTGAACTGCTATCTGGGATTAGTACATTTCCTCTCTCTTTCTCCTCCAAAAGCACTCAGTCTGAACGTTGTTTCACTCTGTGTGTTCATCTGGAGCATCCTCTGCTCTGATCACACTGAAGAGGGCTCATGTATTCTCTGTCTGTAGGCCGAAACAGCTGCCCTCTCCCTCCTCTCAGAACAAGGGTCTGATTGTGTCTGCTCAGCCCGGTGTGAAAGAACTATCTCTTCGTGTTCCCGCTGCTCATCTACAGAGCAAACGGATCTGTCTCCTCTGTCGGCTGGGCAGGCCAGCAGCGCTGTTTGCAGACAGGATTACGTCTGAGTCCTCCAGTCTTTTAGTTCTCAGAGACTCTCCCACCATCAGCTTTTGTCATAACCGTTTTATTTCAAATATATTTCATTCCTTAGACCGTTAAGTTTTGTCGGTAATGTTATAATATGTTGTAAAATCAGTATTCTTTCAAATGGCCAATTAAAAAGTATGTTATACATTTCATCACTTTCTGTTTGATTGTATTACATTGCTTGCTAATCTTCTGGCCAAACTGAGAATTGCCCTAATTGAACTCCTGAGCTTGTTTCCTGCTGGAAGTCACGGCTGGGCCATGCCGTAGGACCTGTGCCGGTGCATAATCATGTCCATGCACAGCATGGTTTTAACTATACTCCTGAGAGAGAGGCAGAAGGCTTAACAGGATTTTATTTCAAGGTTTCCATGCCGGCAATCCCTAGCCAAAATCTTAGAACCACCAACAAATAACACATTTGGTTTGAGTTATTCCAATGTCAAATATGCTGGTCAGATCCGGAAACACTTGATTTTTTTTCTTCTTTCGTTCTATGTATTCTGCATGTAAATCCTAGACCTTAACATCACATCTCTCATGTATTTAAATGCCATGGATTAACCTGTGAGTTTTTAAGCAGTTTTAGTGTTTCGTCTTTCTTCCCCCTACTCTTAACTGAACCTGAGTATTCTGGAAGTAAAATGGGCATATCTTTGACAGATTAATATGCCTATTAGAATTCTTGAAATAACTGTGTGCTTTTTGGCTTTCTAAATCAAGAGTATTACTAATGTGTGTCACTGATTAATTTGCTTATGAGAGTTTGAGGTCTGAGTGCCTGCCGATATGAATAATGCCCTGCTGTAAGAGTGGAGGGAAAGTAGGATTACCTTTGTGATTTGGAGTGATTAGGTTACTGCTCTGGCAGCCTTTTCTCCCAACTACTTTGCTTTCAGATCGGAGTGTCTATAGTTCTTATAACTGACCCTGGTACTCTGGTTTCTTTTTGCTTTAATCCTACAGCAGGCTATTGATCAAAAACAGATGTGTCCGTACAGTTTATCTATTGTTCTACTTGTTACCTCTTTCTGCCCTGTTAATCTCTGCCGCCTTAGTAGATCAGTGTTCATCTAGACCCAAAACTTTTGCCAAGTCTGTGCCCTTACCACCCAGACAGCTCAATCCATTCTTTCATTTGGTTCAAATTCCTTAAATCTTCAGAAACAGATATACAGGACAAAATCTGGAAATCAGGCGAAAGGCTATTATAATAGGCCACGGTCACACAGCAGCAGAATGCAGTTGTCAGTAGAGTTGCCAAGTCCGCTTATTATAAGCGACTTTGGGCTTGTTTTATTTAAGAAGTCGCTTATAGATTTGGGCAGTTGCAGTTTTTTTTTTTTTTTTGCATATTTGGGTCTGTTAGTGGTTGGCACCCATAGGACAGCCTATGGCTGCATTCCAGTTCATTTTTTATGCCCTTCCCTCGCTAACTTCCCTCAGTCTCGTTGACTCGGATGTATGTCATTGCTTACCTTGCACGAGTGCCCACTACTGGCGGAACTCGTGCAAGGGGTTGAATTGGAACATCCTAAGCCCTTGATCACTTGGAATCTGCTATGGAGTTGATTTATTATTTACATTTTTTCCCTTACGAAACAGTTTAATGCAGCATTCTTTATGTATATAGGTGTGTTTGGGTTGTTTTAGATATTTAAAAAAATATATATATCATAGAGTTGTTTGTGGTGGGATAAATTAAATGCGATATAGAGTGACGTCACAATCATGATGCATTGTGGTATATGAAGTAGACTCACTCCATATAAACTTCCTTTGTCCACTTCACGAAGTGGAACGCACTTCAAAATGGCGGCAGGGATTCCCCCGAGGGGAAGTGCTTAGGGGAAGTTTGCGAGTGCGTGTCTAAAAGTGGAGTGGAACCACAGCGTGGTGTGTAGCTTCAAGAGAACAACCAACCATCTGTGTTGTTTTTTATTTTCTTCATTTTTTTTTGTCATTTATATTATTTATAAATGAATAATTTATATTCATTATATTCATAAAAATATCATTTTTATTATATTTTATATAACTTATTTGCCTTGCTTTTCCTCAGTGCTTGCAGTTGTTGTTTAATCTTATGATTGATCACAAATGAGAGACAAGAGGGAACATCTCAATTTCAAGGTTTTATGGGATGTTGTTGTGAAGCAGTTTGATATAACAACACTTATTGGATTTGTGCTGGTCATAAGATTATTAAATAAACCCTGCTCATTTTTATCAACATCACTTTGTCTCCTGCTTTCTTCTCTGATAGAAGACTTTTAGTTAATAGAGTTTTGTATACCAGACAAAATACAATGTTATTGATTTTGGGTATCAGACAAGACTTGCTGTTAACTGGTATTGGGTATCAGAAAAAAACATGTGACTGATTTTGGATACCAGACAAAATGGATATTTTCTGATGGGATTTAGTAAAGAAACTGGATACAATATTCCAAGCATAGAGATTCTATCTAACAAGAGTCACACCTGTTGTCAATCCCAAATGCTGACAGTGTGAACGTCTAAAATAGATACTATTTCTTCAGATAACCATTTCTTCTGAAATAGAAGTGAGCACTATACGCGAGTAGCTATTTTATTGGCATATTTTTGTGTATTGGTTTAAAGCCAACTGTATTCCTCTAGCTCTTGTGTTACACAGTTGCTTTTGGTCTAGCTTCTGCTAGGAATGCAGTAACAGCATATTCCGCCTACTGTCTTATTTCCGATGACAGTGGTTATATCTCATCTGTATAAACCTCCAGAACTTGCTTGCTTTGGTTGATGAGCAGCTTCTTTTGATCTTGTTTTAAGCAGAAAATGCTCTTACCGCAAGTGTGTCGCTTCTGACCGATAAAGAAGCTGATTTTATCTCATCTGTATCGCCTGTCCCAGCATTCTCCTTGGCTGATGGGTTAAGACTTTGATCTTGTACTGAGGGAAAAATAACACTGTGGACAGGACAACATGGATGCACACACACACACACACACACACACACACACACACACACACACACACACAGGCAATGTCTGTAAAGCCTTTCATAGCTTAATTCTCCTTCCATGTTTCATACTGGCTTGTGAACAAGCGTTCATTGTTCCTCCCCTTCACTTCCTTGTCTTTCCCACCTATTTTATCATTTACAAGTGGAGAGATCAAACCCCACACAGCTACAACACTGCAGTGACAAGCCACAGAGCATCGAGTTCCCTGCATGTTTGTTAATGATTATAGAATTTGCTTTCATGAAAGGTCTACCTCCACTTGTAGCAAGTTTTGTCATTTTCCAAATCACTTTGCATATAACCATATCTGAGAGACGTCTTTGAAGTAACAAATGTTACCAGACACCAATAGCATAAAACAAACGGGTGCATGTTCCCATACAGTGAGACAAGTCACTTGTGTTTTTGAAAGTACCTCCCATCTGGTACATGAAAGGGGCCATCGCCTTCAAAGAGGGGAAAAGAGGGCCAGTCCTAAACAAATGGTCCCTTTCTGAAGAACAGGTCCAAACTCTCTAAACAGTCTGAATTGGACACTGAACGTTTTCTCTCTGGGTTCTCCTGCTGAGTGTGACTGTCCCAGTGTTTTTACAGCAAAAAGCACCTGAGAACACACACATCCAGACACAAAAGCATGTTCTGCGCTTTTTTTTAGTGAACTGAAAACAAGTGTGCGTGGAATTTGAAATGAAGTCATTTTGACAAGTTTCTGCACAGGAATCTTAATTGTAGGGAAAAAGTGGAGAGCGGTTTTTAAGTTCTCATTCTTGATGTTTAGTGTATGTAAACTTCCTAAAATGTTCCCCTAAACAGTAATTTGTTTACATTCAAGCCATTTGAACTTTAGCACCACCATGCTTGCAATAGAAACAAAACCTCAAGATACTGGCATGCCGACATAAGCTGTTTGTCAGGTCTCTCTTCATTCAACCTATTAAATCATGATTTGTTTTTATGAGATTGCCTAATTAAAACAGGTTTCAAAAGAACAGCCAAAACAAAGCTTCTCCCACCTTAGCTTAAATAAACTGGTTGGACACAGTGCTGCAGCCAAAATGATGCATTTCCTCTTAGTTTAAACAGCCAGTCAACGACAGACTCTCCATCACGGAGCAGCAGACAGCACCAAACAGACGCTGCCGCCTTTCTTGTGTCTCAAACAAATGGATTTTGTATTTGTCAGAGACACAGAGCTGCTGAACAATGTTTTAAATCAACATTGTTGCTGTGTTCTGTTTGTACTGTGTAGATGTTTTGCCTCAAACGGGTAACGATTCCAACCGTTCATTGCTGGCACCATGTATTCATCCAGAGCAATATGTCTCAATTTTTCTATTACAAGTTTTGACTTTGTCTGAAAGTCAGTATATATTGCTTACTGAAACAAGAAGTTATCATTAATCATTTTTTGATTTTATTTTGATTGTATTATTTGATTGTCATTTGTGGTGGTCTACCAGTAGATTATCTACAAGTAGATATTTTTGCATTAATGTTGAGGCTATATAATATGAAATATAATAATAAAATAGATATGCACGTGTTAATAAATTACCTTTTAATAATTGTGTCTACATATACTTATATATTTTTACTTTGTTTATACTCACACACACACACACACACACAGAGAGAGCGAGACATTCAGTGTTATTTGTAAGATCAAAAATGATTTTGTGGTGAAGTAAATACTACAGAAAAAACAAACGTAATTTCTAGTTCAGGCAAAAATTTAAAAAACAAAGTAACTTCTATATTACTATTCAATTTAAGCTTGTAGAAATTAAAGCGTAAATATCAACATTATAAAATTAAGTAAAACCTACTCAACTTTCTGATACTGGTGTTTCCATCATGCACTTAAAAACTCAAAAACTTGCAAAAGAAAAATAAAGTAAATTTTACTTATTGTTTTTTCAGTGTAGAGCAAGAGAAACATTTCGATATGTTTTTAAATCTTGTTGCACTTATATCGACTCATAACAACAGATAAAAAAGATATTGAATAAAGTTGTCGAACAGAAATACATGTCTACAATAAAGTTGTGAATAATGATGATCACAGGTTTTAATATAGAATTAGCATCAAAAGACAATCAATAATCATCACTGTTGATGACAATATTCAGGTATTTTTTAAACTCGGGTATTAAGACAGATTTATTTTGCCTTGGATAGAAGTTTATTTGTTCATGTAACTTTACATCTTCACTGAGATGTGCAGCTCAGATCTAGCCGTGCGGTTCTAGCTGAGCGCCGCTGACAGTCGCTGAGACAGGAGACAGCTGTTAGCGGGGCAGAGACCCGAGACATCAGGGGACGGGGAAGCACTGTGTCTCTGTACTCCTTCAACAAGCTCAGAATGAATGATCTGAATATATGTCAGGGTAAATGGCGCTATGTGTCCGATGATGTCTCAGATAGAAGACAAATAGCATTGACCAGTTGGCACAGCTGCCGCAAATGATTCATTATGCAAACGTAAAATCATTAGTCTCAGTAACGGCATTAAACTTCACACATGGATACCCACCACAAAATGTCTAAAATACCAAATCGAGTTAACATTTCAAACAAGAAATGTCAAAAAAAAAAATGCATTTTTCTGCCCCATGCATAATTTCTGTTATATAAACCGAAGTAGCTTTCTTGCCCTCTATGAACCAGCCTAAGGCTATGTAAGACTCTCGGCTTGAAGATCAAAGTGACTGTGGTGTTGATCCTGGTACGAGGAGGAATTGAGAATCTGCATGTTAAAACCTCAAACACAGACACTCAAGGGAGTTCACGGCTCTGTTGGTCAGTCTTCAGTCCCGTTTGACCTGATATTAAGAGTTCATGCCCATTCACATCTCACTGCTACTAGAAGCTTTTCACATCCCTCATAAAAAGAGTGTAAGACTCCATAAACACGCTTCTATTATGACTCCACGCTGCCTGAAAATGAGCTCTCTGAAAGATGTGAATGCATATTTTTGGTTACTTTCTAACATATCATAAATCAGTTTGTTTTATCATTAAAATAAGACCTATTTAGTGATGCCACCATTTATCCACAATGTTCAGAATGCACTGAATCTCTGAAATGTAAGGTCTGTGGTTTTTATTCATGTCCAAAGCCTATTATCTCCGGCACGTCCCCCTCAGCTTGGCTAATTCCCATTCCCGCATATTTAAATAATTTGCTGTGGGCAGATGAGTTTAGCGAAACAACGCATATATTTGCTTTCCCATTGCTTTGGGTCGAGATTAGAGCTCCACGGGCATTTCGCGTTATATTGAGCTGAAACGGTGCAGCTTGGCAGTGAATGAAAATGTCATGCTTCGGCAATTGTCGGTGGTACCTCTTAAGAGTATCAGATTAGCTCTAAATATATACACGCTGCCCTCTTTTCTGTTCTTCGCTGCTTTGGTTTCAGCTGTGAGAGAAGGATTACCTTATTAGATTATTTCTTAAATCAATTAAACTAAAATAGTCGTGCCTACAGTTTCCAATATCATGCCCCTCTGGCATGCCTTGTTGGAGTGAATGATATAAGTTTGTGTGACATTTGCTTCTTCCTAACATCCCTCAGAATGCCTATGCAATAAGACGTGTAAGGAATGGCATTCAGTTTGAGGTCAATCAAGGTTATAGTGCATGATTTAATGCACATAAGTAAATACAGTTCAAGATAATAAGTAGCGCCAGGCATTTACTCATACACACGCAAAACCTTGAACAAATGGGATCTAAGTTATATTCAACTTAATAGGTGAGAAACATCCACTCAGTTTCTTTTCATTTTGAGGAGCGTCAGAGAAAAACTTGGTTCAAACATTTGCAGAAATGTAGTTTGGTAGGAAAAAGCGCATTATTTAACAACTGAGCTGACTTTTTATTGTTCATTTACTGTAAAGTATCTGTATTGACCTATTGTACTGCTGTAACACAAGCACTTTGTGCAAATTTTGACACAATTTGCCCTCAATGTCATGTTAATCTTTTCATATGCAGTAGAGGCCTTTTTTTTCTTTTCTTTTTTTTTGCACTGTATCTTTGATGTTTGTTTTTCTTGTTTTTTTTTCTTTCTTGCTCGTTTGTCTCAAATTCATACTCGCAGCTTACACACGTAACCACAAAATCAGTGGAATTGCCTTCTTTATATAAAACAGTAGATACTGTTAACAGTGGAAAAAGTCTTAATGATTGTACTTTAATTGCGTCGTTATTTGAAAATTGGGTTGTGTGGTGTGTTTTACAGGGGAATCTTGTGAGTGTTACGGAATTCACTGCAGGAGGCATTTTTGGACCAGAAAGCCAGGTTAATAAGAGAAGCATATGGCCAGAGAACATCTTGACTTTTATTACACCATAGACGCTATTAAAATGACAGTTACCTTAGATGGCTAAAATATTAACTTGGCCATTGTGTGTGGTGGGATCTGTAACAAATGGATACACGTAGTGGCCTATTTTTTATTCTATAACAATATTTTCTCAACACATTTATATTTATTATTAGCAATCTGTAATGATAATGAATCCTTTAATGGACTCTTTTATACTTCTTGATAGACCAAAAATAACAAGAGAATTTAATAGCTCATTATTATGAATAAGGAAATATCTTTGCTCAGATGTGGACTTCAATGGGCTACTGGGAGTATTTCTGAGGGTTAAATCATTTATTGTGTGAAATGTAGAAGAACCTTTGTCATATAGTGGCTAATATGAAACGTGCATCGGGATGTATTCATCACGTGGAAATTATTATTAGCGTGCTTGGAAAATTGCCTTTGCCGTTTTTGGAGTGGCCAATATGGGCCGTGTACAGCACTGTAAATGGCATGAGTGTGGAAACTCTGGCTTACAGCCGCATAGCCTACTTAATTTTATGGACCATGCAAACACTAGAATTGCAATATGTCCAACTTTGTAGCGAATTCTGTGATTTTATTTCCTGAAATGGATGCTCCCATGATTTTTCACTTAATTTACTTCTCATGGATTGCAGTGCAGAAAAAAGGGTGCCTTTAGTATCAGTTTTTAAAATATATATTATCAAATGGCATGATATTATGAGTCGTTTATTAGAAAGGAAATTTAATGGTGATATTTCAACAAATATTCAGTCTTCAATGACCACTACTGTACAAAATAATAGTGACATGATGGACTATTTGAAATCATCAAAACAGTAAGATAAAGTGATGATAAAGTGATGATTTGAGGATTTCATCCTGCAAGGATGATGTAATTATAACAGTTTTTGTAGCAGTTATAAACTGTTTTTTTTTAATCTAACCTAATCTAAAATTATATACAGAGAGAATAATTGTAAATACTATAAGATATTTTTTTCCACTGAAATGTATATTTTGCTAATTAAGAATAATTTGGAAACAGAAGAGGAAATTAAAATAAAATACGATCAAACAATTGCCTACAATACCATATAATAAAAATTTGTGTCAGATTTTCATTGTTAGAATCATCGTTTACAAACATATTCATGAGGGACACAAAACGCACCTTTTTTGAGGGATGACCCATAATGCAAATAGCCTTGTGGGAAAAAAAAGCTGAAATTCCGTGTCAAAAGTAGCGAGATGTCTTGAGTGTTGGAGATCATATTTTCAAGGTTTTCTTTGGCTTGGTAACCTTAACCACTTTGTTATGCTAATAGCCCCTGACATCAGCGCGAGATCAAAGTGGCGCGCGGACTCATATAGTCTCGACCTCCGTCTGCACCGTCAGTCCAGCAGATTCCAGCGCGCGAGCAGCACTGCACAGCAAAATCAACACATCTCTTCATCATTGGACTTTTGCATGATGCTTTCTCATTCGGACTTCACAACAACGGATTAACTAGAGAAGTTTGGCTGGATTTAAATAAAACGCACTTTTGGATTATTTGCACAATCGGCATTTTTTGACGTCAGCCTCTGTTTGATAAAGGTGAGGATGAAAGTGCTTTAGCTTTTATTGTACACAAAGTTTCTTCTTAAGTTAGTACACTTGAGTGCATCTCTTATATACAAAGATGTTTTAGTTTTTAAATATCCTTGGAGCAAATTAAAGTCAATTGACAGAGCAATAATCTGCAATAGTGCCTAGATTGTGGACCACCCAGAGGGGTTATATTGAGTGAACTAATTACATTTTAAGTTCACTTCGGCTCCCCCCAAGGTGAAAATACGGGAGATAAAAGATAAAGTGCAATCAATCGAAATCGCAGCCTGTAAGAGGCTGCTATATTGCTTTTTGCATAGGCTATAGCCTATAGGCTATACATAGCCTACAATATAATCTTATCACTCATATCTTTAGATAGGCGTTATCTATATCTTATATGAGATTTGTTTAAATATATGTGCTGAATATGAGCTTGGAAAAATATTAAAATCTCTGAACCGCGTAGATGTCCATGCGAATATTATATTTATATTATAGATAATGCATAGGATGTAAACTACACTACAATTTGTTTTAATGTCTTTAAAATTTAGTACGCTATAAGTAATAATAATAATAATAATAATAATAATAATAAAGCTATATTGCTGACTTAAATCTGTTAGTAAATCAAAGTGGTGTCCAAGTTACAGTCTGCAACTTTGAAATTTGTTGTTGAGAAAAATACTAATAAATAGCCTACATAAAACCATAGAAATGATTAGAGTACTACAAATTATAGTTGAAAATTCAACAGCAGGAAACATTTTATGTGTAATATATAACAAGTACTATCATTTTTATACATTAGCTACATCTGTAATTGTAATAGCACTTTTAATGTATAGTTTTCTGGGTAGGTCTATAGCCAGGAGGGGGGAAAAAAACACAGCTCTGCAATCTGGACAATCACTGTCTGTATGTTGTGAAAGCATCATGCCTGAGGCCAGACAGCATGTCCACTGAGAGGTAGTATCTGTTTATTGCCCTCCTATTCCAGCAAATGGAATAATCTCAAAACATTTGATAACATTCCAAAAATTGCCACACCTATATTTCAGAACTTTACATGCAGAGTATTAGAAAATTACACTTTGCAATTTTAAAAACAATGAAAAATTGGAACGTACTATTAAAAATAAGAGTTTTGCTTTGGAATCATTTTGTAATTAGCTTTTTCCAGTGTTTTCTTAACTGCTTCTCACAAGGAGATAAAAAAACTAAAAATATTTCATTTAAAATGTTATTTTTAAATCCTTACAACAAGAGTAATACAGTAATGTAATAGAAAAATATAGCCTTAAAATACAAAATTACTATTTTGAGCAATTGGAAAGCTACGCGTAAAGGCTGTTTTAAGTTTTAAAAATTCTTTAAAGTATGTCAAGTGCACATTGCATAGCAACCATCAGATGTATGTGATCGATGTAATCTGAACCTTATTTTTATTTCTTTTTTTTCCAAGCAGGAGAGGGACAGAAAGAAGGAATAAGTGTCATGGCTTTTGGCTTTTAATTATAACTGTGTCAAGAAGCAGTGGGGTCAGCGAGCACCTGCATCAGTGTCTTCTGATCGAGCTGGATCTTATTGTAAAGCATGAAGCAAATCTTCCCTTCACTCCCGCTCTGTCTTGTCACATTCCTGCTCCTGTCTCAGCAGTGCACAGGAATCAAATGGCTGTGAGTTGCTCTTTTCTCTCTGTACTGTATATATACTGAAACTGTTTCAAAAGCATTCAAGATGTTTTTTTTTCTTTTTTCAAGTTGATTTTTTTTGTCAAACTATGTGCAACTTGGAAAAAAAAAGGAATTTTGGAACCTGGGAAAAGATCTTTTCTTGGCAGTAGAATAATGCCATTTAATTAGGAAAATATCAGAAAAGTTTTTGATCACAGAATTTGATCTTAATTCTATTTAATCAAAAGTAAATCCAGTTTAACACTAATTTCCTGGTAATTTCAGCAGAATGTTTTGTATTCACATAATCGTACTGTTGTTGATGCATTGGAATGGAAAACATGATGGTAGAGAAATTGGACATGAAGAGGCCATTTTGCATGCACAAGATGCTGGTTGAGGTTTCCAAAGTCTTGATATTGCATGGCAAGAAATGCAAAACAGATGCCACCATAAACACCTGTGTTCCCTGGATAACAAAGACGGAGGGTGTGTGTGTGTGTGTGTGCGTGCGCGGAGGTTAAGACAGGGGTCTGTCAGTCACAGCATATCATGGAACATAAAGTGGCGGCCCCTAATCTGAAACAGGCAAAGGTAGAGCGGGCATTTGTTGGTTCTCACGAACAGTGATACATGTGTGTGCTTTAGTAAAAGAGAACAGGAATCATGAAACCAACGCTTGAATTCAACAGGTTTCACTTACAGTCTTACTGAAATTAATATTGTTTATCTTTCATTATTTTTGTGTCAGAAGTTTTGCAATAATTTCTTGTAACTGAAAACTTTCAACCTATTAGATCATTTCTAAGATAAAATCTATGATTTACGTTTTCTACTGTGACTTAACCTTGCAAAAATTCTTCTGCCGTTGTCTTACGGCAGCTTTAACATGGTACATTCACTAAACTTTAAACAAGTCATCCAAATTTTTTCCATTGGCAATTGCTTTTTGGTTCCTTTCTTGCTTCCAAGTGATGCAGAAATAATCTTCTTCCATTTTGGTGTAATCTTGATTGATTATCTCTGGGAATGGGTTGTTGTTTGCATGCCTTTGTGAGCGAGACACTGAACAATTTTAGCCCGCAGCTCAAGTGCGTGCGAGAACGCTTTCGCAAACGTATTGAAACCGTTGATGTTACTCTTAATATTTTAGAGTTGGCTTTAACCATGTTTATTTGACTTTGCTTCATCCCGTCACTTTAAACTCAAGACTTGCCACAAATATTTTTTGATCACTTTTCACACCACCAAACATTTTAATCACTTTTCTGTTTAACTTGCAATATAGAATTTGATTAAACATCTTCACCTCAAAAGACATTCAAATCAACATATACATTTCACTGAAACATATGCTTTTCCTCATCTAGGGCACTATCACAGACCACACAACACATCAACAAGACCCAGCACTGCAAGACGTTGCCAGGCCTCGTCTCCTCTCAGGCTCAGCTCTGTAGGAGTAACCTGGAACTCATGCAAACTATCATCCAAGCGGCACGGGAGGTTAAAAAGGTCTGCCAAAAGACCTTCTCTGACATGCGCTGGAACTGTTCCTCTATTGATGCTCAAAAATTCCTCCCGGACCTGGAACGAGGTGAGTTACAGAAAAAAATCACGTCCGCAGAGGATTTATTTCCAATTCAAGCCTATTTTGTGTGAGGCGTTTCTGAAATCTATCCACAGATGTTCTGTTTAGACACAGTAAGCCCTAAATTTGCGAAAGGGCCACTGTCCGTCTATTGCCAGTTCCTTTAAGGCAACTTAAGTGACCACACACCTCTCTTTATACCCAAGTGTGGTTTCCATTCAGGCCTTAATAGGTCTGAGGAACCCATCTAATTGTTGAGGGAAAACTTTATGAGGGCAATGGTTTAAAAAGCAGCCTACGGTGATCTTTAAACATTCTCGCTCCGGGTAACGCAGACTATGCCAGTTAAATGCTGCAATTCGGCCTAAGTGCCTCGCTGCATGATAAAAGAAATCGTACCCCTGCTCACCCGGAAACCTCCCGAAACCTCCCACAGAATTCTTGCGCGACGCTCTTCTTTCTTACGCTCCGTTTGATGTGAGGCTTCACGGAGGAGCAGCGTTTACTGTGAGGACTAACAATAGGATCCATTCTATTCAATGAGAGATGCTATTGAGCGAGTTAGTCAGTAATGGACAGAGAATTGCCTTTTTTGCTAGTTTCACAGTCTTTTAAATCCTACAGTTTTACCCTGTGTCCGACCCCTGCATCACAAATGTGATTTTCAGCTGTCAACAAATTAAAGAAATATGAAATCAATTCAATAAAATACTCACGGAAGGGATATCGTGTTGTCCACTTAGTGTTTTTCATTGCTTTTCCATGGATTAATGTTGTGGTGTCACGTCTTGAATTTCTACACGGTGCTGACACATGCATGCTATGCTTTGACGGGTGGTTTAATCGTCCTCCCTATTTATTTATTAAGAGCTTTTAGCATGATCCAAATGCCGGAGATGGTCAAACTAAATCTTCTTGAAGTTCCCCGCAGACCGTTTGGATTTGTCAAGAGTTAAAGCGCTCCTGCTTCTCATAAGTGCACTGCTAAGGAGATGGTCTTTGATGTGCCTTGTAAGGGGTCAAGTTGAGCCTCTCCTGTTTCTACACCTATTATCTTGTCATAACATATGTGCACTGTGAGAACAGTTCCGTAATGTCCGCTATTATCCTTTCTTACTGAATTCTGACGGGTTTCTCAGGGAAAAAAGTCAGTGTTGAGGATTCAGAATTCATGTTTTTTTTTTTATTAGCAACTAATTTTATTCTTTATTTATTTTTGTTTGTTTTTTCCCCATCTTTCAGGAACGAGGGAGTCTGCATTTGTGTACGCGCTCTCTGCAGCCGCTATAAGTCACACTATAGCACGGGCGTGCACCTCCGGAGACCTGAGGTTGTGCTCGTGTGGTCCGATTCCAGGTGAAATACCTGAGCCTGGGTACAGGTGGGGCGGCTGTGCTGATAATCTACATTATGGTCTCCTCATGGGCTCCAAGTTTTCTGATGCCCCCATGAAGCTGAAGAAGAAGTCTGGCTCGCATGCCAACAAACTGATGCATCTTCACAATAGCGAAGTGGGCAGACAGGTGAGCGGTACCTCACAGAAACCATGTGGAGTCATTGATTCACTACAAAAGCCACAAGGTTAGTTCACCCAAAAATGAAAATTCTGTCATTAATTACTCACCCTCATGGCGTTCCAAACCCGTAAGACCTTCGTTCATCTTTAGAACAGAAGTAAAAAAAATTTTTGATGAAATTCGAGAGGTTTCTGATTCCCATAGAAAGCAAGGTAAAACATTGTTAAAATAGTCCACGTGACCACAGTGGTTCAACATTATATTATGAAGCAACGAGAATACTTTTTTGTGTGCAAAAACAAAACAAAAATACTGACTGTCATTCTCTGAGAACAAATTGTTGAATAAAGTTGTTATTTTTGTTTTGTTTTTGCGCACAAAAAGTATTCTTTTCACTTCATAACATTAAGGTTGAACCACTGTTGTCACGTTGAGTATTTTAACTATGTCTTTACTACCTTTCTGGACCTTGAATGTGGTAATAACATACTTTCTATGGGGGACCAAAAACCTCTCGGATTTCATAAAATCTTAATTTGTGTTCTGAAGATGAACGAAGGTCTTACGGGTTTGGAACATGAGGATGAGTAATTAATGACAGAAATTTCATTTTTGGGTGAACTAACCCTTTAAGGTTCATTCACGTGTATTGTTGCTTGGTGAAATTTCACAGGCGAAATCCAGACATGAGGGTGAAAAGTTTCCCACGCAATTTCGCTCATGTTTAAGATGGTCACGTGATTTTGCCACGTTGGCTGCCAGAAAGCTGTTTGGTTTGACAGTCACTTCTGTGTGAGCTGTTCTTGTGAGCAACATTATTGACTATCAATCTTTTTTGCCTGCGAAATTTCCCTGAAACACTGCTAATGTGACCACACCTTTAATCTGACAGGCAGTCGGGCAAGGAATCTGATTCAAATTATAAACCTGATTCAAACCACATTCTTAATTAAAATGGGGTTTTTTGTATTTCGTTTGAGTATGATCTGTTTTCAAAGTATTTTTTTTCTGTATTTGGGACACAATGTGTATATGATGGCATGCATAATGCAGAAAATCTGTCCAAATTCACTAATATGTTACATTCCCTGTGTAGATTGTCTTAATGTCATTTTACTGTTGACTTCATCTGAATCCATCCCACTTTTTCCCTCTACGCAGGCTTTGCGAGACGCTCTGGTCATGAAGTGCAAATGCCACGGTGTTTCTGGATCCTGCTCCATTCGGACCTGTTGGAGAGGCTTACAGGACCTGAAGGACATCGCTATGGATCTGAAGACCAAGTACTTGTCAGCCACTAAGGTGGTCCATCGGCCCATGGGCACACGCAAGCAGCTCGTCCCCAAAGACATCGACATCCGGCCAGTCCGAGAGAATGAGCTGGTTTATCTGCAGAGTTCACCAGACTATTGCATGAGGAATGACAAGATGGGCTCTTTTGGTACTCAGGACAGGTGAGACTAACTAATTAAATTTGAGATTTTTTTATTATTTTTTATTATTATTATTATTATTATTAAATATTAAAACATTTTACCAGTCATTTTAGTTGGAATGGACACAAGTACTTCAGTATGTGACAGCAATGATTGATCATTAAAAAAATATCTTAAATTAATTTCAAGTCCAGAAACAGCTGACAATACTAGAATCAAATTGAACTTTCTTTAACGGCCTCATTTTTAACAGAAAAGCAAACTATTCCACACTTTCCACAAAACTATTTTAACTTCTTTTAAGCACAATGCTCATGTCATTTGATGCGATGCAATCTTTTAGTGTGTCACTTCATAAGGTTTATTTTTTCCCTCTTTTACTGTCTCTTCCCTTCCTTCTCTGGTGGCACCATTTTGTTGTGAAAAGCCCTGATAAAGCAGAGGGGATCAGTCTGTGTGTGTACACACACGTGTCTTTGACATGTCCAAATTGTCTGTGTCCTCTTTACCGTTATCAGAGTCAGTCTGTGAGTAATGCAGCTATTCACAGAGCTAAGAGCTCTCAGCTGATACCAGCACTGCACACACAGATTAGCACGACAATGAATTCTTCCTGCTTATTTCCTATTGCTTTATCAGTGGAGACTCAGGTGTAGATTTAGGTAAGAATGAAATAACCTCAGCTTCCTTGCTTTTGTTATGTTTGTGTCCAAATGTGCTCTGTAATGTTGTTTTTGGCTAAGATACATGGAACTATTGGTTCATATGACATGATTTTTAAGAAACTGTGTGCAATCCACAGTCTTAAAGTCAACATGAAATTGACAATTCTTATTTTTAAATTCATGTGACCTCGTAATGAAAATAACTTCCCCTCCCTCTTGCAAAGACATCTCTTCTCTGATTATGTGTTTACTGGTACGAGGGTGGGACAACCTGTCACTCAGGCCCTGTTTACACCTGGTATTAGGATGCATTTTGGTCGATCGGATCACAAAACGTAAAACATTTTTTGAGCTTGTCCACTTTCGACCACTTCCAGAGGTAGTCGAAAATGCATTTGACCGGATTGCTTTAGTAGTGGAAACGCTCATGTGGCCGAATGCGTTTGAACAGCCACAAAAGACTAACCTAATGTGTAAATATTATGGGAAGTGCGTTAGCCAGACGGGATTTAAACCTTGTTGGCTGAAGACCCAAGTTTTGTTTGAAGACAAAAAATGTACCAAACACAATGTTCTCTCACCATTCCTGATTTCTAAAACGCCTTGATCTTGCAGCTGTCAGAGCAGAAACGAAAGCTGGTGCTCTGTGTGTTTTTCAATCTTCTTTGGTGCATTTATATGTAAATTGCGTGAGCTTATTTTGTCCATTAGATCGAAAGATCTGAAAATGTGGCTGAAAATGGACAAAAGAGATGGATTAAATCTCCATGTGTAAACAGGAATGTCTCCCTTGTCTGTTTGTGATCCGATCGACCAAAAGGCATCTTAATACCAGGTGTAAACAGGGCCTCACATGAGATCACAGCAATAGCAAAATTCCTGATTGACAAAATCAAGTCTTGCCCTACATTTGTTCTTATTTGAGAAGCTGTTTCACTGGGATATACATCACAATAGGGAAGAAAAGACAATCGCATCTTCAATTTCATTCCGACTTCAAAAACACCTCCAAAAATAGCGGCAACAAAAATAAAAGACACTGTGCGAATTCCAAACGGCATTTTTGCACCCTTGAAAGGCACTTTGGGAAGGGGACGGCATTTATAGGGGCGTTCCAAACGAAAGTGAACAACTGATTCCCTTCACGAAGGGCCCCTCCACAAGTCCGTTAGTAAAGGTACTAGGGATGCTCATTTCCGATTGGAATTTGCCAAAGAATGTAGAGTAATAATAGTTACATATTATTAATTTTATTTCTATTATTATCTTACTGATTTACTATTTATTCTATAGAGTTTTTTTGTGATTTGAGCTATAGAAGAAACATTTAATTTTATTGCTGATTTGAAATAATGTTCACATAATAATGTCTGCCTGGATGTCACCAAGATGGCCACTGAGTAAATTTTGCGTAGATAGACTTCAGTGTTAGTTATATCACACTGTCTTTAAATGTGGATCATCCAGTCAGAATTTAGAGTTAGCGTTTTATAACTCAATATTTTCAGTTGAATATTGTCTCAGTTTAGGCTTTTATAGGTATTATAGGTCAGTGCACAGATAACTTAGAGACATGCTGTATGTCAGGTGCACTCAACACACAGTATGCATCCTCAGCCTTAGTCCTGATAAGCCCACTCACATGCGCTCTGTTCATATATTTAGTGCTTTGCACTTGGTCACAAGACACTGGTGTGTTTTGTAATCAATAGTGAATGTCAACAGGGAACTGTGTGTGTCACACATGTTGCTTCTATGGTGGTCTCTGGTATGTAGAGGGTTCAGCTCCTCTGTTTAACCCATCACCCTATACCCTGTCTCTAAAACATGTGACTACAACATCTGCTGTCCTCACAATTAATTTTGTTTTGCCATCAGTCTACAGAAGGTCAGTTAATACCTATATATATATATATATATATATATATATATATATATATATATATATATATATATTATTAATAAAAATGTATTTTTTATTTGATTTTGGGGGGAAATGTGAGATTCACCCACAATGTCAGGAAGCTGTCAGAAAGCTGATATCATTGCACATCCTCGCTTTGTGATTTGGAAGGTCTTAAGATAATGAGTCATAAGTGTTACCCTAACTAGACCTGAAGATATGGGTTCTCTAATCTGATTTGGCGATGAGAGATGAGTAGAGACCAAATGACAAGCGTATCTCATCTGTCTCATCTATAGTTATATTGCTTTCCATGTTCCTCATGCTGCTTTGTGGGCCACAAGACTGTGATTAATGAAATTGGCACATTAGAAGTTCAGACAGAACAACATCCCAGAGGCTTAGAGATGATCGGTATCGCTAAAGAAACAAGAAACAATCTCTGAGTGCTGTTTAAAAGACGTGTTTTAAAATGTGTTTTCACTTTGGGGTAAAATATAAAGTTCTGCTCACAGCTGTTAAATTGTAAAACTGATGGTAAAACCAGATCACTTTAGGAACATCAGGAATTTGGGAGCAAAATGTACTACATTTAGGCTTTTTTTCTTCTTCTTCATTTTTAAGGTCTCATACTCTTCATGAATTATAAACTTTTTGACTTTTGACTCCACGTTGGTGCAGGTCAGCATTTGAACATATGCTACTCATTGAGTCCTAAAGCATATTTGCCTGCCTTTCTGCCCTTTCGGCATTGACGTGGGAGAGACTTTTACTTTAGTTCTAAATAACAGAATTCTTCACTTCTCTCTCCTTCTCATAGTAGCCATCCCCTCTGTCTGTCTCTCAGCACCCTGAGCATTAACACCGTACAATTATAAAACAATGCACTTACACGGAGAGGGCTACACACAGGCCGACCCCTAGTGTATAGAGTGTGATTTATGACAGGGCTATTCATTGCTCAAGATGCCCCAGGCTTCAGTACATGAGGGCGTCTGCAGGATCCACTTCTGCTAGTCTTAAATACAAGAGAAGAAAATGTTCCCTGGGTACGAATAAACTGGCTCTTAAACAAGCTATAAGAAGTTTTAGTGCTGTTGGTTTAATATGTGGCTGAGCTAGATGTTTACCTTGGTTTAAAAAGACGCTTATGTTTAGTAATGGCTCTCATGGTCACAGAGAGATGTTTTGTCGACTATTTGTGTAAATGTATTTTTGAAGTCACGTTCCTGGATTAGGTAGGAGTTAGTTGTCCAACAACTGACTAGTCAGTTAGTACATTTACAGTTTTGTGTGTGTACTCTAAAAAATGCTGGGTTAAATATGGACAAACCCAGGGTTTGGGTTGTTTTCACCCAGCCATTTTTTTCAATCAATTTTGGATTTATTTTTTTAGCCAGCAATATAGCAATATCGAAAAAGGCATGTTTTTGTTCACCCCCAAATAGGGGCAAATTTGTGGGGTATTTTATGCTGAAACTTGACCAGACCAGAGACTTATATTACATCTTGTGAAAGAGGGCATAATAGGTGCCCTTTAACCCAATCTGCTGGGTTTGTCCATATTTAACCCAGCTTGGGTTGTTTTTAACCCAGCATTTTTTAGAGAGTAGAGAGAGAGAGAGAGTGTGTGTGTGTGTGTGTGTGTGTGTGTGTGTGTGTGTGTGTGTGTGTGTGTGTGTGTGTGTGTGTGTGTGTGTGTGTGTGTGTGTGTGTGTGTATGTGTGTGTGTGTTTGTTGAATAATAAAAAGTATTGATAATTTTTTAATCAGTGATACAAATTGGTTGTTTTATATTTTACAAATTTAAAAAAGATAATAGATAAATATAGTACACAAAACTAAGTTTTGTGTGTGTGTGTGTGTGTGTGTGTTTTTGTTGAATAATAAAAAGTATTGATAATTTTTTAATCAGTGATACAAATTGGTTGTTTTATATTTTACAAATTTAAAAAAGATAGTAGATAAATATAGAAAATAATTCTGTAAATATTTCTATAATTTTATTTATCATTCATTCAATATTAAAATGTCTTGGTAAAAATAATTTTAAATAATAAATGATAAAAATAGAAAAAATATAGAAAATATATTTATATCCCTCAATACTGAAGTGTGTTGATAAAAAATAGTCAAATAATTAAAAATTAACCTATATATATGTTATATATAAATTTGTATTATAATATATATTGTATCACTTATATAATAAACTTTATATAATTTTAAAAATATATTTTATGAAAAACATTTTTTATTAAAAATATAAAAAGTGATCATACAAAAATATAGAAAATATTTCTGTCGATTTTTCTATAAAAATATAATTCGTCAATATGAAGTCTTGATAAAAAAGTAATGTCAAATCATTAAAATGGACTTTAATAAAAAAATATAACTGATAAATGATAGAAAAATATGGAAAATATTTCTATATATATTTCTATGAAATTTGTATATTTCTTCCAAATATGTATGTGCTTTGTTTCACTAAAAGCGGTGCATTTTAAGATACAATTAAAAATAGCCCTAAAGTATTATGTAAAAATCTCCTAAAAGAAAGTCATGCAATCAGAGTAATTATACTGGGCTTCCTTATGACTGATTAGTCAACTAGTTGTTGTCAACCCATTTATAAGTGTAGTTTATAAACTATGTATTTTTTATTATTGTTTGTATATCCTTCATTTTTATAATGTTTCAAGTTCTTTTATAAAGTTCTTTTTGTCTGTTTATTCTGCAGGCAGTGCAATAAGACCTCCAGCGGCAGTGACAGCTGTGATCTGATGTGCTGTGGCAGAGGCTACAACCCTTATTCAGAGAGAGTGGTGGAACGCTGCCACTGCAAATACCACTGGTGCTGCTACGTCACGTGCAAGAAGTGCGAGAGGACTGTGGAGAAATACGTGTGCAAATGAGTCCATCTCTGTGGGTCGGCTATGATAATTGTGCTGACCTCCGGTCACACGTACCTATTCTCAGCTAAACTAATCTAAAGGAGATCTGGAATGCGCTCTACTCATTGTAACAGAACTGGACTGACTTCTCATTCGAATTCCCAGACATGGTGGTTGGAACGAGCTGAAAATGTCAAGATTTGATATATTCAGCCTGGGTGTGGAGCATAACCTGACCTAACCCTATCTGACTTACTTGGCCACAGATTACCAAAACATGTTACCAACAAGGCTTACTTTTGTCTTATGCTTTTCCAGCTTGTATGCTTTTGAGAAGACATGGTTTATTTTTGGCTTTATGAACTTTTATAAAGAAATATCAACTCAGAAGCTGGACTTTATTTTTTTACTGCACAAATGAACATGGTTTTTGTTAAAAGAAAATAAAAAATAAAAAACACCCAGCTCACCGTCCTCAAGAGGATTTTTCCTCTATTTTTTAAACATAAAAGCATATGCTCCTTTATCCAGATTTTAAGTCTATTTTCTTACACAGTACCTGGGTCCCTTTTTTATTTTTTTTAAAAGTACATTTTACCTATTTTTGGCAAGGCATTGATTTTAAGCACTCTCTTAGAATCTTCGAAATTGCTTGAAGTTCCAAAGGATTCCACATTCCAAGTTCTAAGGGATTCAGGCCTCAAAACTCAGATGGTACTTTACTTTCACCAGTTAAGACTGTTTAATAGACTGACGAGATAAAGAAAGTGCTGAACATGCAAAGGGAACTTCAAAAGCGGCTCTTGGATGAGGAACTTTGCAATGGATTCCATCTTTTCGTTGGTTACTTCAATTCTAGAGGGAGAATAAATATATTTATTCCACGTATATCAGCAAGGACATTGGACTATATGTGTTGTGCCTTGTTATATTTTTACCCAACATAAAAAAATGCTGACATTCAAATGCCAAACCTCTCTGAGCATGTGAACAGACTATGTGGGTCACCCATTACGGCCTTCGTGAACCACTTATCTGTGGATGTACATACTGTCATTTTTGTATGCTGAATTTAAAAAAAAAAGAGAAATATTTATAAACTAATTAAAAATCTTTACCATGTAAACCTTTGAGTCCCTTTTTTCTTTTCATTCAAATGGACTTTCATGACATGTTGAGCAAGATTGACTGCAAAAACATAACCACACTGGCTAATTATATCTTGATCGGTATATCCAAAGTTTTAACATAGTTGTCATTAATTTAAGTTCCTTGTCTTGAGCAAATAACAATTTAGCACAATTACGCATGACATTTCAATAAATCATCGCACACTTGTTATTGTTCAGATTAAAAGAACACAAGAACTGGTCTCTCAAACTCAGAAACCCTGGGGAAGTGTTTGTTTGGACACCATAGCCTAATAAATAGCAACGTGCTAACGCTAGCAATACCTCGGTGCTTGGCACAATGAGCTCAACTCTTTCCAGTGTTTAATTGTCCATTACTCAGGGGTCTGTAGGACTGTTGTTTTATTCAGGTTTTACAACAACAGAGAAAATGACGTAGATGGAGTGAAACGTTACATGAAAACAATTCGGGCTCAATTCCTTATTACTTTCAAATTGTTTCTCATGGTGTGACCAGAGCGGAAAGGGATTTTCAAGGGGTTAGCATTAAGACGAGCCTCTTGGCTTTCGCCCTGTTTTAACACTTTGAGGTCATGAGCACCACCAGGCAAGCACATGTTCTCCATGTTGACCGAGATTGTAAGAGTGCAAACCCGGCCAGGAAAGCAGACAATGCAACGCAACACCAGCCAGGGAGGCCGGTTAAACTTTGGAAGTTTTACAGTGTTTCGTTTGTTTGCGGTAGTCAAGAAATCAGTGTGGGGGTGATTAGCACGATTTTGAGAGGATTTTAATGATGAAAGTGCACAGTTCGTATACAGAACAGTTCTGCCTTGTTAGCTAGCCAAGCTGTTGTCATGGACTCATATGGGTTTTTCATGCTGAGACTGCTCTCTGGCCAAGAACAACGCTGGTGTTTTCATACATGCCGAGGAAAATCCTGTAACAGAAAATCATTTGTAAAGTGGGACCACTGAGAAGAAAGCAACGTGCTCGTACATTACATTTCAAGTCGATTACAACCCAAACACAATTGCAGATAGTAGCAGCAAGTTCATTACTTCCTGTTCTCCCTATCAGTGTTGAACCAGACTTTCAATGCAGATAAGTGTTTTCGAGTGATGAGTCTATGCTACAGTTTTTCTTAAAACTGGTTTTGTAGATTTGACTTTAAAAACAACCTCAGATAAACTTCTTTATATAATGAACATCAAAATATCAAGGCAAACAGTTTGCGCCAACGTAAACACTCCTTTGCTGTTAAAAATTCTAATGTCAGTATTTGAAAAAATAGCGCTGAAAAGCCGTGGACAGTAATTTTTGCATCTGACCTAATTACATATGCATTTGTAGTAGTTTCCCTTTCAGATACAAAATTTATAGGAGGAGAGTATTTAAATAAATCATGCAAAATGATTTACTAAGGTTTGCGCTAGTCAATTTACTGGTATTTGCGGCATTATTTACCATCCAAAAAAACCATGTAAACCAGACATAAACCAGACGCTAATTTGCGCTAATCTCCGTAGATTGCGTTGGTCATTATGGAAATGATCTGCCTGCATCTGTGTTCTTTAATTTGTGTGTTGTCAGTAGATCACGAGCAGAACTTTCCACTCCCGTCACTGCTTTTTTGGAATTGTGCTCTCACGCTTTTTGCCTTGTTTAGTAATTCTGGCCCCAAATGTGTTTGATATCCTCCGACTGGTTGGAATCATATTCTGAAGTCTTTGCCCATTATACAAAACATGATTTTCTGTAAAAATGTCAACACCAACTGCCCAATATCTGCAGACTGGATCTGATTTTTGGAAACTAGCGTTGACTCATCCAGACTGCAAATCAGGGCAAAAATTGGAGCAAAAGCCATGTAGTGTATTTCAGCCTTGAGACGGTCTCTTCCTGTCTAAGTTCTTTACCAGAATAAGCAGAAAACAAACTTTATCTTCCACTATAAGTTCACATGCCCAGTCAAAATAAACATATTGAGTTAGCATGAACAAAGTCAGTCATAATATTGAGCTGGCATTGGATGTATATGTCTAAGTGGGTCTGTTTGTTGGGGCAGGTAGTGAAAGAAGAGGAAATAGCCATCTTGTGCAGATGGAAGGGGTACTTCAGCACCCACAGCTAGTTTTGTTGACAGACTCAAGGACAGCTCTGTCAGTTGTGTGCCCTATCCTGGCAGCTGGAGGTGGGGGTTTGGGATGTTAGTCACCGCCGTCCTCTCTCTGTCAAAGGGGCTTGAGCTGTCACCAACACCAGGGACTCTCAAATGATGAGTGAGAAGACACATGACCGGTTACCCCGTTAAAAGAGGACAGCAAACACAGAGACCGTGGAGGTCCCGCAGTCCTTTTCTCATACACTCTCTTAGCCTTTAAAGGAGTGTGAAGGTCATCCTGTCATGAGGTGGAAATGTGGGCCACTAATCATAATGGGACAGGTATATTGGGAACAAAACTGAAATAGAAATTTTGGCAGATAGTGATAGCCAGTAATTATTTTTCATGCTGCTGCCGATAACATGATGTCTGATATTATAAATTTATATTGTTAACAGTGTTTACTAAGGCAAGCATCACTTATAGCGCATGCTTCATACTTTTAAAAGTATATTAAACTTTGTTGTATGCCTATGTCAAAACATACACATAGCAATGTGATAGATAGATAGATAGATAGATAGATAGATAGATAGATAGATAGATAGATAGATAGATAGATAGATAGATAGATAGATAGATACTGATATGGTCTTATACTGTGCATCCCAAAATGTTTTTAATTTATGAGGCTAAAACCACAATTTTATCTAATTTATATCATATTTTATTACGTGAAATGCAAGAGAATGTACCCTGTATGTCTAAATATGGAGGTACTGATCTTACCTTCTTCTAAAAATACCATAATATCACCAAAATAAATATATTTGATTTGGCTTGAATAGCATTGCTTCACTGCGGCAGATTAGATTTAATTCAATTCATGAGTTTAGGAATGTTATTACTTCAGTTTTGACCTGATCACCTTGAAAGCGGGATAGCCAAGACACATTTATGTATTTTTTATTCATTATTTCTTGTAATTGGTTTCCTCTGCCTAAATTTGCCCTGCTATGCACAAGCTGAAATTTAAGACTATTTTGGCTTTATGAATAATTTGTAATTTAATTTATATTAAATGTTCATGGCAAAACTTGAAAGGTACAAAGGTACAGAAACATTTTATGCTTGAAAAATATTTGAGCCGCTAATTGTGAGATTTAAAAATGCTGACAGTTCTTCAAGTTTCTCTTTAAAAGCAAGACCCTGTGTGAGATTTCCCATCTTTAGATGTTTGCACTATCCCCAGCATCATGTCCTGTGTGGATGCTCTGAGGATTGACCTCATTTTGACCCCTGTAAAAGCAGGATTAGGCTGTGATGGAAGCATAATGCGTGCAGCTCAAACTCACAGGGAGATTTCTCCCATCGCTGTGTCCTGACTCAAAGCCAGGCTGAAACGGAAGCAGGACTATGAGCTAATGCGAGGCGAACGGCTCCAAAGGCCGGGACCCCCTTTGTTACGGCAGCTAATGTCTCCTTAACAGCAGAATCATTTTGGTGCTTGGAAAAAGGCTGATTGTTCTGCCGTACAGAGGAACTAATTATTGTTAAAGGCAAGTTGCCGCATTTCTCGCTCTCAGATTGCTTCACACTTGAAATGACCCGTGTGACGGAGAAAGAAAGGGAGAAGTTTAATGGCGTGATAGAGAAAAGAAAGAGCAGTTTAATGGAGAGGAGCCGAAATCTGTTGGGTTAATGTCAGAGGAGACCATAAACTGCCGGTCGCCCTTTTGTGTGCGGCGTGGGCTAGATACTTATTGTCAGCGGGGGGGGGGAGACACAAAGAATTTGACTGGAATTGTAAAGGTATTGAGATGTACTGACCCGTACTGTAAATGGACTTTTGTGAAGCTGCTCTCTCCCCAGCCTCCAAACCTTTTGTAAATAGCCGGAGCAGTGTGCTCGGTTAAATACTGTTTTGTCATCATTGTGACCCTCAGGCTGTATAGGACAGGCTTCAGGCATGTTGCCATGGAGAAGGTGGATGCAAGCATTCCCGTCCTTCCCCATTTTCTCTGATAGAGGGGCTGGAGCATGAAAAGTGGCCACGGATTTGCAGAGAAGGAACGACCAGACTGAAGAATCCTAGATCACTGATCGAGTCTGAGAATGTATTCAAGATCTAGAAGTTCTGTTGTAGTCTGCACCTCTCAAATGAGTCTGTTGAAAGCAGTGATTTGATTGTTTATTGAATTTAGTTATACTTTTACAAGGTTCTCTCATGACAACATTTTTGTTGGAACTGGTTTTGAGCTAAGCATATTAGTTAACTATGCAAAGAATTTTAATGTTACAACGTGAGGATAAATATATTCCCTTCAAAAATTCGGTTAAAATAGTCAATTATATATAAATTATTAGCAGAAAATCACACACACACACACACACACACACACACACACACATATATATATATATATATACATACAGTCAAACCAAAATGTATTCAGACACATTAAACATTAAATTCATTAATACAGTTTATTCACTATAGTTAAAAAAAAATAGTAATAAAATATGACAAGATCTCAGAGTTTTTTGGGTATAATATGTAACAGTTTACTTTATTTTGTTATCCTCACTTACAAAAATGAACTATAGTGTCCTGCACCCACTAGTAAAAAAAATAAATATTATATCTAGTGTCTGAATAATTTTTGGTTTGACTGTGTGTGTGTGTATATATATATATATATATATATATATATATATATATATATATATATATATATATATATATATATACAGGGTGCAATTTGTGGGGGGGATTTCCCCTTTCTGGTCTATGTATCCCTGCCTCTGCTGAATTATCCCCCCGGGTGTTTGGGATGAGATGCGTAAGAAATTAGTCCCACGCACTAAGAGCAAAAACCAAGTGCAAAACCCTGAGAAATGTCTTGAAATACAACATCTGAACAGTGTCTTGAGGTGTGGTAACCATAGTATAAGCTGAATAATTGACTCCAAAACACTGAATTATTAGAAAATAACTGCTTGATGCTTCGCATCATGGCCACATTACCACCTCGGTTGTGTATTCAACGCCCTGTCGTCAATTATTCCTTACATAAATAATTATCTAACATTTAAAAAATAATATTATAAATAATATTAAAAATAATTCAGCAGTAATAAAATGTTACAGTTTCAAGTAATGAACTATTGGCAGTTGTCAGCCCAAAATAGCTCCTAAATAGGATAACACTGACAGGTATACAGTAATGGAATTCTGTTTCTACAGAATAAAATCTGGAGTTAAGCACTTTGGGAAAAGTCAACACGAGTCGCTGTAATTGCTGCAAATCTGAACGGCCAGGGTGAGAGCGAAAGGTTTCACTCTAAATAATGGAGTCAACAAACACCAGCACAATCACTATGAGGGGTATTAGTAGCTGAGGCTGGTGAAAGGGGAGGCGACCCTGGGAGCGTTTTAAATGGGCACTGTTTGACTGGGGCCTCTGCCAACCCCAGCTAGGGTTCCATATGTGTGCCTTTATTAGAACGGGATTGAACTTAATCACGTTTGGCTTATGTTGCACCCTGTGATTGCCGAGAGTAATTTTCAAGGCCAGCTGCTTGTACAGACTCCCCACATTTCCCTATGTCCTCTGCTCTTAAACAGGCTTCAAACCAATAAATTATTTTGCTTATCTTGTTATGGCCGCTGTCCACTATGAACACACATACTTATAACATACTGTTGCTAGCCAATGTAAACTAGTCTGGTCTACCGCTCCGGAGCGAATGCGGTGGCCACGGTTCGGCCAGGCCAGAGATCAGCGTCGATAATCCGACGAAACAGATGAACTGGTGCTTGAATCTGACCTCAGCTGAGAGCGAGTGCGGTCAGCTGTACATCTTCTCATGTCAACGCAGCGTGTGATGGATTTGTGCTGTTTACTTTAATCTAATATACAGGCGGGCGTGCTCTGATAATCTGGCAGAAGAGGGCTCTTGTAAATGTGCCATATTAAATTCCTCAGCCGTTCGCTCTACTGTAGCATTTTGTTCCCATCTTCCAATTTCCGAAGGATGACTTTGGTTTCAAATAACTTGGCTGGAGTGCAAAGTCCAGTTTGATTCGTGTTACTTAGTAAACACTAAACTTTCACAGCCCCTAATTGAGTAATACTATACTGCTTAGATTTGCAACAAATTTGCACACTCATTAATTTACAAAACTATTCGTTTTTCAGAATGAACAATGCATTTGCAGCTAATTAAAATAAAGTAAGGTTAGTCACATGGGTCATTTAATTCTCTCTTATGCCATTACCATCTGACAGAAATACAAGTCTTTGGCTCACAGACATTACCTTATAAACTTAATACGGTAAAATTATAAGCGTAAAGCGTTCAGCGATGCACCTGCAAATGGAGAAACCATAAAAATGAGATTTTAATTCTGGTACAGGAAGTACGACAGCCTCTGACATCTGAACGGCACTGTGAAGTAAATTAATCAAGCGGCCTTGGAATCTCGATCCATTTTTAACGTTTTTGCAAGGCAAGGAAAACATCAGATTCCATTTGATTAGAGTGAAATTAAAACGTACACACATGTACGTTCGCATCAATCTATCTTCTGCCTCCGAAAGCACAAGTGATTGTGAAAGGTAGCTCTGCCGTTAATTGCTTCCATGTATTTCAGCCTGGATGAGGTAATTCCATATATTTAGAGTTGACTGAGAGCAAATGGCAGCAGTCAAACTCATTACAACTGATTATGAATGCTTACAGGAGAGTATTGGCCGAAGTGCTCAAGAACGGTCTGATTTTGCCTCGCCCCATCAGGAATCAGGGCTGATTCTTCTCCGCTAGCAAAAAACATTTTGACACATCATTAAACAGTCATATACTTACCATTTCATATTATAATTAAGGAACTCGCCATCCCTCCACTCATCTATCACTGTAAATTATTATTCTAGGTGAAGGTTCCCTGCGTGTGCTTTGATTTATACATTAGCGGATTCATCGCTCTTCTGTTCATTTGAGCGGAGCTGGGTTTTGACAGCGAGAGCAGTCTATCACATCTTGGGCAGCTGACCCCATTCATAGGCTGCATATATCATACCCAGACCTGACAGAAACCTGATTTACAGTCTTTTATTATAGCACAGTAATGTGTTAAACCTCCACCTGGGCTGCTAAAACAACTCTGTGGGTAAATCTGGAGGGAGACCTAACTCTAGACTCAGAGCTGTGAACTGGCACTTACTAAGCACAGATTGTAGTCCATTAAACCCCTGAGAGGACTGAAATGTATCAGCCGAAAATGAGAAGGAAGTCCATCTAATGTTCTGAGAAAACCCTCACAATCCTTTGACTTCACCTCCATTTCACCCTACAGCTCACCCAAACATTCCTCTCTTCTGCTTGAACTGTAATAATCATTATTTGCATTCCAGTTCAGTATGCGTCTATATTTGGAGACACTGTAAGTGGTTGATGGTATAGTCTTTTCTGTAAGGACTCAGCCGAGTGTTTGGAAATGAAAACCCAAACACACTGTTCAGCATGAAAGAAAGCACTTACTTTTGCGCCTCAACTTACACTACCAGTTAAATGTCTGGACACACATCATTTTTTATTATTGCATTTTTATTTAATTTAGGAAAAAGTCTAAAAAATAAAAATGGAGCTCACG